>NC_133465.1:65210420-65514920 GCF_048565385.1 Saimiri boliviensis | reverse complement strand
AGGGTCAGGTGGTTGGGCCAGCCTCCGCGCTGGAGCTGTGATTGGCTGACTCTAATAACAAGACGCCACTAGGGGCGGGCCGAAGACGAGCGCAAGCGCACTGCGTTGTGAGTCTCGGGACCCCTGTTGGAGAGACTATGGCGCTCAACAAGAATCACTCGGAGGGCGGCGGAGTGATCGTCAACAACACCGAAAGGTGAAAACACTGCGGAAGGATCCTGGAGGACCAAAGTTCGGTTGTCGAGGAAGTGGGCGGCGGGCGGCGGGCGGCGGGGAATAAGCTCTTGAAGAGGGAGCACTGATGGAGTGAGGTTGGAGGGGGACGGCTGGGGGCGGGGTTGAAGGAAGGTGGGTGGGCCGTGGGGGAGGGCCGGGAGGTTGCTGTCAGCTGGGAATTGGGGGTGGGACGACCGGTGGGGCCTAGGGGTGATTGTTCAACCCTTTCCCAGAGTTGTGACTTTAGTAGCTGGGAGGATCCCCAAACAAAAATAATGTGTCATTAATGAACGTCTACAACCTTACTGCGTGTTAGACTCTGCGCCTTTTCTACCTTATTTAATAAAATTCTGTGCAGTACAATCTACTACTGTCTACATTTCACAGGTAGGTAAAGTGGGGACAGAAAGGTTAAGTAACTTGCCCGAAATCACAACTCTGTAAGTAACAGAGGTGGCAATTCCAGGAAGGGAGTCTTGACTCCAAAGTTAATAGGATTAACTACCATCATACAGGCTTCCAGTATGTTCCAGAACCGATCAGGTTCTAGGTAAGAAACTGAGGCCCCAGAGGTGAAATTAAACAGGTGACGTTTGTCAGATGTCTGACAGTTCCTGGCACTGTGTGAGTCCGTAAAGTCAGTCCCTTGCCTCTCTCTTGAATGCCTGTTGGTTTGAGTCACCCCTGAAGGCAGAGGTCTCCTAATTCAGGGTTCTTTCTACTCCACCCTCCCCACCCCTTGCTCATTGCATTCTGTCTCTCCTCCAAGCTCTGGGCTCCTCAAATGGCTTCTCTCTCCTTTTGTTCCTTGAGTATTGAAAATCAGACCATTCTGTGATTCCATGGATAGAAAAGAAAATCAGACCAGCCAGCCCTGGGTTGAACTATGCCAACCCCCTTGAAGGAGCTTAGGAGGCACTTGCATTCCCAAAGGGGACATGATGGAGCCAGAGCCCTGTACCCAGCTAAGGCCAGCATCCAGGTGCCCTGTGACTTGGGAATGTTTGATGAGTCAGAGGAAAATGCCTAGAGTGACCCAGACCACAGGATGCTCACTTTCCCTCCATTTTACCTGCTCAGAGTGTGATGGGCGCAGCCTGTTTCTGGTAATTCCTTTTCTCTGAGAGGTACTTCTCTTTTTTTATACCAGTGGTTTTCCACTTACCCTTCCCCTGTCAGAGAAAGTTGTGATATATGGGGGGAGGCAGAAAACAAACAGAACCATGTGAACCTTTTTATCCTGTAATCAGAGACACCTCACACTGGCTTGTTGCATCTCTGTGTGAGTCAGTTCCCAGGCCCGGCCAGCTTTTCATACCATTTGGCAACATCTCTGGGGACTGTTGTTCTTTCTGTCTCTGGGAACTTTCTGAGACAAGACTGTATCTATCTTGCTGGGCCTTCTACCTGGCTTAGGGCTCAGTCCTGCTAAATAAGGTGTGCCTTGTTTTAGAAAGTGCTTCAGCCTCCTGTCTGAATAAGTTGTATTTATAACAATTGAAGTTTTTTTCAAGTCCACTATACAAATTTTGATAATTAGGCCAGGCATGGTGGCTCACACCTATAATCCCAGCACTTTGGGAGGCCAAGGCAGGTGGATTACCTGAGGTCAGGAGTTTGAGACCAGCCTGACCAACATGGTGAAACCCTGTTTCTACTAAATACAAAAAATTAGCCAGGCATGGTGGTGCATGCCTGTAATCCCAGCTGCTTGGGAGGTAGAGGCAGGAAGATTGCTTGAACCCAGGAGGTGGAGGTTGCAGTGAGCTGAGATCGTGCCATTGCACTCCAGCTTGGGTGACAAGAGTGAAACTCCATCTCAAAAATAAGTAAAAAAGAAAAAAAATTGATAGGGAACTTTATTCTTCAAGTTGTGAACTCCTTTGAAAATGAGGAAAACTGAACCCTCCTCCCAGAAAAATGCACATATGACGTACATGATCATCTCAAGGGCTTCATGGACAGACTTTACTGCAGAACCAGCTTAAGAACCCAGGTTTAGCCGGGTGCGGTGGCTCAAGCCTGTAATCCCAGCACTTTGGGAGGCCAAGGCGGGTGGATCATGAGGTCAAGAGATCGAGACCATCCTGGTCAACATGGTGAAACCCCATCTCTACTAAAAATACAAAAAATTAGCTGGGCATGGTGGCGTGTGCCTGTAATCCCAGCTATTCAGGAGGCTGAGGCAGGAGAATTGCCTGAACCCAGGAGGCAGAGGTTGCGGTGAGCTGAGATCGCGCCATTGCACTCCAGCCTGGGTAACAAGAGCGAAACTCCATCTCAGAAAAAAAAAAAAAAAAAAAAAGAACCCAGGTTTAAACGAACGCTGAAGGTGGTCCTATTGTGATGTGTACAGTTATCTCTTAGACGTGTTTATATATTAGGCTTGAAAAGCAAACCAACAAAAACAACATCCATCACAAGGACTTAAAAGAAAATAGAAGAGTTAAGCCAGCTTATCTAACCTGCTTGGGGGATGATGGCCTCTCCAGAGCCCTGTAGCTCTGCTACAATGGTGATCGTTTGGGGGCTGTGCAAGCGGGGTTTGGGAAATTTTATAGAACCCCAACCTGCTCATTTCTTTCATGGCTATAGTAATGGGTTTTTTGTTTGTTTTTAGTTTTTTTGTTTGTTTGTTTGTTTGTTTGTTTGTTTTTGTAGAGATGGGGTCTCACCATGTTAGCCAGTCTGGTCTCAAACTCCTGGGCTCAGGCGATCCACCTGCCTCAGGTTCCCAAAGTGCTGGGATTACAGATGTGAGCCACCGTACCTGGCCCTGTGAATGGTTTTAATGCAGCACTGTTGAGATGGTTACGAGAGCTGATGTGCTGGACAGCTGCTTGGGAGAAAGGCCCAGTGTCTGGGTGATACCACATCTCCATACTTTCTGACCAAGGCTTTTCCTCTTCTCACCACAGCATTCTAATGTCCTATGATCATGTGGAACTCACATTCAATGACATGAAGAATGTGCCAGAAGCCTTCAAAGGGACCAAGAAAGGCACCATCTACCTTACCCCTTACCGGGTGAGTTGCACAGCAGGACAGCTGCTTTAGAGGCTTGTTGCTGCTGTTGGAGGTGATGTGAGTCTTTCTTTCTTTTCCTTCTTTCTTTTTTGCGATGGAGTCTTGCTCTGCCACCCAGCCTAGAGTGCAGTGTTGTGATCTCGGTTCACTGCAACCTCCACCTCCTTGGTTCATGCGATTCTCCTGCCTCAGCCTCCCAAGTAGGTGGGATTACAGGCATGCACCACCCCGCCCTGCTAATTTTTGTATTTTTAGTAGAGGTGGGTTTCGCCATGTTAGCCAGGCTGGTCTCAAACTCCTGACCTCAGGCAGTCTGCCCGCCTCGGCCTCCCAAAGTGTTGGGATTACAGGCATGAGCCACTACACCCGGTCTAGTGATGTGAGTCTTAGCCGTTAGTCCACCTCAGCCTCATAGTCAGGTGGCCTCTGAACCCTGGTAATGTTAGTGCCTCACTCTGCCTATTTCTCTGTCACATGCTCCTGGATTCTACAACCACCAGGCTCTTCGTGCAACTGACCTGACCACTGGGCAGTGAACCCATGTAAATTTCAGAGCTGCTGCTGCAAAATCTCCATAGAGTTGGATGCAGCCGCTGGGAGGACTTGGGCCTGGAGGCCAGAGATTATTATTGTGAATATTTTGTTTTCTGTGAGAGTAGCTCATGAAGTCTTGTGCATATCCAGAGTGAGAAATACAGTAAACAGGGTACAGTTGTATGACACAGCCTCTGGGCTGGGCAGAGAGCCCAGTACCGCCCCACAGAACGACAAATGCCAGGCTGCAGAACGGGCCTTGCCTGAGAGTTACCCACGTGGACTCTGAGAGGTTGAGAAATACAAATGAATGCTCTTGGAAAAGGATTGCTGCTGTGGCTGCTCAAGACTTAGACTCAAAGACAGGCCGGTGTGGTGGCTCACGCCTGTAATCCCAGCACTTTGGGAGGCCAAGGCGGATGGATCACGTGAGTTCAGGAGTTCAAGACCAGCCTGGGCAACATGGCGAAACCCCATCTCTACAAAAAAATGTAAAAATTAGCTGGGTGTGCTAACACATGCCTGCAGTCCCAGCTACCTGAGAGGCGGAGGTGGAGGATAATTGGAGCCAGGGGAGGCTGAGGCTGGATTGAGCTGGGATTATGCCACTGCACTCCAGCCTGGGCAACAGAGTGAGACCCTGCCCCCTCCCAAAAAAAGACTTAGACTCAAAGACAGCTGGAAAAAGAGGAGCATGTTTTCAAGTTTTAATCTCCATGACTTAGCAGAGACAGGGGAGTCTCAAAACCCCATCTCTGGAGGCTCAAGTTGGCATCTTCAGTCACAGATTAAAGTCATGGGTTTAAAAGTCTGGCCATGTGTGGTGGCTCATACCTGTAATCTTGGCACTTTAGGAGGCCAAGGCAGGTGGATCACCTCAGGTCAGAAGTTACAGACCAGCCTGGCCAACATGGCGAAACCCTGTCTCTACTAAAAATACAAAAATTGGTCGGGCGTTGTGGTGCTTGCCTGTAATCCCAGCTACTTGGGAGGCTGAGGCAGGAGAATCGCTTGAACCCAGGAGGCAGAGGCTGCAGTGAGCCAAGATGGGTCCACTACACTCCAGCCTGGGTGACAGAGTGAGACTCTCTCTCAAAAAAAATAAAAAATAGCACTTTGGGGCCGGGCGTGGTGGCTCAAGCTTGTAATCCCAGCACTTTGGGAGGCCGAGGGGGGTGGATCATGAGGTCAAGAGATCGAGACCATCCTGGTCAACAAGGTGAAACCCCGTCTTTACTAAAAATACAAAAATTAGCTGGGCATGGTGGTGTGCACCTGTAGTCCCAGCTACTCGGGAGGCTGAGGCAGGCAAATTGCTTGAACCCAGGAGGCGGAGGTTGCAGTGAGCCAAGGTTGCGCCATTGCACTCCAGCCTGGGTAACAAGAGCGAAACTCCGTCTCAAAAAAAAATAAATAAACAAAATAAAATAAAAATAATAAAAAATAAAGAATAAAACCAAGGGATGTTCCAGGCAAAGATGGAAAGCATGTGTTGCTGTTTCTAGCCGCCCTCGCTGGGAGCTAATGACCTGCTGCGCCATCTCTCTCAGTTCTGAGGAGCTGAGGCTGGAGATCCCCCCCTTTCAGGAGCCCCTCCCTGCCTCTCCACTGCCTATCCTTCCCTAGCTTTGTGACCCCCTCACTTAGGCACCACCGCCACCACTTCCCCACCACCAGTCAATGACAGAGCAGTCTGCCCTGCTCATACTGTCTTGACCAGCATGTGTTTCTCCTGTGTACTTGAGCTTGGCCTTCCCAGGCTGTGGTAAGCCCTTTCTCTTTCCAGAGCTCTCTCCAAGAGTGTCTGGCACAGAGAGAGCCGTGGGGCTGCTGGATCCCGGCACTGGGAGTGGATTCGTCACTCCCAGGAAGCAGGCAGGAAGCGTGGCACATGGGCTGTGCTTCCGGTGCTGACGGCCTCACCCTGTCTCCCCGCAGGTCATCTTTCTGTCCAAGGGGAAGGATGCCATGCAGTCCTTCATGATGCCATTCTATCTCATGAAAGACTGTGAGATCAAGCAGCCTGTGTTTGGTGCAAACTACATCAAGGGAACAGTGAAGGCCGAAGCAGGAGGTAGGTGTTGGGGACTCAGGGACCCAGATGGGGCTTCCAAGGAGGTGCCATGGGAGCCTCTGATTGCTGCTGTGGGAGTGTCCCCTTCAGACCCTTAGCGCCCTAGCCGTGACCTCTTCCCAGCTCTGGGCTGCCAGCTGGTGGGGTTTGGTTGCCAAGAGCTGGGGAAAATGTTGGCGTTAAAGACGGCGGCTCAGATCAGCTTTTCAGAGCGTGAAGTCCACAGAAGCCTGCAGACTGAGTCAAGATGCTTAGTGCGACTTGGCAGGTGCATACAAATTTCAGACTCAGGAAGGAGCTGCATCAGTGAGGCTCTTGAGAGGGGCCTTTTCTTGAGAGCCAGGAAGAGGCAGCCACCTCTGGGAAGCCAGGGTCACCCTGCTTTTGGGGCTGGCCTTTTGGCAAGCCCCAGAGACCTCTGCATTGAACTCGCCTTCCCCTTCACCCCCAGCCAGACCCACCTTTGCTATTGAGGTGCTTTTGGTTCCCCTTTGTGCAGAAGTCAAACTAGACTAGAGGGGCCGGGGTCCATCCTTGGGCCCCCTTAGGACAAGAGGTCTGCTCTGAATGTCAAGGTCGGCTAATGCCAAGTGGGCTTGTTCCTGTGAAGCTGCCGAGCTTGGCTGGGAAGGGAGAGAAACCTTGATGTTAGTTCTAAAACCAAACCAGGGCACCCTTGGTTCCTGTGGGACATACTGGGCCAGGGTAGGGGGACAGGCTTGTTCCAGGAAGAAAAGGCCCCTGTTCCAAAGGGGAAAGCAGCACGGCAGGGCCAGGCTCTTATGCAGGCAGCAGGCTGGAAGCCATGGCACTGGGAAGTCCCCATCGCAGTGCAGGTCCCGTCCCCGCAGCCTCCTGGGCGCTGGATGGTGCCCCGGAGATGAAAACAGCCATGTCTTTGGGCATGGATTGTCTTCGCCTGCACTGTTTATCCACTGTCTTTCCCCTCGCAGGCGGCTGGGAAGGCTCTGCTTCCTACAAGCTGACGTTCACGGCAGGGGGCGCCATAGAGTTCGGACAGCGGATGCTCCAGGTGGCATCTCAAGGTATCCAGGCTCCGAAGATTAGGAGCCAAGGCCTTCATGGAGGGGGATTGGTTTGGGTTTGTTCGTTTTCGTTTTGCTTTTTTAAGCACTCAGGAGGTAAGTGTCTGGGCGCCAGGCTGACCAGGCCTACGAGTTAGGAAGAAAAGCTGTAACTGGCCTCAGCTCTGTCCTGTACCTCAGAGGCTGCGCTTCCCCGTCAGGAGCAGCTGGATGACATTCTGCCAGAGCAGAAAACACACCCCCAACCCAACCATTGAACTGTGGTTTTGCAGCCATTTCAGATGACTGAGCGATGGGTCCGGCAGACAGCCTCCGCCAGCTCATCCCTGCCCCAGCCCCGAGCCTCTTCTGACCTCTGCCCACCCCTCCACCCTTGCCTTGCCCTGGCTCTGAGCCCTCCCATCCTCCTCATCACCCCATCCCTGAGCAAGGCAGCCCCGAGTGTGGGTGGAGAGTGGAGTGGGGCAGGCAGGGCATGTCTGCTGGGCACGTGCCCGGCCCCCGTAGCTCCCCTCTGCAGGCAGCGGCCCGCCGTCTCCCCGCCCCAGGCAGGCCACGCTCATTTCTCTCTCCCCTTGTACTTGTAGCCTCCAGAGGTGAAGCCCCCAGTGGAGCCTATGGCTACTCTTACATGCCCAGCGGGGCCTATGTCTATCCCCCGCCCGTCGCCAATGGAATGTATCCCTGCCCTCCTGGCTACCCCTATCCACCGCCCCCGCCTGGTGAGTGTGTCCTTTGCTGCCCACCCTCCCCTCACGAGCCCACCCACCCAGGCTCCCCCCAGGCCAGGGAGACTTCACTCCTTGCGTTGCTTCAGGACTGACGAAGACGAAGAGCTAGAGAGGCCTGAGGGGTGCCAGCCCTCGGAGGGGGCCGCAGCCGGGGTGCTCACCTGTTCTCTATCGCTCTCTTGCCGAGCAGAGTTCTATCCAGGACCTCCCATGATGGACGGGGCCATGGGATACGTGCAGCCCCCACCACCGCCCTACCCCGGGCCCATGGAGCCTCCGGTCAGCAGCCCTGATGTCCCCTCCACTCCTGCAGGTGAGGGCCCTTGGGTGCTGGCAGCCCTTCAGGACCAGCCTTCTCCTCCCCAAGGTCGCACCGAGAACCTCAGAATGGCCAGAGCCTGCTGGGAGCCACAGAGGATGGATGGCCTCTGGGCTACCCCAGGGGCAGGGGCCCAGCAGGGCCGCAGGCTGCTGGTTCAGAGCTAGAGTCCAGCCCCACCTCCATCCCTTAGCCAGCCATGCACCCTTGGCAGGGACGGTCACCCTGTGTGCCTCAGTCCTCATCTGCGCTCAGCTGGTCACAGTGGCACCCTGGTGGGGTTGGCTCAGGGATTAGCTGAGGTGAGACACGAGATGCCAGCACGTGGCAAGGGCTCAGGAAGCCTTACCCGCTGCTCTTATTGGTGGGACTGGACCCCCAGCACCAGCTGCCCTGAGCCGTGGGGGGCCAGGGTCTCTGGCTGAACTCAGGAGGAAGGGAAAACTTGTCACGGACACCAGGTGTGTTTGCTCTCACAGCCGAAGCCAAGGCCGCCGAAGCCGCCGCCAGCGCCTATTACAACCCAGGCAACCCTCATAACGTCTACATGCCCACGGTGAGAGGTCACGGCTGCGCCGGTGCAGCCCGCAGCCACAGATGCTGGGAACTATCGGGGAAGACTGCGTCTTGTTTTAAACCTAACAAGAATCTTCCTTTTCTCCCTTCTTTTAGAGCCAGCCACCGCCACCTCCCTACTATCCACCGGAAGATAAGAAGACCCAGTAGGCCCTCCTGCCTCCCTGCCTCCCACCCTCATCTCTCTATCCTACCCCTCCCATCAGGGTCACCCTGGGGTTGGGGGAGGGGAGGGGGTGCCTTGTTCTCCCTCCAGGTCTGATCATAAATAATTACCAGGAACTATCGTGGGACATTAAGGCCCCTGGCCTCGGGAGAGGCGCCGCCCAGCTTCGCATGCCAGCCCGGAGCCCATGACGCTGCCCAGTGTGCCCCCCCACCATCTGGGGTTCTCCTGGGAGCACGGGGCATCCCCTGTTCCTGTTTCACTCTCATAGCTTCTCCCCTTAAAGGGACTCTCTGGCCACCTCCTCCGCTGCAGTCCAGCTCCCTCAGTCTGTCAGCCACTGCTACACTCAGCCTCATGAGCCACTTCAGACCAGCCAGGCATCTTCCTGGGCTGCCAGGCCCCGCTCACATTCCCTCCGCTGGTCTGTGCTGGTCTCAGAAGGCCACCATGCCCGCATTCCACTCAGCCACCCTCCCTTCCCTTCCCTGTCCTCAGTCATGCTGTTGTCACCTGTGTGACTTTCGAAGCTGTAAAATGAGCTCCCAGGGCTTGGGTGGCGTTGGGGTGGGGCCGCTGAGGCTGGTCCTTCTGCCTTCTGCTGGTGTTTCTGGAATTTGCGTTCCCTCCCCTGTCACCTGCCCCTGGAAGGGGCTTCCTGACTGCAACTGGAGAATGCATGTCTGTCTGTCCACTTGGGGGCTGCTGGGTGGGCGGGGAACAAGGGCCCCCGACCCTGCAAGCTGCCTGGGACCTGCCGCCAACCCCCCAGCCCGCGTCTCCCCCGTAAGCTTTGTTCGTGCCTCTGGATGCGCTAATACTCGCTCTTGTTTGTTCCTGGACTGGCCGTGAAGTGAGGAGATGGTTATTTAAAGAGAATTCCCTATTTATTTGACAAAAAATCCAGTTAATATATTAATGTGAAATAAACCCTGTTTGCACCTTGACTTGTTTGCTGAAAATGTGAAATAGTAAAAGTGAAGTAACTGGACCCTTTCTGGCTTTGCGTGTGGTGACCCAGGGGGGTCTCTTTCGGAAGAAGAGAGCCTTCTGGCTGCTGAGGGCCCTGGAGGCTCCGGGACGGTTCCTCCCACGGGAGGATTCTCAGGGCCCCGCCTGTCTGGTCCCCAGGACAGCCCTGGCCTCTGGATCCCTTTCTGGTGGTCATCACTCAGCAGCTGTGTCCCTCCCCCACTGAGTCCCCAGGGCCTGACGGACAGAGGTGGATGCGGCCCAGCCTGGATGGGAGGGGGTTGGGCCACCACGTCGTCCCCTGCTGGCTCCTTGGGGAATGGCAGCCCTGGCCCAAGTCCTGGATGCTGGAGGGAGGAGCCCGGAGCACGTCAGGACCTGTGACAGGGACACTTGGGCAGCGAAGCTGGGCTTGCCACCACCCACATCACTCGTCCTTCTATGAATTTGGAGGGACAGGAGGGTGGGAAGTGGCCAAAGGCCATGGCCAGGCCCACACGCCCCCGAGTCCAGACCAGCACTGGGCACAGCGTGGGCAGGCCACAGAGCTCTAGGAAAGCCCCGAGCTGAGGCACATTTCTCTGTCTCTGGGAGCCAAGTTTGTCCTCAGGAGAGATCAGGCAGTGGCCGCTCTGCCTCCTCCTGGCCAGTCTGGCCCGGAGCTCTCTGCGGCTTGGCTAAGCCCCCTTCAAGGGCATCTAAAGGGAGCACCCTCCTGACAGCCAAGGTCGGGGGCGGGGCCACAGGGCCGTCCCTGCCCGGCACAGCTTGGCCCCGTCATCTCCATGGAATGTCACCTGTGGGGCCAAACAGGCTGAGCAATTGACTGTCCTCTAGGGAGATGCTTCTCAGGAGCCCCCCCCCCCGGAGCCCTCCCCCGACCGCTCCCCACCACACCCCGCCCTGCCCCACCCCACCCCACCCCCATCTGAACCCACTTGGAGAAGTGGGGTGAGAACCTCTGGGGCCCATGTCAGCTTCCCTCAGTGCCTGGCCCAGCCTGGGCACAGCACGTGGATGGGGCAGGACGCTGCCCACTCATTCTGGCCACCCCGCCCCCCTGCCCGCTGAGAGCGCTGGCTCCTTCTCAGGGCCTCTGTGGGAGGGGGGAGCGGGGCCAGGCCTGCCCACGGAGTCCACCTTCTGCTCTAGCTGGAGGAAAGTCCTGCAGGGATCCTGACTGGGGAAGGTGCAGGGGGCCTGGGAGACCGCCTCTCCCAGGCAGTGACGCCCTCACCTTTGGGTCGCCCCAACAACCCTCCCCTGCAGAGGGTGGCAGCCCCAGGCTCTTTGCATAATCTTGTGGCTTTGCTATCTTCACCCAGCACCAGCGGACAGGGAAGGGCAGAGAAGGCCGCCATGGCGACACCCCTGTCCCATCCGCAGCAGCGCCCTCCCCTCTTGCGCCAGGCCATCAAGATAAGGCGTCGCAGAGTCAAAGATCTACAGGATCCTCTGCCCCAAACGGCCCCGGAGGTAGGAGTGACCTCACCGGGGAGAGAGCCAGCCTCGGGGAGCACTGTGGTCTCGGTGTGGGTGCCCTGCTGTCTGACCCCACCTCTGGAAGGCTGAGACTGAGGACCAGGGACCCTCCCTGCTTGCCCATCCCTGAGCAGAGCCTCGTGGGCCACAGAGCAGGGGCTGCCAGGTGTCCTCTGGGCCACTGTGGAGAGGCCCTGTGGTCTGAGCCTCTCTGAACCCCTCCTCTGGTGGGCCTGACTCCCCATCCCCTGCTCCTCCAGCTCCGGAGGCACCAGCTCTGCTAGGTGGGGGCATCCCGGGTGTGGGGTGAGCTGTTCAGGGAGCAGCAGACCCCGAGGCCAGCATGGCACCCCCTCACCTCCGCTGCTGAGCCTCACTTCCGCAGCTGGGTGAGGAGCAGCCACCACCGATAAGAGCTGTTTCCTCTGGGGAAGGGAGGGAGGGAGGGTGTGGGTGTGGAGGCCTCGCGCTACTGGGCGCCCATGGACCTCAGCCACAGCAGGCCAGGGGATGGACCCCCAGGAAGCCTGCTGGGGGAACAGGTGCGGGCATCGGTCGGGCTGGAGGCCAGGGTGCTGGGGCCCCATGCCCTTGGCCTGGTTCAGGCCTCGGGAGGAGCCTTTCCTGCCCAACCTGAGGCTGCTCTGGGCCTCCCCGGACACTCTGCCTTTCCACCTTGCTCTGTAGATCCAGCCTCCATCCCACCACTTCTCCCCGGAGCAGGTAAGAGTCGAGTGTTGGGGTTCAGGGAGGTGGGGAGGGTGCTGTGCACTCTCCTGCTGGCTTGTGGTAGGGAGGGAACTCCTGGGTCTCAGCCCCCTCCACTGCACAAGCCGCCCCTTGTCCTGCCCTTGGCGTGAGGTGTTGGTGCCAGGGGTGGCTGATGGGGTTCCCAAGGTGACCCTGTGTGTCTCAGCGGGCCCTGCTCTATGAGGACGCACTCTACACGGTCCTGCACCGCCTGGGTCAGCCTGAGCCCAACCATGTGACGGAGGCCTCTGAGCTGCTGCGATACCTGCAGGAGGTGAGCCCAGCCCCCACCCCACCCCCCTCCTGCAGCTGCCCCGTCTCATGCCCCCAGTCACCCACCTGCCTGCCTCCCCACCAGGCCTTCCACGTGGAGCCGGAGGAGCACCAGCAGGCGCTGCAGCGGGTCAGGGAGCTGGAGGTAACCCGGGGGCCGGGGCCACCCTGGGCAAGGAGGGGCCTGGGAAGTCCACCCCGCCTCAGGGACTCAGGCCACCCCTCCTGTCCGTCCAGAAGCCAACATTTTGTCTGAAGGCAACAGTGAAACAGGCCAAAGGCATTCTGGGCAAAGATGTCAGTGGTGAGCGTGGGGCGGGGTTCCCCGGGGGCTTCTTCCTGGCTCCTTCCTCTGCCATCACAGCCTGGCCCCAGGACTCTTGACAGGAGCACTCACCTCCCAGAACCCTGTGGCGCTGCCCCACCCCCATGCTGCTGGTCCCTTCTCTCTCCCCAGGAGGAGGCTCAGCCCTGGAGGGGGTAATGAGGGCCTCTCCCTGGACCCAGCCGACTCCCTGGCTGCCTCCTCTTCTCCACTCCTCCCCAGGGTTCAGCGACCCCTACTGCCTGCTGGGCATTGAGCAGGGGGTGGGTGCACCAGGGGGCAGCCCCGGGTCCCGGCGGAGGCAGAAGGCTGTGGTGAAGCACACCATCCCGGAGGAGCAGACCCACCGCACGCAGGTCGTCACGCAGACGCTCAACCCTGTCTGGGATGAGACCTTCATCCTGTAGGTGGCCCCGCCCCAGCCTCCACTCTGTCTGGGTCTCCTCTGGGTGGCAGGGTCTCCCCCAGGCACTGAGATGGGTAGGTCTTCCTGGCTGAGGGGAGGGAGTTTGGCCCTGGGCAAAGACTGGAGGAGGAGCCCATCTCGAGGCATGGTAGATGCATAGTAGGTCAGATGGGACGGAACAACATGAATGCCACGAGTGCTGGGGGCAAGGAGGGTCTTGGGCCCTTGTGGGTGAGTCTGGGGGGTGCCTGAAGCCGAACCTTAAAGGAGGCAGGACCAGGTGCAGTGGCTCACGCCTGTAATCCCAGCACTTTTGGAGGCTGACATGGGCAGATCACTTAAGGCCAGGAGTTCGAGACCAGCCTGGCCAACATGGTGAAACCCCACCTCTCCTAAAAATATAAAAATTAGCTGGACATGGTGGCTCATCCCTGTAATCCCAGCTACTCAGGAGGCTGAGGCAGGAGAATCATTTGAACCTGGGAGGCGGAGGTTTCAGTGAGCCGAGATTGTGCCATTGCACTCTAGCGTGGGTGACAGAGCCAGACTCCATCTCAAAAAAAAAAAAAGAGGCAGGGATGCGGCTGGGAGGTGAGGAGTCTGGCAGGGTAGGCGACAACTCTGCAACTCCATGGCTCTGGGCTGGGGTCGCTTACGGCTTTGTCTGGGGTCATCCACCCTCCACAGCCCTCAACCATGCCCTTTTCTCTATACAGGGAGTTTGAGGACATCACCAATTCAAGCTTTCATCTGGACATGTGGTGAGTGACCTGGCCTGCCCCTAGGGGTGGGAAGAGAAAGGATGTGGGGTGAAGAGGCAGAACGTCCTCCGGAAGAGGTCATAAGCACTCTCTCCGCTGCCTTCTCAAACCTGTCCCACCAGGGACCTGGACACCGTGGAGTCTGTGCGACAGAAGCTTGGCGAGCTCACAGATCTGCATGGGCTTCGCAGGTGGGTGCTGCAGGGCTCACAGGGAAGGAGTGGGGGTCCTTCTGCCCCCGTCCCCTGACATGCACACCGAGTGCTGGGGTGCAGGCGCCTTTGGGGTCCAGGTTGCTGTGGCGGGGGGTAGATTCCAGCCTGAGCCCTTCCAATGCTTGCGACATCTCCCTCACGGGAGCCTGCCTGATGCAGGATCTTTAAGGAGGCCCGGAAGGACAAAGGCCAGGACGACTTTCTGGGGAATGTGGTTCTGAGGCTGCAGGTGAGTAGGATGGGGAAAGGGGTCCAGGAGCGAGGCAGAGGGAGGGGGTTGGGAGGGGCTCTGGGGAGAGGCTCCTCGTCAGCACCAAGCTGAGCCTGGGATCCGCCTCCCATCGCCTCTGCTGCCCCTGACTCTGTGAGGTTCTGACACTCACGGGCCGGACATCCCTGCCTGCCAGGACCTGCGCTGCCGAGAGGACCAGTGGTACCCCCTGGAACCCCGCACTGAGACCTACCCAGATCGAGGCCAGTGCCACCTCCAGTTCCAGCTCATCCATAAGCGGGTAGGTGGAGTCCTGGGCCAGTGACTGTGTCCAGCTCCTGCGGTGGTCTGGCTGGGTTGGAGGGCTGGCTGCTGCCAGTGTGGGCCGAGTGCTCACAGAGGCCTCATTGCAGAGAGCCACCTTGGCCAGCCGCTCGCAGCCCAGCTACACGGTGCATCTCCACCTCCTGCAGCAGCTTGTGTCCCACGAGGTCACCCAGCACCAGGTACTGCCCTCCCGGAGCTGGGCGCAGCCAGGGCTGCCCTTCGGTCCTGACACTCCTCCATCTGCTCCCTCAGGCAGGCAGCACCTCCTGGGACGGGTCGCTGAGTCCCCAGGCTGCCACCGTCCTCTTTCTCCACGCCACACAGAAGGACCTGTCTGACTTCCACCAGTCCATGGCGTGAGTGCACAGCCCTGAGCAGAACCCCTGAGCCACCAGACCCCCCAGCCCCCTGCCCTCCTGCAAGCTGATAGCCCAAAGTGTAATTCTCAGCAGTTTCCTTTGGCCCAAAATGTGTGTTTTAAGTTTTGAATCAGTTACCAACTTAAAAAAGACTAGAGATTCGGCTGATGCAGTGGCTCACTCCTGGAATCCCAGGACTTTGGGAGACTGAGGCAGGATCACTTGATCCCAAGAGTTCGAGGCTACAGTGAGCTATGATCACGCCAACACACTCCTGCTTGGACCACAGAGTGAGACCTCATTTCTAAAAAAAATTAGAAAAAACTATCTGGAGATTTCACGTACTGTTCAGATCTCCAGCTTCTCGTGAAATGTAAGTGCTGGAACTGCAGGGCCAGAATTTTGCTGCTGTTTTTTGAGACAGAGTTTCACTCTTTCTGCCCAAGCTGGAGTACAATGGCATGATCTTGGCTCACCGCAACCTCTGCCTTCTGGGTTCAAGTGATTCTCCTGTCTCAGCCTCCCGAGTAGCTGAGATTACAGGCATGTGCCATCACACCTGGCTAATTTTGTATTTTTAGTAGAGACAGGGTTTCTCCATGTTAATCAAGCTGGTCTTGAACTCCTGACCTCAGGTGATCCGCCCTCCTCAGCCTCCCAGAGTGCTGGGATTATAGACATGAGCCACCACACCCCACCATTTTGCTGCTTTTTTGAGTGGCCAGAGCAGAGTGATGTGTCTGCTTCTGGGCATCATGGCTGCCACTGGGCCCACGTCAGTCACTTTCATCTCCTGAATCCTTCTGGGCATTTGAGTTTGGACCCTGTCCCTAACCCCAGCCCTATTTCCCAGTGTCATAGCTTTCAACTCAGCAAACCTACGCCCGACATGAACAGGTGTATGTTGAGGGCCAGTCAGGTCAGGTCCTAGGAATGCCGGGGAAGGCACAGGGTCACGGCCATTCCAGCGCAGGTGAGAAGGGCAGAGATGGGCACAGCCTGCCCGGTGTGGTGGCTCGAACCTGGAATCCCAGCACTTTGGGAGGCCGAGGCAGGCGGATCACTTAAGTCAGGAAGTTGAGACCAGCCTGGCCAACATGCTGAAATCCCATTTCTACAAAAGATAAAAAAATTAGCCAGGTGTGGTGGCACACATCTGTAATCCCAGCTATTCAGGAGAGTGAGGCACGAGAATGTCTTAAACCTGGCAGGTGGAAGCTCCAGTGAGCTAAGACTGTGCCACTGCACTCCAACCTGGGCGACATCGGACTACCCACCATGCCCAGCTAAATTTTGTATTTTCAGTAGAGACAAGGTTTCACCATGTTGGCCAGGCTGGTCTCAAACTCCTGACCTCAGGTGATCTACCTGCCTTGGCCTCCCAAAGTGCTGGGATTACAGGCGTGAGCCACAATACCCGGCCGATCCAATTTTTTAAAAACAGCAAGAAATCCTGAAGTTTTAAAATCACAAAGATCTCAATCTGGGCAATTTGAAAAGCATCAGTGGAAACAAAAACCCTGGCTGCGCATGGTGGCTCTCACCTGTAATCCCAACACTTTGGGAGGCCGAGGTGGGTGGGTCACTTGAGGTCAGGAGTTCAAAACTAGCCTGGCCAACATAATGAAACCCCATCTCTACTAAAAATGCAAAATTTAGCTGGGCATGGTAGTGCATGGCTGTAGTCCCAGCTACTTGGGAGACGGAGGCTGGAGAATCGCTTCAACACAGGAGGCAGAGGTTGCAGTGAGCCAAGATCGCACCACTGCGCTCCAGCCTGGGTGACAGAGAGAGACTCCATCTAAAAAAATCCTGCGTATCACATTGAGCCACTAATTTTCTTTTTTTTTTTTTTTTTTTTTTTTTTTTTTTTGAGACGGAGTTTCGCTCTTGTTACCCAGGCTGGAGTGCAATGGCGCGATCTCGGCTCACCGCAACCTCCGCCTCCTGGGTTCAGGCAATTCTCCTGCCTCAGCCTCCTGAGTAGCTGGGATTACAGGCACGTGCCACCATGCCCAGCTAATTTTTTTTTTGAATTTTTAGTAGAGACGAGGTTTCACCATGTTGACCAGGATGGTCTCGATCTCTGGACCTTGTGATCCACCCGCCTCGGCCTCCCAAAGTGCTGGGATTACAGGCTTGAGCCACCGCGCCCGGCCCTTAAGCCACTAATTTTCAATCTGTGCTGATGGGTGGGGCTCCACCAGGTGCCCTGGAGGAGGGAGGTGATTCCCTCCACCTGAGGCTTTGTGAACAGGAAAAGGTAACTCCCTCCTCCCCACCCAGCAGAGGGTTTCCTGTCCCTGCAGGCAGTGGCTGGCCTACAGCCGCCTCTACCAGAGCCTGGAGTTCCCCAGCAGCTGCCTCCTGCACCCCATCACCAGCATCGAGTACCAGTGGATCCAGGGCCGGCTCAAGGCTGAACAGGTGGGGGTGCAGTGGGCAAGGGGTGCTGGGTGGGCAGGCAGGGCCCAGGGAAGGGGAAGGGGAGCAGCAGCAGTTGGCCAGGCCCCTAAAGCCTCTCCTGGCTCTGCAGGAGGAGGAACTGGCTGCCTCATTCAGCTCCCTGCTGGCCTACGGCCTCTCCCTCATCCAGAGGTTCCGTTCCATCTTCCCCCTCTCTGTCTCGGACTCCCCAGCCCGGCTGCAGTCTCTCCTCAGGTCAGTGGCTGGGGGCTGGGAGGAGTGAGTGTGGTGCAGCAGGTGCTTTGGACACAGCTCCTTCTGCCTTGCAGGGTCCTGGTACAGATGTGCAAGATGAAGGCCTTCGGAGAGCTATGCCCCAACACCGCCCCGTTGCCCCAGCTGGTGGCTGAGGCTCTGCAGGTGTGGCACTCATGCTGGGGATGGGGGAGACACGTGCTGGGGCTGGCAATCCCTCCCTGCTCACGGCCTCTTTGTCGACAGACCGGCACCACTGAATGGTTCCACCTGAAGCAGCAGCACCATCAGCCCATGATGCAGGTGAGGGTGTTGGGCAGGGAGGGTGGGGGTGGTGCCTGCCTCTGGCACCCCGGCTTAGCCCACCTCTGTCCCTGAAGGGCATGCTGGAGGCAGGCAAGGCCTTGCTAGGCCTGGTACAGGACATCGTTGGCGATCTGCACCAGTGCCAGCGCACGTGGGACAAGATTTTCCACAAGTGAGCAGACAGCCAGGTCGGGAGGTGGTGGGTCATTGGCTCAGAGCTGGAATCACAGGGACCCTGATGTGTGCTACTGGGTAAACCTGATGCCTTTCCCCCAGTACCCTCAAGATCCACCTCTTCCCCATGGCTTTCCGGGAGCTGCAGTGGCTGGTGAGTCCCTCGCCCCTGTCTCCAGGCCGTGCCCTCCATGGCAGAGCTGGGTGCCTTGCCCTCCGTACCTTTCTTTTGCAGGTGGCCAAGCGGGTACAGGACCACACCACGGCTGTGGGCGATGCAGTGTCCCCAGAGATGGGCGAGAGTCTGTTTCAACTCTACATCAGCCTCAAGGAGCTCTGCCAGCTGCGCCCAAGCTCCTCAGAGAGGTGGGCAGCAGGCCAAGTGCCGGCGGCTTCAAGGGGACAGGGGAGGGGAGGGTGGACGAGGCCCTGAGGTCCATGCTGGCCCTAGCCTTACCAACGCCGAGTCCTGGCACTCCCCAGGGATGGAGTCATGGCCCTGGAGAGTTTCCACCGCTGGTTCCAGCCAGCCATCCCTTCCTGGCTGCAGAAGACGTACAGCGTGGCCCTGGCACGGGTGCAGCGCGCTGTGCAGATGGATGAGGTGGGGGCCGGGCCCTGGTTTGGGGGTGAGGCTTGGGCTCTGCCTGGACCTCCAAAGCGTAGTAAAAGCTGGTAACATGCTCTGAACGTCCCTTTTGGGTGCACTTGAGGCCGGTTGTGTGCAAAACGCTGCTTCTGGATATCCTTGGGGCTAACTGTGGCTTCACTTTGCCTGAGCTCCCGCAGCGGGGGGGTTCTGAGCGGAGCCTTGCTTGTCTCTTGTGAAGCTCCCTGCCCAGATCTGTGCCTGGCAGTGGAAGCTGCTCTGAAGGAAGGCAGGAGGGAGGGAAGGGGGTGGATTTGGCAGTGTCCTGAGTCCTCCTTCCTATGCACCCTCTCCCCCCCAGCTGGTGCCCCTGGGTGAACTGACCAAGCACAGCACATCTGCGGTGGATCTGTCCACCTGCTTTGCCCAGATCAGCCACACCGCCCGGCAGCTGGACTGGCCAGACCCAGAAGAGGCCTTCATGATCACTGTCAAGTTTGTGGAGGTGCGGCATCTTCCATGTGCCCTTCCCCCTCTTCCTAGAACAGCCACACCACCATCCACAGTTTCTCCCAAGCTCTCTCCCAAGCAGCCTCCCAAGGCCTGTGTCCTCAACCCCCCAAGTCGCTGACTTTCCCATGCCCTCCCACCTGCCCTTCCTGGGTGCACCACCCATGGATCAGTTCCCTCTGTCCAACCCCACCCTAGGACACCTGTCGCCTGGCCCTGGTATACTGCAGCCTTATAAAGGCCCGGGCCCGCGAACTCTCTTCAGGCCAGAAGGACCAAGCCCAGGCAGCCAACATGGTAAGGCCAGCGCTGGGGCTAGGAGACTGGCTGGGCGTGGGGACCAGCCCGGGCGCCATTCAGGAAGCCCTGCATCCCTGTTCCAGCTGTGCGTGGTGGTGAATGACATGGAGCAGCTGCGGCTGGTGATTGGCAAGCTGCCTGCCCAGCTGGCGTGGGAGGCCCTGGAACAGCGGGTAGGGGCTGTGCTGGAGCAGGGCCAGCTGCAGAACACGCTGCATGCCCAGCTGCAGAGCGCGCTGGCCGGGCTGGGCCACGAGATCCGCACTGGTGTCCACACCCTGGCCGAGCAGGTACCTTGTCCGACCGCACAGTCCCCCTGTCCTGTCTTCAGCCTGCCTGGCTCCAGCAGGACCTGGGCCAGCGTCCAGCCCCAACCCCTTCCTGCATCTAAACTCAGGCCCTAAGGAATGTTCCCATCCCCAACTCATGCCCTAACCTCCCTCCTTCTACTGTTTTGTGTCTCCAGTTGGAGGTGGGCATCGCCAAGCATATCCAGAAACTCGTGGGCGTCAGGGAGTCCGTCCTGCCTGAGGATGTAAGTGGCCCTTCTGCCTGCTGGCCTTCACGGCCCTGCTAGCTCTGTGGATCTGGGGTCACTGAAAGCCTGGGTGTTAGAGATAAGTCCCCCAGACCAGACAAGGCATGTTCTCTCCCTGGGCCTCAGTTTCCCCCGGGATGCTCACAGGAATGGGTTGGGTCACTCCACAGGCTGTCCCAGCATGGACAGTCAATGCGGGGCTGCAGCTGGGGAGGGCTTAGGCTTTGCAACCAAACAGGCCTGAGTGCACATCCTCCTCAGCTGCCTGCTACCTTAGCTGTCCTGTTAATACAAGCCAGCTGACCATGGGTGGGGCTACATCATGATAGACACCTGCGATTGATGAGGGGGGGCGGGTATTCATTCATTCATCAACTATTTATCAGGGGTACTCACTTTGTCTTATGCATTGATTTAAGCACTGGGGATAGGTCAGTGAACAATATGACAAAAATACCTGCTTTCCTGGAGCTTACATTGTAGTAGTAGAGGTAAAAGACCTACTCAGTGAGCATCTGTACCTATAGTGATAGTTACAGCTATAACTCCGGTTATGCACAGATGCGTGCGCACACACGTATAGTGTGCTGGATGATGATAAGTGCTATGGAGAACAGTAAAACCGAGAAGCGGGTGGGAAGTGTCAGAGGGTTGCATTTTTAGATGATGACAGGGAAGGCGGTTACAGCTGAGTCAAGACCTACAGGAAGCAAGGGGAGGAGCCAGGAGGATTTCTAGGGGAAGAGCATTCCAGGCGGAGGGAACAGCAAGGGCAGAGACCCTGAGGCAGGACCAGGCCTGGACGCTTAAGGGCTGCAGAGGAGGCCAGTGTGGCTGGAACATACTGAGCAACAGACAGGGGAAGGCAGAGAAGTGGGCAGGGCCAGCATCTTACGGACGCTACAAACCGCTCTTACGGAAAGGCTCCCTGCCCGGCTTCTTCCTCCCTCCAGGTCAGGGTTAGGGGATGGGGGTGGGGCCAAAGTGGGCCAGAGCCACACCTGCCTCTCCCCGCCCAGGCCATTCTGCCCCTGATGAAGTTCCTGGAGGTGGAGCTTTGCTACATGAACACCAACTTGGTGCAAGAGAACTTCAGCAGGTGGGTAGCGGCCCCTGCCCGGGTGCGCCCTCCACCTCCACCTCTCCTCCCACTCCCCTCCATCCTGGGCCTCAGCATCTGTTCTGAGTGGGGGAGGTGAAGCCCTTCAGTGACCTCCCTTAGAAGGTGCAACAGGCTGCCGGGCGCGGTGGCTCAAGCACTTTGGGAGGCTGAGGCGGGTGGATCACAAGGTCAAGAGATCGAGACCATCCTGGTCAACATGGGGAAACCCCGTCTCTACTAAAGATACAAAAAAAAAAAATTAGCTGGGCATGGTGGCACGTGCCTGTAATCCCAGCTACTTAGGAGGCTGAGGCAGGAGAATTGCTTGAACCCAGGAGGCGGAGGTTGCGGTGAGCCGAGATCGCGCCATTGCACTCCAGCCTGGGTAACAAGAGCGAAACTCCGTCTCAAAAAAAAAAAAAAAAAAAAAAAAATGTGCAACAGGCTCTGCTCATGCTCGCCACAGGGACAGGGAACTTGCCACTTCACAGGCCTCTCTGTTGTCTGCTGCCTGGCTCTGAGGGCTTTGAGTTCTTCCCTAGGCTGAGCCAAAATCTGCCTGTCCTTTCTCCTTTCACCCCAGGCCTGTCTTCAGGGTCTCCCTGACTGTTCCTATGCCCTGCTAAGGTTACAGGTGGTCCCCGCCCACGGTGCAGGGAGAACCTGTAGTTAAGGTGTCTCGTAGCAGGGACCCAGCACGCGAGGCAACAGGTGGCGGAGTCCAGCACAGGGGCTCTGGACCACCTGGGTTCAGACCCCAGCTTCATCATTGTTTAGCAGCCTTGGGGGAGCTCCTGGTACAGATGAGAATAGTTCTGGCTTCTGTGAGGATGAAATGGGTCATGTGAAGTGCTGAGCACAGTGCCTGTACAAAGGAAGTGGTCAGTGACTGTTAGCTGTAGTGACAATGACGATGACAGCGCCCCGCCTCCCTGTGGAATCTGGGCCCTGAGGAGGCTGCCCAACCTCCTAGAGTTCTGTTACACCCCACAAGTACAGCCAGGGCCCCTTGGAGTCTGGCCATCTTTATTTCGTACACCGTGTATATATGTATTTTTATTATTTATTTATTTATTTATTTATTTTGAGAGGAGTTTCGCTCTTGTTACCCAGGCTGGAGTGCAGTGGCTCACCGCAACCTCCACCTCCTGGGTTCCGGCAATTCTCCTGCCTCAGCCTCCTGAGTAGCTGGGATTACAGGCACGCGCCACCATGCCCAGCTGACTTTTTTGTATTTTTAGTAGAGACGGGGTTTCACCATGTTGACCGGGATGGTCTCGATCTCCTGACCTTGTGATCCACCCGTCTCGGCCTCCCAAAGTGCTGGGATTACAGGCTTGAGCCACCGTGCCCGGCCATTATTTATGTTTTTTAAGACGAAGTCTTGCCCTGTTACCCAGGCTGGAGTACAATGGCGTGATCTCAGCTCACTGCAACCTCTGCCTCTTGGGTTCAAGCGATTCTCCTGCCTCAGCCTCCTTAGTAGCTGGAATTATAGGCTCGAGCTACCATGCCTGGCTAATTTTTTGTATCTTTAGTAGAGACGGGATTTTGACATGGAACTCCTGACCTCATGATCCGCCCGCCTAGGCCTCCCAAAGTGCTGGGATTACAGGCGTGAGCCACCGCACCCAGCCTAATTTTTAATTTTTTTGAGACGGAGTCAGAGTCTTGTCTGTTACCCAGGCTGAAGTGTAGTGGCGCGATCTCAGCTTGTCTCCACAGTTCAAATGATTCTCCTGCCTCAGCCTCCCAAGTAGCTGGGACTACAGGCGCCCACCACCACACCTGGAGAATTTTTGTATTTTTAGTAGAGACAGGACTGATCCCACCTGCCCCTGGCCAATCCCATGTTGGCCTGGCTGGTCTTGAACTCCTGGCCTTGTGATCTGCCTACCTCAACCTCCAAAAGTGCTGGGATTACAGATGTGAGCCACCACCTGTAATATTTTATTTTTTTCACTTTTAAGCTCTGTTGGACTTGATCTTAGACCAGATTTTTCCACGTAAACCAGAGTTAAACCGCCACCAAGAGGGAAGTTTTGCTCAGTGCTATCTCACGAGCCTTTAGAACACCACCAGGCATGGTGGCTCACGCCTGTAATCCCAGCACTTTGGGAAGCCAAGTCGAGTGGATCACTTGGGCTCAGGGGTTCAAGACCAGCCTGGGCAACATGGCAAAATCCAGTATCTTCAAAAAATACAAAAATTAGCCAGGCATGGTGGCATGCACCTGTAGTCCCAGTTACCTGGGAGGCTGACGAGGATCACTTGAACCCAGAAGGTAGAAGCTGCAGTGAGCTGTGATGGTACCCCTGCACTCAGCCTGGGTGACAGAGGGAGACCCTATCTGAAAAAAAGTTTTTGAAAGAACAGTGCCTGGTACATTATGGGCACTTAAATGTGTTGCACAAGTTAATTAACTACTTTTTTGGGGTGGGATGGAGTCTTGTGCTCCTGACCTCAAGTGATCAGCCCACCTTGGCCTCCCAAAGTGCTGAGATTATAGGTGTGAGCCACTGTGCCTGGCCATGCTCCCTTTTTTTTAGGACGGGGTCTTACTTGTCACTCAGGCTTGTTACTCAGGAGTGCAGTGGTGTGATCTCGGCTCACTACAGCCTCATCTTCCTGGGCTCAAGCAATCCCTCCCACCTCAGCCTGTTGAGTAGCTGGGACTACAGGTGCATGTCATTATGCCTGGCTAATTTTTGTATTTTTAGTAGAGATGGGGTTTTTCCATGTTATCCAAGCAGGTTTCAAACTCTTGGCTCAAACGATCCACCTGCCTCAGCCTGCTGAGTAGCTGGGATGACAGGTGCATGCCATTATGCCTGGCTAATTCTTTTTTTTTTTTTTTTTTTTTTTGAGACGGAGTCTTGCTCTGTCACCAGGCTGGAGTGCAGTGCACAGTCTTGGCTCACTGCAACCTCTGCCTCCTGGGTTCAAGCAATTCTTCTGCCTCAGCCTTCTGAGTAACTGGGACCACAGGCATGTGCCACCACGCCCGGCTAATTTTTGTATTTTTAGTAGAGACGGGGTTTCACCATGTTGGCCAGGATGGTCTCGATCTCTTGACCTCGTGATCCGCCCACCTCAGCCTCCCAAAGTGCTGAGATTACAGGCGTGAGCCACTGCGTCCGTCAATTTTTTTAGTAGAGACGGGGTTTTGCCATGTTATCCAGGCTGATCTCAAACTCCTGGACTCAAACCATCCACCTGCCTCAGCCTCCTGAAGTGCTGGGATTATAGGTGTGAGCTACCTTGCCCAGCCATGAACCTTTTTTTTTTTTTTTTTTTTTTTTGAGACTCGCCCAAGTCGGAGTGCAGTGGTGCGATCTTGGCTCACTGAAACCTCTGCTTCCCGGGGTTCAAGCCATTCTGGTGCCTCGGCCTCCTGAGTAGCTGGGATTACACACACATGCCACCATGCCAGCTAATTTTTGTGTTTTTAGTAGAGATGGGGTTTCATCGTGTTGGCCAGACAGGTCTTGAACTCCTGACGTCATGATCCGCCTGCCTCGGCCTCCTGAAGTGCTGGGATTACCGGCGTGAGCCACCGTGCTTAAATCATGGTTCTCTCACTGGGGGCCTGGCCGCCTCCCTGTCTCCAGCCTTGTTTGTGGGTTCTATTAGCCTGCTGGGAAGGGCTCTTCACTGAGATTGAGAGTTGTGTTGGATAGGACTGACCCCACCTGCCCCTGGCTCCTCCTCTACCTGCCCTCTCCCCAGCCCCACCTGGGGCAGGAAGCAGAGGGGGAGGGTGGAGGTGGGGAGGAGCTGGGGTGGGGCAGGGTCCCTCAGGCCTCCCCTGTCTGAAGAGCATCTTTGCTTCCTCCTCTGCTGCCGCCCTGCCGTGCCGTGTGGGCATCCCTCTGGCCCCCCGCATCCTTCTGGCCCCGCCCCGCCCCAGCCTCCTGACCCTGCTCTGGACCCACACGCTCACAGTGCTGGAGGAAGTGGCCGCCTCCCAGCGCAGCTCATCCCTGGCCTCCAACAGGCTGAAGATTGCCCTGCAGGTAACAGAACTGGTCACAGCAAGGATAACCCTGGTGGGAGGGTGCCTGGGGTCACCTCTGATGTCTCCCCCAGAACCTGGAGATCTGCTTCCATGCCGAGGGCTGTGGCCTGCCACCCGAGGCCCTGCACACAGCAACTTTCCAGGTAGGGGCTTTTGGTGAGCTTCCCTGTAGGAGGTCGGGGGAACCTGCCTTTCAGCACTCACCTGTGTCCAGGGCCAGCTACCTAATTTATGGGGCCCAGGACAAAATGAAAAGCTGTGCCCCTTATTCAAAAGTTCTTACAAATTTTAGAACACTGATGACAGAACCTGAAGCCAAGCCTGGGTCCTCCTGAGCACAGGGGCCCTGTGTGCCTGCACGGTGGGGTGGGAGGGGAGGGCGGCCAGGAAAGCCAGTCCTGTCTGTGCCTCTGTCCTGCTGTCTGCTTGGCCTGAGGGTGGCCCCTGCCTGCGGTCCCCTGACCCACTACTTTCCATTTCTTTTTTTTTTTTTTTTTTTTTTTTTGAGACGGAGTTTCGCTCTTGTTACCCAGGCTAGAGTGCAATGGCGCGATCTCGGCTCACCGCAACCTCCGCCTCCTGGGTTCAGGCAATTCTCCTGCCTCAGCCTCCTGAGTAGCTGGGATTACAGGCACGTGCCACCATGCCCAGCTAATTTTTTGTATCTTTAGTAGAGACGGGGTTTCACCATTTTGACCAGGATGGTCTCGATCTCTTGACCTCGTGATCCACCCGCCTCAGCCTCCCAAAGTGCTGGGATTACAGGCTTGAGCCACCGCGCCCGGCACTACTTTCCATTTCTAACGGATGTCTTACCCTTGACCGTGAGCTCCTGGAGGGCAGGCCCAGGCTGTGGTTGCGTGTGCACTCCAGGTGGCTTCTCAGCTGTATGTGTTCCCAGGCTCTGCAGAGGGACCTGGAGCTGCAGGCAGCCTCCAGCCGGGAACTCATCCGGAGGTACTTCTGTGGCCGAATCCAGCAGCAGGTGAGGCCCCTCTCCCTTGCACTGTGCCCTCTGCAGGTCCTGGAGCACCTTGGCCCTACTGTGTCCCCGCTCACCCTGCCCATGCTCCCCACCCCAGGCAGAAACCATCTCTGAGGAGCTGGGGGCTGTGACAGTCAAGGCCTCCTACCGCACCTCTGAGCAGAAGCTGCGTGTGGAGCTGCTCAGCGCCTCTAGCCTGCTGCCCTTGGACTCCAACGGTGAGCGGAGGCTGCCCTTTGGCCACTCCCCAAAGGAGTGGTTCCCCCTGCCCTCCTGTCTCAGCATCCCTGGGGCCTCTGCTCACCCTGCAGGAGCTCTAGGTGCATTTCCTCCAGTTACCAGGAGGGGTCAGTGCTGCTGAGTGGGGTATAGCTGTGGGGGTGGGGTAGCTAGAAAACCCTCAGCTGATGCGCTCTCCCCGGCCAATTGCCAGGCTCCAGTGACCCCTTTGTCCAGCTGACCTTGGAGCCCAGGCATGAGTTCCCTGAGCTGGCCGCCCGGGAGACCCAGAAGCACAAGAAGGACCTTCACCCATTGTTTGATGAGACCTTTGAATTGTGAGTGCGTCCCCCTTCTTCTCCCAGTGCCTCCCTCTGCTGGGCTCCCTCAGGCCTGCTCCTCCTGGCTGGGGTCAAGGGGCTCCCCTGAGATGGCCTAATCTGGGCCCAAGGGATGGGGCACCTGGACAAAAGTTAGCGGCTAGACACGGTGGCTCATACCTGTCATCCCAGCACATTGTCATCCCACCAACCTGGCCAACATGGTGACATGCCGCCTCTACTAAAAATGCAAAATTAGGCCGGGCGCGGTGGCTCAAGCCTGTAATCCCAGCACTTTGGGAGGCTGAGGCGGGTGGATCACGAGGTCAAGAGATCGAGACCATCCTGGTTAACATGGTAAAACCCCGTCTCTACTAAAAATACTAAAAATTAGCTGGGCATGGTGGCTCGTGCCTGTAATCCCAGCTACTCAGGGGGCTGAGGCAGGAGAATTGCCTGAACCCAGGAGGCGGAGGTTGCGGTGAGCCGAGATCGCGCCATTGCACTCCAGCCTGGGCAACAAGAGCGAAACTCCGTCTCAAAAAAAAAAAAAAAAAAAAAAAAGCAAAATTAGCCCAGTGTGATGGTGGTGCATGCCTGTAATCCCAGCTACTTGGGGTGCTGAGGCAGGAAAATCATTCAACCCAGAAGGTAAAGGCTGCAGTGAGCCGAGATGGTGCCACTACACTCCAGCCTGGGCAACAGAGTGAGACTCCATCTCAAAAAAAGAGTTTGCTTCCCCTGGGGGCAGGGGTGGATTCCCACATGTTGAACTTAGTGACTTCTAGGGAAGGGTCCTGTCCCTGAGGTTCTCAGTAATCTGCTTCCAGTTCCTCAAGACAGGTGGGCAGGGGACACAGGACCCCTGGTTTAAAGCATCACCCACAGTCAGAGCAGACATCGCACCATATGGCCGAGAGGCGCCAGGCTGAGAGCTGGCTTTGCAGTCCTAACCCTGGCTGGTTCCCAACACCAAGTGGGTGATCCCATGTGTTGGGGCTGGGGGTGGCCGTGCTGGGGCTGGCAGCAAAGCCCTGACTTTCCCCGCAGCCTAGTGCCTGATGAGCCGTGCCGCAAGCCTGGGGCGTGCCTCCTGCTCACCGTGCTGGACTACGACACGCTGGGAGCCGACGACCTGGAAGGGGAGGCCTTCCTGCCGCTGTGTGAGGTGCACGGGCTGAGTGGCTCCGAGGAGCCTGGTGAGGTGCCTCAGACCCGCCTGCCCCTCACGTACCCTGCACCCAACGGTAGGCCTGAGCCCAGGGAAGGGTGGTACAGGGACAGGGAGCCTGTAAAGCTCAGGCAGGATCCCCAGAGAGGCAATGCCAGGGTTGGAGAACAGCCTCTCTGGAGATGGGAGCTAGTAGGACAGCCATGGCCCATCTCTTGGTCTAATCAAGAGCCCGGTGAACTTTAAGTGAAACGTGACTCTCCCCAGTGGGGGAAGTCACTAAGATGTTTACCTGGGGAGAAGGGCCTGGATCTCACTCAGTGGAGTCACAACCCTGCAGAGCATTTCTGACACCAGAAATGGTCTGGTGCCTGTGCACATATTATGAGCAAGTGCTAAGCACTTTACACATGCCAGCCAATGAGGCAGATATTATTAGCACTCTTTTATAGATGAGTAAACTGAGGCATGAAGAGGTTAACTTGCTAGCTTGAGGTTCTCATATAAAAAGGTAATATAGCCAGACCAGGCACAGTGGCTCATGCCTATGGAGGCAGAGGCACTTTGGAGGCAGAGGTTAGTTCAAGACCAGACCCGCCAACATAGTGAAACCCTGTCTCTAATAAAAATACAAAAAAAATTAGCCAGGCAGTCCCAGCTACTCAGGAGGCTGAGGCAGGGGAATCGCTTGAACCCAGGAGGCAGAGGTTGCAGTGAGCCAAGATTGTGCCACTGTACTCCAGCCTGGTGACAGAGTGAGACTCTATCTCAGAAAAAAAAAAAAAAGTAATAGCCAAACCTTAGCAAGTCTCAGCTGTGGCTGTCAGGCCACCTCCTGAGCTGGGCTGGTGTGGGCTTGTCATTGGTTCCCTTCCAGGTTGTTGGAGTGGGGGATGGGGCAGTGTCGTGTGCCCCCCCCAACACCTTTCCCTGCCACCATTGGGCATTGCCTCTCCCCTGGCATCTGACCCCCAAATCCGTCTCTCCACAGGGGACCCAATCCTGCAGCTGCTGGAGGGCCGGAAGGGTGATCGAGAGGCCCAGGTCTTTGTGAGGCTGCGGCGGCAGCGGGCTAAGCAGGCCTCCCAGCATGCCCTGCGGCCTGCACTGTAGCTATGGAGGTTTGCAGTGGGGCCAGGTACCTGGTAGGGACCTGCAAGGGCTTTCCTGAAAGGTCTGAGGCTTCCCCACCACAGCACAGCCCTCCAGCCTGGCCTAACACTTAAGGAGCCCCAGTATGCAGACCTCCTCCCTGCCTCCCACAGTGATGGGGGCTCAGCAGAGGTATCTCTACTCCCACCTTCCTGCCTCCAGCCCTGGCTGCAATTTCTCTGCCACCTCCCAGCACCAGGGGAAGCAAACCCTGCCCCTGCCCACCTCTCGGGAAAGCTGCTCTGGTGGGCAGGGGATCAGGCCATTCATCTCCTGGCCTTTTCTGTTCCAGCCATTGGGGTGGGGGCCAGGTTCATTGGGAGCAGGGCTGCAGGCACAGAGCCTCCTGGGGAAGGGACAGGGGACCCTGCCAAAGATGAGGCTCCAGCTGCCCTGGGGGGAAGGTGGTGACCATTACTAGAGGGAGCCTGGGTCTTCTCCCCAGGGGCTACCAGCACCCAGGCCAGGAAGTCTGGAGCCAAGAACCTTCTGGCTCTGAGGGAGCGAGAGCTGGCAGGTGGCAGGTGGTGGCACAGACAGACGGAAGCAGAAAGGACAGTTTAGCCACTGTGTCTGCTGCACTCGACTCCTCCCCAGACAGCACCTGACACCCCAGATAGCACCTGCCACCTAGAAACGTTCTTAGCAAAAATAAAAACCAATCCATTGTCCTCTTAGAAAACGTACCTTGGCCTACAGTGGGGCCCAGAATGCGACGAGCCAGGCCAGTTGGTTTCCTCCCTGGCCCTCAGGGGACCTTGAGCTACCCCCACCCTGGGGCAGCTATAAAGCAGGGAGGTGGGTGTAGAAGTAACTGAAGCAGAGGCAGGGTTGGGGTTATTTTTGGCTGTGGGCTTTGAACAAAATGGCTTCACCAGAAATACCAGGTCCTGTGGCCACACCCAGGACAGGGACCTGTTCCTCAGGGGAACACAGTCAGCAGGGACCTCCCAGAGGTGCAGATGGAGGCTGAGGGGCTGCTCTTGAGATAGTAGAGCGTACAGGAGCTGGGGTCCCTACCCTGTCTGGGGGGTGTCGGAAGGCCTGGTCATCACATCATCCTAGCTGTATGACCCTGGTTCCACACCTGAACCTCTTGAGTCTGCACAAGATGCCGGGAGGTGAGGTAAGCCGAAATGACCTCCGAGGCCCCTTGTGGCTGTAAACCTGAGACCATGCAGAAGATCCCACCAAGGTGTTTTCTCACCCCAACTGGGAGCGGGGTGGGGCAAAGGAGGCAGGAGGCAAGATGGTTTCTAGGCTCTACAGCAAATTCTCCTGATGGGAAGGCACTGGGTCTTTTTGTTTTTGTGATGGAGTCTCACTCTGTTGCCTAGGCTGGAGTGCAATGACATAATCTCAGCTTACTGTAACCTCTGCCTCCCAGGTTCAAAGGATCCTCCTGCCTCAGTCTCCCGAGTAGCTGGGACTACAGGTATGTGCCACCACACCTGGCTAATTTTTGTATTTCTTTTTTTTCAGTAGAGACGGGGTTTCACCATGTTGGCCAGGCTGGTCTCACTAATAGCTGACCTCAAGTGATCTACCCACATCAGCCTCCGTTTTTGTTTTTGAGATGGGGCCTCACTGTCACCCAAGCTGGAGGCAGTTGTGCAATCGTGGCTCACTGCAACCTCGACCTCCTGGGCTCAAGTGATCCTCCCACCTCAGCTTCCCTAGTAGCTGGGACCACAGGCGTGCCCCACTGTGCCCCGTTGGGAAGACACTGTTCCTCTGAGAAACAATTAGGGGCCCTTTTGCTTTTTGGAAAACATCAACAGGGAAGCCAGTCACCGCTAACCACACAACCCTAAAGAGTCCTAGGGACTGGGAGGCCTCGGTGTCCAAGGCTAAGGATTCCTGTGTCATCAACCCCGGCAGGCCTAGGTTGGAGAGCACTTGAGCTGTCTCCAGGTGTGATGGGTCCAGGGCGCCTCCAGGCCTCTCCAGCTGCCTTACCATACCTCAGAGATGCGGGTACCAGCTATTTCCATGACTGAGGCAGGGCTCCTGGCCTACCTCATAGTTCAGAGGCCCTGTTTTGGGGCCCACTCCCCCTCACCCCATGTAAACAAGCTACCACTGTAAGTTGATATTTTATTTCCAATAGGTTTGGAGCTTTGTTGATTTTTGCATTTTTGTAAAAAAGGAAAAAGTTTTCACTTAATTCATTGAAAGCCCTTTCGTGCTGAGCCCAAGGGGGAGCCTGGGCCACGACCAGATCCTCTCGGCCCTCTTGCCCCTATCCCAGACACCCGGTGCTGGGGGCGCGGCCGCTACCCTCCGCCCGCTCTGCCCTCCCGCCCCTGCTGCATCTCTTTCTGTACAGAACAATTTTTAAAATGGAAGCTAAGACACAATATACACTGGACAGGCACACACACACGCACGCACACAGGCGTCCGCCCAGAACAGGGCGGGCCACCAGCTGCACTCAGAGAGCACCAAGGAATGCATACGGAGCCCCTCCGGGGAGGAGGGCAGGGCCTAAGCCCCCTTGGTCCTCAGTCCACACTCCTCCCCGCCAATTGCCCTGCTAGCTGCCAGAGGGGGGAGCGGGGAGGGATAGCTGGGGGCTGCTGGGGGGGGGGGTCATAGAATGAGTGCCAGCCTGGTAGGTGACCCTGGGGCCAGGGAGGCTCTTGTGGGGAGTCCAGGGGGAGAGGACTGAGGGTAGACCCCAGGCCTCAGGAACCTGAGGGCTGGATTCCTGGGCCTTGCCCCTCCAGGGGCTTCAAGGGCCCAGGTGTCAGAAAGTGGGGCTGGCCACGCAGCACTGGCCTCCAGCCCTTCTTGTTCTCCCTAGGACTCAATACACATTTGGTAAACCTAGGAGCTACACCAGCTGAGACTCTCCCAGCATATGCCCTGGGGCCTCAGAGGCCCTCACAGCTGGGGACTAGGCCTGCCCTAGGGGACCCACATCTTCCACACTCCACCCTTGCCCTGGCAAGGAGGGAGGGGGAGCAGGGCCTGCCCTGAGGGCTTCTCCCTCCCCTGAGTGCCTTCCAGTCCCACCCTTGCCTGCTCAGGCCTCAGGAAGAAGTTAAAAATAGTTAGTTCCTACATTAAAAAAGAGACAGAAACAGATTCTCTGCCAAAAGGCCAGTGGGAGAAGGGATGTTGTCTGTGCGGTGGGAAGGGCAGGGAGTGGGTAGGGGAGGACTGCAAAATAGTTTCTTCTTTTAAAAAGTGCTTGGTAAGTCTTTTAAAGTGTGTGTCTATATCTATGTACAGATATACACACAGACACTGTCCACGCCACCACGCATACCTGCACACATACGGAAATGTATACATATACATAATCATATACATATACACACACACACACACACACACACACACATATATATATATATAATATATATATATATACTCGTATATATATATATACTTTAAAAAGTCCTAGATGAGAAGATGTGAGCCAGGCTGGGCCAGGCCTGCAGGGTCACGACTGGAGGGCGTGGGCCCGGCCGGGCTGGCAGATGGGGCACTCGCTGCCCTCGGCGCAGAGCTCACACAGTGCAGCATGTTGGCACGGCAGCACCGCCCGCTTCTGTTCCTGACACTTAAGGCATTTCACTGACTGCATGTGGAATACGGCCTGTGGGGAAAGGGGCATTGTGGTTACCAGCCATGGGTCTAGCCCCAAGTTGAGCAAAGAGTTCCCTCGATCCTCACTTCAGCCCTCTTAAGATGGGGAAACTGAGGCACCAAGCTCAACAGTGTGCTCCCAGAACCCTACTGGCAGGTGAGAGAGCAGGCTGAGTCCACCTCTGCATGGGGCATGGCCAGCCTCTGACAACACCCATCCCTCACAGAGGTCTGCCCAGTCTCATTTGACCTTGTAATCCCCAAATGGGGAAAATGAGGCCCAGAAAGGGCTGGGACATGCCCAAGGCCACACCTCAGGGTCTGGCTGCCAGAGAACAAAGGAAAGAAAGCTCTTCCCACCATGCCATGCTGGCACCTGGGACCCAGCAGGAGACCTGGGAGGCAGGGCAGCCCTGGGGTCCTGGGCCTCTCTGGAAGGTCCGCTGCTCCATGGATGACTTACTTGGGGCCCAGCCATTTGAGCGCAGCTTGGTCAGGGCCGCCCTCGGGGTGTGGCACTGGTGCCTCTCACCCCTAGCCTCCTCACCTTCCCCGCTGCACTCTCCTTACTCACTCCCAGCAGGCTGCCCTTTTGAGTGCTGGCCCAGTGCTAGACAGAGGCCCTCAGGAGGGTGGCCATCCCTGGAGCAGCCTGGACCAGGTCAGAGTCCAAGGGCTGGCTGAGGCCACTGTACACCCCACCCAGGGTTCCCCAACCTGGCTGACCTTGTCCACTTGCTCCAGGTGGGCCCGCAGCTGCTTCTGGAGGGAGTAGAGGGTGGAGAGTGAGAGTGCCTCCAGGTCGGAGAAGGCGGGCAGGGCCTGCGGCTCGGGCCCTGTGTGTAGCCGCTCCAGCTCCTCCTGGAGCTTCTTCACCTGCACCTCCAGGGCGTCCCTCTGTTCCCGGGCCAGCTCACACTCAGCACCGGCTGCGCTGGCCCGCTCACCAGCCTCCTCCGCCTCCTTCTTCCAGGCATCACAAGCCTGTGGGCCCAGCATACAGTCTCATCACAATGGCCCTGCCTAATCCCTGTCCCCAGAGGGCTGGGCCTAGCATGGCAGGGGGAACAGGCTAGAGCTGGGATCCTGGCAAGCACCCATAGGGTAGCCGGCTGCAGGGAGACAGGGGGCCCATTTCAGAACCCAGAACCTTGGACTTGGAACCCTGGAGAGGCAAGGCTACTGGGAAGAGGCAGGTGGTCCTGGGACCAGACTACAAGCAGCTCACAGAGGCAATTCGAAGCCTGCAGTAAGAGTAACCACCCAGGGTCCTGACGGGCAAGGCAAGTCCTCTCAGCAGAGAAAGCGAGCGAACAAAACTGAGTTTCTGCTCTGTTCAAGTCCTGCTCTCCCCCACCCCAGGCCCGCTCTGTGAAGGAAGGTCTTGGGCTGGATGTCGCCCGGCATTGGGGAAGGCCACAGGCGCGGGGCCTGGTACCTGCTTGGCCTGCTTCCAGGACTCCTCCCACTGCTTGATGGTGCTGTTAGCTTCATCCAGCTCTTGCCGAAGCCGGGCCAGCTCAGCAGCCCCTGGCCCTGACAGGAAGGCGGGGGAAGTGCCCGGGGAGAAGCTTCCAGAGGCAAAATGTTCCCAGATGCTGCTGTTCATCCCATTCAGACCTGCCCCAAGGAGGAGAAAGACATCAGCTCTGGAGTGCTTTGGGCCCAGACCCTGGCCAGCCCTGCCTCGGGGGGTTCCAGGAACTGGCTGTCCACTGGATGGGTGTGCAAAGCTCCAGCTAGTGTCAGGCCAGAGAATTTTGCAGGGACAGGAAGGCTGTACGGTGCAGGTGATGTGGGCGGAGTGAGACCTAACCTTAGGTTTCAACTGCTACTTGATGCCATTTAACTTCTGAGGCTCAGCATCCTCCTGTGGGAAACACATTGCTGGCCTCACAGGGTAACTCAGGGGACTCAGGAAGTACTGTACGTGAGAGCAGTCCCAGGCCCCTGGCAGTGGCAATTTATGATTGTGGCTTCACTTTTAGTCTAGGGCCTTTTTGTACCCTGATGTGAGGCCCAGGAAGAGATAAGGGTTTTGGAAAAGACAGACCAGAGCCTCGTCAGATGGCACAGCCGGGGCAGGAAGAGCTCAGGGAGCCTTGGGGCCATCCCACCTGTTTTACAGACGAGGACCCTGGATAAAACGTGTTACCAAGAATCCTACAAATTGTAAGTGGTAGGGTCAGGACACAGAGAGGGCATCTGGTTCCAAAGGCCCATGCTTTCCAGTAAACTACGCTGCACGCACAGCCACCCACCCATCACCAACCCAGCCACCCTCTGCTCACTTGCTCAAAAGATGTTTACTAACATCAGGTCCCCCTGCTGTGGCCCCCCAGGCAGCCCCTGTCTTTCCTGAGAAGGACCCATAAATCCACCTCTGGCCTCACTCTGCCCACGTGTACTTTCTGGTGACATCTTCCTTGCTCCCTTTCCCACTAGTCCAGTCAGGATGTTCCAGAACCAGATTTAAGACACTTTGCTCTCTGAGCCCCACAAGCGCACCCACAGAGGAGGGGCATGGTCCTGTGTGGAGACCCTGCGGCAGACACTGTCTGAGCCATCTGCTTTGTCCCTGAGAAAGACCTCAGGGTCACCCCACCCACATGAGACCAACCCTGCAGCACACTCTCCTGACCCGCCCATCTCTCCTCCTCCCTCAGAGAAGCTCTCCCAACTCCGCTGTCCAGGTAGGTCCCTCTGCAATTCCCAGGAGGATCCCAACGGCTGTGCCCCTCTGGTTCCCACACTGGCATGGCTGCTGGGCACAGGGACTGCTGCACTCACACCTGCATCAACACAGCTGTGCTCAACAGTCACATGGTGCAGAAAGGTATGTGTGGCCAGTAAGTGGGGCTAAGTCAAGATGCCACCAGAAGCCGGGCGTGGTGGTGCACACCTGTGGTCCCAGCTACTCAGGAGGCTGAGGTGGGAGGATCACCTGAGCTCCGGAGTTCCAGGCTGCAGTCAGCTATGATCACACCATTGCACTCCAGCCTGGGTAACAAGAGCGAAACTCCGTCTCAAAAAAAAAAAAAAAAAAAGATGCCACCAGAATATGGGGCAAGTCTGGAAAATGCAACACCAGGTACCTGAAGCTGACAGAATCAAAAACAGATAACAGCCTCTTCAAACTGCAAGGTGCTAGGAGAGCCATGTGCTGCTCTGGGATCAGGAATGAGATAAGGGAAGCCACCAAACCCAATCAGAACTCTGAAGGGCTCAGTCCCTGGGTCTGAGCAAAATGCCAGCACTCTCAGGGAGGGAGCTCCTGGTCTCTGAACAGCTGCTGGGGGGAGTGAGAGTTGGGGTGCCACGTGCTTCCCATCCCACCCTCAGGAGCACCCCCTGACATACACATGCACAAGAGGAGATGCACAGCTGGCCCGCAGAGGCACAGCCCCACAGGTCTCCGCACCAAGATTCTTCTAGCCACTAAACCTTGAAGTGCCCTCAGGAACCCCCAGTCCACACCATTCTAATTCTGCGTTGGGCAAACAGCCTTCTGGGCCAGCCCTGGGCCTCCCTGGAAGGAAGGGCACCCGGAGGCAGGAGTCAGCCTGTCCAGCTTCTCCCTTGGTGCCCATGAAACTGGCTCATGTGAGCCAGCCTCTCGGAGCCTGGAGTGACTGGGCAGAAGAGAACATGCTGTGAGAGACCAGGCCTGGCCCTGGCAGCTCTGAGCCCCCCTGCTCTCACTCACACTGGTCTTGTGTCCTGCACTTCAGACCCATTATTCCATTCAACCCTCACAATAATCACAGGAGGCAGAGGCTGTCATTTCACAGCAGAGTAAAGTAAGGCAGAGAGGCTCAATCACTTGTGCAGGGTCTGACTCTGCCTCCTCGCCCAAGGCCTCGGCCCTAACCACCAGCCTGGCTGATGTGCCGCAGACAGGGTGGCCAGAGACACCTCCTAAAGGCTCAGGTTCCTGCCCTGGGGCTTCTCAGTGAGCTACTCCCCCTCTTACCCAAAGATCCATGTGATGCTGAGGTCCCCAAAAATGTGTTTTCCGACTGGCTCAGGTGGCCCTGGGGCTGCTGCAGGAAATGCGAGGAGAGGCTGACGGGAGGGGACGGGGATGCTGAGTGGAAGGAGGCAGAGCTGCCCAGGGAGCCGGGGATGTTCACGGGCGCAGAGCTCTGTAGCAAGCTGCCGCCTGCAAGACAAGTCCAGGGAGGGTGGGCTGGGTGAGGCCAGCGCAAGCCAGGTGGGCCACATGGAGCAGGGGGCCTGGGCCAGGTGGGAACCTGAGGAGTCCTCCAGGCTGCCCTGCTCACCCCGCCCCGTACCAATGGTGATGCTTCCTGGGTGGGGCACCGTGCTGTTATCGAAAGTCTTCTCCAGGGCAGCCACACCAAACTCATTCAGGTCCAGGTCATCCAAAGCAGACTCTAGGGACAGAAAGAGGAGGATGTGACCTCCTAAGGGCCCGTCTGACCCTGACCACCTCATCTCCTACCCACACTGCATCTTCACGCCCATGCCGCACTGGGCCCATGCTCTCCCAAGCCCTGCACCCTTCCTTCAGCTGCTTCCTGTGGCAACCCTGACTCCTGACCCCGCGTGCCGGTGATGTCCAACCCAAATGTCTCTCCTTCCTGAATCCTTCTTTGACACTTCCAGGAGGAATCATGTTCCCCTCCAGGGTCCCTGCCTCGGACAGTGGTCTTGCCCCTGATGTTACAGCTCGAGGGTCTCAGCCCTGGGCTCAGTGGGGGTGGGCAGGTCTCTGGGCACTCAGTGGCTGGCGTAGAGCAGGTGCTTGACAAATGTCCACTGCATGGGAAATTTCCCTCTAGAGGGCAGGTGCAGCATGTTGTCATCTGTCTCCCCAGAGCCTACCACAGGACCTGGCACAAAGTGGGCACCTAGAAATGAGTACTGAAAGAAATGAGCACTGACTTCTAACACCAGAAATTCTGAGAACGTCGTGCTGGCTGTTCACTGCACAGGAATACCAGTGAGATGAATGGCGGCTGAATGACTTGTCTTGGAGTGAGACTCTCCTCACCCAGGGGAAAGGCGCCTCTTTCTAATTTGAGTGAAGGAGTTCTAAGGGCCAGTCTTGGCCCTACAACTTGGGGTCCTTCACCCTTTAGCTCAAAGGACCTGGAGTGCCCACCCTCTGATTTTCCCAAGACAGATGTCTAAAGGGACTGGTGTGCCTATTTGAGTCTCGCTTCAGAGACTGGGGTATCCCTCACCTCAGACCCAGTCCTGGGCTTGCAAACAGAACGGCCTAGTTACCTATGACGGACTCTACCGTGTCGCTGGTGGGGTAGAAGGGGAGAGCATTTGCATTCATGCCAGGGATGCTGCTGGTGCCCACTGGGCTAGGGGGGGTAGCTGCCAGGCTGGAGGTGATGCTAGAAGAGATGCTTGAGGTCAAGGGGCTGCCTGCAGGGAGAATGCCCAGCATGTCCTGCAACGAGAGAGGGAAAAGGAGAGGCAATGGAATGCCTGCATATGGAGGCCAGGAGAGGCTGGAGAGGGGCTGGGGGCAAGGGAAATGGCCCATGCCAGCTCTAGTCTGGGTGCCCCCGTGCCCACATGGGCCCCGCCCACCCGACACCTTGTTGAGAGGCTGGAGTCGGAGGTGCAGAGGTTGCCAGGCCCACTCACCCCTACAGTCCTGTAGCAGGGAAGAGAAAAGCGAGTACAGGGCCTGGCACTGTGCAGAAGCTCCAGAAACACTTTCTTGACTGAGTCTAGGAGGTGAGGGGCTCCAGGGCCTGACCCGCTACCCTCTCTGGATTTGTGGCTCGGACCCCACTTTCATCCTGTCCTCAGCTTTCAGGGAAAGCGGTGCCTCCCACTCCCCGAAGCCTCCTGGGGTTCTGGGCCAGTCCTGTCCACAGCAGAGGGGAGGAAGGGGGCTGAGAGCTCTATACCTGTTTGGGCTGAAGCAGAGGCTGCTCTTGACTCCTGGGCTCTAGTGAGTGGGGTTTTAACTTGGCCTGAGAGAGAAAATTCAGGGAGTAGATGAATATGGTGCTAGGGTTCCCTGAGTCCATCTGACCCTAAGGCTGTAGGTACCGGGGGCAGGTGGTGGCAGACATGCAGTGCCCCTTCACATGTGGGCACACCCCTCCTTCTTCCTCCCACCCGCTACTCCCTTCCCCTACCCTAAGCAGGGAGCTGCCCTTCTCCTCCAGATGACTCTAGGCCTCATGTAAGCCCAGAAGGTTTCTCTCTAGGCCCAGTTAGGGACCCCTGTGTCCTGCTTCCCTAGGCCCTGGCTTTCCATGAAGGCAACACGGGGCAGGGGAAGGACTGCTCCCAGGTGGGACCAACTCCTCTCCTAACCAGCACTGCGGCCCTGGGGAGGCTGTGCAGCTTCCCCAGCCTTCCTGTCTTCAGCTGCAAACAGGCTGACACCGCTCCCTCTGCTCAGTCCTGGAGAGGCCGAGGACAGTAGAGTCCTAGCTCCCTGTCATCCTCCCTACAGGTGGACCAGGACACTCCTCCAAGCTTCTCTTGCCCCATGCAGAAGGCTAAGCCCACTGCTGCCTCCCTCCCTTACCTGGCATTTGAAATTTTTCAGGTACTCGGCTCCCACCTGGTCTTCCCTCTCAAAGCCAGGAGCTTTCTTATAGCTGCCAGGGGCCAGGCCAGACTCCCCAGGGAAGACAATGCCCTCCAGGTTTGGGGGCTTCCTGATGGAGCTGGGTGGGGAGCCGCAGAGGTTAGACGGGCTGCCTAGGCTGCTGTTTCTACAGAGGAGCTGTGGAGAAGGAGGGGAAGGAGTGGGCCAGTGGATACGGCACAGGCTGCGTGGCCTGTCCTCCACCCTCCACAGAGGCGAGTCTTCAGCAAGGGGCACTTTCATCTGCCAATGAGCAGCAATGACCACTAGGGGACTCCGAACCTCATAAGGGGAAGTGGGATGACATCAGGCTTTGTCCCTTCCACCGGACCTACAGGCTGATCAACACAGGCTCTGGAGACCACCCTCCCTCACCCCCCGGCCTGGGCTTTTGATGAAGAATGCCGGGATGGAAAAGAGAGAACCTCCTGGCCCAAGGTCAAATACCAGGGTGATCTCCCCAGGCCCAGGCTGAAAGGGTGTAGGAGGCAGGCGTTGGCTCTATCAGGCATGGTGCCCACCCACTCCCCAGGATGGGCACGTACGGCACTGAGGTCAGGGGCATGCGGGCTGGAGGGGCTCACAGGCACCGAGTCTCCAGCGGCAGACGGCATGTACAGGACAGGACCCGGCTGGGTGGGGCTGGACACAGCTGAGGAAGGCTGCAGGTCGTCACTTAGGGGTGGCTCTGCAAGAGTCAGGGGCAGGGGTCAGCAAGCCTAAGCCAGCTCTGTCCCTCCAAAAATGCTCCTGGGTCCCTTCCAAAGGAGACCACCACAAACCCCACTGCACATAAACGAAAGGTTCCTACATCATCTCTAGTAACTTTGTGTCTGTGCGCTTACTGTGTACCGGGCACTGTGCCAGCACTTTGCAGTAATTGTGAATCTTCATGGTGACCGGAAAATATCAGTAATATGGTCTCCATTTTATAAATAAGAAAACTGAGATGCAGAGTAAAACCACCAAGGTGACAGAGCTAAAAAACAGAAGAGCCAGGACTTGAACGCTTATCTACGCAACTCCAAAGCCTGAATCACTTCCTTACGCTGTATGAACCAGGTGGTCCCAATGCCCAGGGCTGGGCATCAAGAATATGCTTCTCCCTCCCAGGGCCCTCGATTTATTTTCCATTCTAATCTCAGAGATAGGGCCTGAGCCTGGAAAGAGGTTAAGGAGACCCAGGGCAGTATCCTGGGGTAGAAAAAGGTGTTAACAGGTGTGCAAGCTAGAACTCTTGTCTCCAAGACTGGTGGCGGCCACAGTATCATGCTGAGGGTCCAGATCAATGCTGTCCCATGAGGCAACCGAAGGCCACATGTGGCTACTGAGTACCTGAAACAGGCTAGTCTGAATGGAAATATGCCATAGCATTAAAATCCGTATCAGGTCTCCCAGACTTAGTACAAAAAAAGGTAAAATGTTTAGATGATATATATTTTTTGAGACTGAGTTTTGCTCATTGCCCAGGCTGGAGTACCATGGCCTGATCTTGGCTCACTGCAACCTCCACTTCCTGGGTTCAAGCCACTCTCCTGCCTCAGCCTCCCAAGTAGCTGGGATTACAGGAATGCACCACCATGCCAGGCTAATTTTTGTATTTTTAGTAAAGACGGGATTTATCCATGTTGGTCAGGCTAGGCTCAAACTCCCGACCTCAGGTAATCCACCCACCTCGGCCTCCCAAAGTGTTGGGATTATAGGCGTGAGCCACTGTGCCTGGCTGTTTTGATAACTTTTTATACTGATCATTGAAATGATAACCTTTTATATTGGGCTTTTTTTTTTTTTTTTTTTTGAGACGGAGTTTCGCTCTTGTTACCCAGGCTGGAGTGCAATGGCGCGATCTCGGCTCACCGCAACCTCCGCCTCCTGGGTTCAGGCAATTCTCCTGCCTCAGCCTCCTGAGTAGCTGGGATTATAGGCACGCGCCACCATGCCCAGCTAATTTTTTGTATTTTTAGTAGAGACGGGGTTTCACCATGTTGACCAGGTTGGTCTCGATCTCTCGACCTTGTGATCCACCCGCCTCGGCCTCCCAAAGTGCTGGGATTACAGGCTTGAGCCACCGCGCCCGGCCTTTTTTTTTTTTTTTGAGACGGAGTCTTGCACTGTCACCTGGGCTGGAGTACAATGGCACGATCTTGGCTCACTGCAACCTCTGCCTCCCAGGTTCAAGCGATTCTCCTGCCTCAGCCTCCTGAGTAGCTGGGATTACAGGTGTGTGCCACTATGCCCCACTAATTTTTGTATTTTTAGTAGAGACAGGGTGTCACCATGTTGGTCAGGCTGGCCTCAAACTCCTGACCTCATGATTCGCCTGCCTTAGCCTCCCAGCATGCTGGGATTACAGGTGTGAGCAACCACACCTGGCTTTTTGTTTTTTTAAATTTCATTTTTTGAGACAAGAGTCTTGCTCTGTTGCCCAGGCTGGATTACAGTGGCACAATCTCAATTCACTGCAACCTCTATCTCCTGGGTTCAAGTGATTCTCATGTCTCAGCCTCCCGAGTAGCTGGAATTACAGGCGTGTGCCACCATACTCAGCTAATTTTCATATTTTGCTGTATTTGTTAACATGCTTAAAGATTTTAACGTTAAAATGATATATGGGGGTTGCATTATATTCTGACTGGCTAGCTCTGCTCTAGAGGCCTGAGCAGGACTCAGCAGAGAAGACCTCCATGTTCCATCAGTGATGTCTGTCATGGATATACCAAGGGATAGCTGGTGGGATTTGCCAAGTCAGCTGTGGGAGGCACAGCACCTCAACCCTCCCAGGGACCATGAGTGCCCAACCAAGGGGACAGTCCCTGCAGTCTCTGTCTTACTACCTTGGAAGCTCCAGGCTTTCAAGGCCACTTCCAGAAAGGTGGAGAAATGGAGCGGACAAGGCCTGCTGCTGGCAGGCCAGGACTCCTGTGCAGGGCGTACTGCCAGGAGCCATCCCCTGCCTGAGCGTGAGCAGGCCAGGGGAGAGAGGGGTGGAGAGGGCACTGCTCTGGGGCAATGGGAACAGCATACGTTCTACGTGGGCAAAGGCGCAGAAGGGTCCTCGGGGACAGCTGCCCGACTGCTGCATGTCGTTGCACTTGGTGGACTTGTAGATCTGGAGGGCAGAGCAGAGGTGGGTCAGGCTCAGGCCCTGAGGGAAGGCCGAGCAGGCTCCCCTTCCTCCAGCATGGGTGGGCTGACTTAGTCATCTCTTGCCCTGTGCCCCTGGCCCTCCCCTCCCCTCCACTATGTATCTCCCTACCAACTTCTTACTCAAACTCCTGAGGCAGCCCACCACCACCCCCCACTGTCACTGACGCCCTCCCTTCTGGGGTCACAGGTCCCACCAGCCCTCCCGAAGGGATCCCCCAGGGACTCTCCACTCATGGGCGTGGCCAGGGCTGTGCCTCTGAGCATGCACCCTGGGCATTAAGGGAGCCATGATCTCAGGCAGCCACCCTTGTCAACATGCCCCCTGGTTTGTGACCTATACTAAGTAACTTTCCACTCTGCTGTCTGCAGGTACATGAGGTAGTTTCTGTCTGCGTGTCTACCTCAGGGTGTCCTGCTTCCATGGAATACCAAGGGCAGGGACTGCAGGTGTCTCTGTGAACCCCAGACAAGACCTAGGCACACTGTTATAATCCAGGCTACCTCATGGGGCCAGAGGGCAGGGGAACTGTGTCAGGGAGGTTGCTGATAATCTGGGCTCTGATATGAGACAGGACAGCAGGAAGGATGGGAAGGAGCTTGTTTATTTTTTCAATCCCCCTTTTTTTTTTTTTTTTTAGATGGAGTTTCGCTCTTGTTGCCCAGGCTGGAGTGCAATGGTGTGATCTCGGCTCACTGCAACCTCCACTTCCTGGCTTTAAGCAATTCTTATGCCTCAGCCTACTGAGTAGCTGGGATTGTGGGCATGCGCCACCATGTTTGGCTAATTTTGTATTTTTAGTAGAGACAGGGTTTCTCCATGTTGGTCAGGCTGGTCTCAAATTCCCGACCTCAGGTGATCCGCCTACCTCGGCCTCCCAAAGTGCTGGGATTACAGGCGTGAGCCACCTCGCCTGGCCAATCCTTTTTTTTTTTTTTGAGACGGAGTCTTGCTCTGTCACCCAGGTTGGAATGCAGTGGCTCGATCTCGGCTTACTGCAACTTCTGCCTCCTAGGTTCAAGTGATCCTCCCACCTCGGCCGCCTGAGTAGCTGGGATTATAGGCACATGCCACCACATCCAGCTAATTTTTGTCTTTTTAGTAGAGATGGGATTTCACCATGTTGGCCAGGCTGGTCTCAAACTCCTGACCTCAAGTGATCCACCCACCTCAGCCTCCCAGAGTGCTGGGATTACAGGCATGAGCCACTGGGCCCAGCCCTATTTTTTCAATCCTAGTGTCACTGAATTACAAGTACCATGAGTGGCATAAAGCCCAGGGTGGGCAGGTCGCCATACTCCATCTAAGTCTGCCCTGTCAGGAGGCCCGGGGGACACAGAACTGGAAGCAGAGGGCTGCTTGGTGAGCATGGGCTCAGAACAGAAGCTGCCAAACTCAGCAGACGGACTTCTCTAGGCACTGCCTGGGGAGAGCCGGTGGCTGGGACTGCAGGCATGAGCCACTGCGCCTGGCCAATCCTTTTTTTTTTTGAGATGGAGTCTCGCTCTTCACCCAGGCTGCCAACACCTGCCCTGACCCTGCTTGCCTCTCTCTTTACTTCCCAAAGGCCCCTCGCCCCATCCTGCTGCGGGGCCCACCTCGGGGTGGAACTGTTGCTCGGTGCGGGTGTGGCAGTACTGGCAGGCATCTCCATTCTCACACTTGCCGGGATCTCCCCACTCATCCCCGTGCTTGACGTTTGGACATGGAGACGACCTGGCCAACAAGAGGGTGGGGTCAGATGGAGGCAACAGAGGGTGAGATTGGAGCCTAGTGGGTGCCACCTGGACCCCGCCTCATAGGCGTGGGCACAGAAACGGAAAAGACCAGCTGCAGAGTCAGGGCCTTGCTGGTGCCACAAGCCAAGCTTTCTCTGGCCCAGCCTGGCCGCATCACCATTAAGGATATTGTTTGATTCCCCTCGGGCAGGGCCTCCCACCAGCCCAAGCAGGGTCAGGCTGGAGCCATAACTGCACTGCCCACACTGTGGCCTGTCCCTCATCCAGCACATTCCCTTCAGGATCAGAAGCAGGGGGGCCACAGAGACAATCTGACCAGGGTCCTCATTCATGCAGGCGGTGAAGCTGGGCTCCTACTGTCCAGCCATCCTCACTATGCCCCACCCTGGGCCCTGGGTCTGCGATCCTTTCATCCCCAGGGCCAGCCTCCCCGCCTCCCAGAGAGCCACAGTGGGAGTAGCATCTGCTTGACCCCTTCCCTGCCACTCCTCCCTCCCGTGGCTGGCCTCCTGGGGCCAAAGGACCTGTATTTGTGCTTCCGGGGGCTCCGCCGCCGGTCCTTGCTGTTGTGGTGGTAGGGACAGGCATAGCCTTGGCGGCACAGCCGCGGGGGCTTCTTGCAAGGCTCCGTCTTATAGTTCCCCAGCACATAAGCAGTCTCTGCACAGGGGGCCAGAGGGCAGGGGTCAGGTGACGGGAGCTGGAGCACCCCAAGACTAGTAAGACTGAAGTGGAGGGAAGGAGAAGCCACTGGGAAGGAGTCTAAGACTGGAGGCCCCTGCGAGATGAGAGTAGGGCCCCTCCTCCCAGGCCATGGCTCAGCCACAGGTATGGCAAGGCCGAAAGATGCTGTCCCTCAGAGAGACACCCACAGCTCACAGGGTGAAAGGGCTGGAAACATCTGCATGTGCACTTAGATACGTGCCTGTGCACGTGTGAAAGCCTAGGGGGATCTTGGGAACATGATGTGTCAGGGAAAACACCTTTAGAGGCGCCTTTTGAACGGAGGGTGTAGGGTGGGATGCGGGCCAGGTCGGGGCTTCAGATGAAACAGGCAGTAGGTGGTGATGAGCCAAATCCCCAGGGCTGCTATGAACTGGACAGGGATGGAACAGCCAGGGCATGGGTGCCTGTACCTTGCCACCGAGGCTCCTCGCTGAGGATCTTTTCTATCATGGCGTGGCTTGCTGCCCCGGCCGACTGGCCCTCTATGCTCCCCTCTACTGTGGTCTGACCGTTCTGCAAGGCCTCCATGGCCTGAAGCTCCCTGAGAGGAGAGGAAAGAACAGAGGGTGGAGAGGGGGCATGAGGCGGCAAGAACCAGAGTGCCAGCCCTCCAATGCAGTCTGCGATACTCACCGTCATCAGCCGCCAGGCCCCTGCCCTGGACCCCAGCCTACTGCCATCAGCCCAGCCCAGCACCCAGCCCACCTGATGTCGTAGACAGGGGAGCGGAGGTCATGGGGCCCGTGGGCGAAAGCGCAGTGCAGGCCGTTTTTGGTGCAGTTGCCTTTCGAGTCTGTCTCGTGGATGCAGATTCCAGTTTTGTAGTAACGAAGGTGGTATCTGCGCTCAGTGTCCCCTGTGGTTCTGTGCAGGAATGGGCACCTGGAACACGGTAGTAGGGGTTACTAAACTTTGCTGCCTGTAGCCTAGGCTTCCTTGCCTACCCCATGCCCTTTCCCCAACTGTTGAAGGCTTTCATTATGGCCTGGAAGGTGCACTAGAAGAAGGTAATGACGTGCCCTCCTGTGAGGTAAGAGAACCTCCCTGCTGCTGTTCACAGCCTAAACCGGGCCCAACAGGACCTGGTATTCCTGGGCAGGACAGACACCTGGGAGAACAAATGCTGCCCAGGCTTGGGGGGCATCAGAGAACCAAATGATCCACTCAAAACTTAGGCACACCCCTCATCCCTTGAGTGCTTCATTAAGCTAGGGGTAGGGATCTTTTCTATCATGGACCTCTGAGAAAGAGGTGCTGGGCCGGACCAGTAGCTCACTGGAAGGCAAGGCAAGAGGATTATTTGAGGCCAGGAATTTGAGGCCAGCCTGGGCCACAAAGTGAAGACACCCCCCTACCAATCTCTACAAATTAAAATGTTTAAAAATCATGGCTGGGCATGGTAGGTCACATCTGTAAATCCCAGCACTTCAGAAAGCTGAGGTGGATGGATCACCTGAGGCCAGGAGTTTGAGACCAGCCAAGCGAACACGGTGAAACCCCATCTCTACTGAAAATACAAAAAATTAGCTGGGCGTAGTGGCATGCACCTGTAATCCCGGCTACTGGGGACGCTGAGGTAGAATTGCTTGAACCCGGCAGGTAGAAGTTGCCGTGAGCTAAGATCGCACCACTGTACTCCAGCCTGGGCAACAGAGTGATACCCTATCTCAAAAAAAACAAAAGCAAAAACAAAACTGAAGCTGGGCACAGTGGCTCACGCCTGTAATCCCAACACTTTGGGAGGCCAAGGTGGGCGGATCACCTGAGTTCAGGAGTTCAAGAGCAGCTTGGCCAACATGGTGAAACCCCATCTCTACTAAAAATGCAAAATTAGCCAGGTGTAGGGGTGCACACCTGTAGTCCCAGCTATTTGGGAGGCCGAGGCAGGAAAATCACTTGAACCTGGAAGGCGGAGGTTGCAGTGAGCCAAGATCGCACCATTGCACTCCAACCTGGGCAACAGAGTGGAGTTTGACGATGCAGTGAGCTATGATGGTGCCACTGCATTCTAGCCTGGGGAAAGAGGAATACCCTAAATAAAAATTATAAAAATTAAGAAAAGAAAGAGAGCTGATATAGAGAAGGTTCTATGAGACAAAGTAGGGTCAATGAATATTCTCTCTCAGTGATACTCCCAGGTTTGCCACCACCTTATGTTTGTCATTATTTCTCTACAGAGATTTGCAGTAAGATATTTAGGGTCAGCAGACCTGGGCACCGGTGAGGCACTCTCTCTCTAAACAGCCAGCTTCGGTGGGAACCGAATGGGATGTGGCAAGTGTACCGCCCCCGGATAGGGAAGGGCCCTGTGATCCTCAGGGGAGGATGAAAAAGGGCCAAGGAGCCTGCTGGGTTCAGATGTGGGTCCTTAGGCTTAGTGAAAGAAAGGCCTGTTTTTGGTTTCTTAAAAGTGGGAAAGGGAAATGCCATCCCCTGCCCCAGGGATGGTAGGGTCTGAGCCCAGGTTCGGGCCATGGGCTGGGCTGCAACCAGTCCTCTAAAAGCAACCACTGGCTGGCTTCCCTGAATCTGCCCAGCCTACCCTGAGGGCATCTGACCCAGAAGGAGACATGGGGCTCCTCTTGAGGACAGGCTGGGTCACTCACTCGTCGCCCTCCGGGCAGAGGCCTGTAGCCTCGTCGTACTTGGTGCAGTAGACGTCAGGGCTGTAATTGAAGGTGCCGTCCCGACGGCGGATGGACCGGCGGCGCCGCTGGTTCACGAAGTGCCAGTGGAAGCAGGTGTAGGGCCGATGCTGCGTGCATTTGTGTTGCACAAAGAGTGGGCACTGCTCCGTGCGGAATTCCTTCAGGTACCTGCAGAAAGAGCCCCGTGTGGGGCAGGCCAGGAGCAGAGAGTGAAGTCTCCAGTTCCGTTGGCCACCAAGTCCCCTGAGGGCCCTGCCCTGGGGTGCTAGTGCCACTGGGACACCAGGAGAGACCCAGAGCTGTAAGGCTGCACCTCAGCTCTAGGATCCAAACCCACACCCAAATCCCACAGGAGCCTGAAAGGCAGGAACCACAGACCACAGAGCCCTCGACCGTCAGCTGCCTGCCGTGTTGACCAGCTGTGGCATTCATCAGCAGCTTGGTTCTCTGAGCCCTCTCCAAGGTTTCCCAAGCCAAACCACTAATCACAGGCAAAGGGCTGCAAACAAGAACATGAGGCGCCTCTCCCAAACTCTACAGGACTCTGCTATTGATGCCCACCTGCCCATTGTTGCAGCCCTCGCCTGTACCACGAGCTGGAGCTGAGGGGAGAATCTGCAGATAAGCACTTAGGCTTTTCAGCTCTGAAGCTGAAAGCCCAGGTCACAAGGCATCCCTTGGGATTACTGACTCAGTAACTACCGTCCTCTGCCTGCCTTTGCCCAGACATTTCCTAGCACTACCTAGATCTGTGCTTGGGGAAAAGCTCATACTGATGTTCTGAAGAGACCCTCTCATCCACCCCTGCTGCTCCAGCCTGTTTTGTCCCCAGTAGTGTCACTGTACGTGAGTACCTGCAGCAGCTGGGCTATTTATGTCCTGGGGCATGAAGCTGTCTCCTTTTGGCCACCTCCTCCCAGCTTTCACTGGGGTCTCTCCTCTACCCTGTGTGTGTAATGGCCAAGATACTCCCAAATCTTCTCTCCCACATCCCATCCAGCAGAAGGCCCCAGACCCACTCACCCCCTTAAAGGACACACTGTCCATCTGGGTTTTTGTTCACTACATGTGTCCAGGTTGGGGGGGATCTCCTAGACTAGGCCCCCGCAACCCCCAAGCCCTGGTAAGGACAGGCAGTTAGTATAGTTCTCTTTAGACTCTTGAGCCTAACGATGCAAGCAACAAATGGCTTGGGATAGAGCATCTAAGCCACTGAGGATGGTGCCAGAGGCTTGGAGACTGCATGCAGAAAGAAGTGTGAAGCAGCCTGACCTGAAACGACTGCCTGGGTTCCAAGCAGAGCCTGGATTCAAGGGCATGGAACAAAGGCCAAAGGGTCCAGCCCATGTCTCTGGCTCATGCCAAGACACTCAGGGCCTTTCCAGTCTGGCCATAATGAAGGTGTGGGGAACAGGCAGTCCAGGGCGGAGACCTTTCAGACAGGCTTTCCTTTTTTTTTTTTTTTTGAGACAGTCTCCCTCTGTTGCCCAGGCTGGCATGCAATGGTGCAATTGCTGCTTATTGCAACCTCCACCTCCTGGGTTCAAGCAATTCTCCTGCCACAGCTTCCTGAGTAGCTGCGATTACAGGCACCCACCACCACGCCCAGCTAGTTTTTGTATTTTTAGTAGAGATGGGATTTTGCCATGTTGGCCAAGCTGGTTTTAAACTTCCGGCCTCAAGTGATCCACCTGCCTCGGCCTCCCAAAGTGCTGGGATTACAGGCATAAGCCACAGACAGGTTTTCTTTAATACAAATGAAAAATCCTCCCAGCTTTAAAGCGTGAAGTGTCTAGGTGTATGCACCGAGAGGCCTGGGGGCAGGCAGCTGGATGCTCCATAAGGAGCACAAATAGGTTAAGGAGCAGTGAAGCCTTCAGAGTCCTGCTGTTTAGTCAGCTCACATTTACTGGGAACCTACTAGGTGCAGGCACGGTGCTAAGCAGTGAGGACTCTGAGGAAGGGGCAGGTCCCTGTCCTTAGGAAGCTCATGTTTTCATGGGAGAGACACACAAATAACAGGTGAATAGAGTGTGGAAAGGATTATGAGGTAGGTTTGCTCAGGGGCCTTGCACAAAGAGTGGGCACTGCTTCGTGTAGAATTCCTCAGGTACCTGCAGAGAGATCCTTCCAACAGAAGGATCCTTGACCCAGGCTGGGATGCAGGGAGGAGGAAGGGAGAAGGGAGAGGTACTAGTGGATGAAGAATTTCAGGGTGTTTTAGGCATAGGAACATTATGAACTCGGAGACAGAATGTGTCTAGTTCTAAGAGCTCCCAGTTCCTTTGTGGATGTGTGTGGAGTAGGAAGGGAACTGGGAGACAGAAGAGGAAGATGAGGTGAGGTGCAGGAGGCAAATTGCAAATTTCATCTCTGGGCCCCAGGTACATCCTGAAGATACCAAGCAGAAATCTGGAAGGCTCCCTACGGCCTGATGTGCTCTTCTGGTCCCTTTGGCATTCAAAGCAAAGGTTCTTCTTCTCCTTTACTGCCTTTTTAAACAGAAAGCTGTGCTCTCCTGCTGCACACAGATACCAAGCCTGGCACTGAGCTGGGATACCCATTCCTTAAACTGCTAGGACCATCCGCTTCCTGACTTTTTTGGACCCACAAAGAGACTACCTCAGGACGTAACAAAACGTGAGAGAAGGAACTTTCTTGAAAAAGGACCAGGACCAGAACCAGAAACACAGAAGAGTTGAGGCATGGTTAGAATGAGCAGATTCAACATGGTGAAACCCTGTCTCTACTAAAAATACAAAAATTAGCTGGGCATGGTGGCGCGCACCTGTAATCACAGCTACTCAGGAGGCTGAGGCAGGAGAATCACTTAAACATGGGAGGCGGAGGTTGCAGTGAGCCAAGATAGCACCACTGCACTCAAGCCTGGAGACAGAGGGAGACGCCCTTTAAAAAAAAAAAAAAAAAAAGAATGGGCAGATTAAGGACGGAACACCCAGTTAAACTGGAATCTCGTATTAGCAATGAATAATATTTTAGCCTAAGTAAGTCCCAAATATTGCATGGGACATATTTATCCTAAAGAAATTACCTGTTTCCAGTCAGGCATGGTGGCTCATGCCTGTAATTCTAGCACTTTGGGAAGCTGAGGTGGGCAGATCACCTCAGGTCAGGAGTTCAAGACCAGACTGGCCAACATGGTGAAATTCCATCTCTACTAAAAATACAAAAAGAATTGGTTGGACGCAGTGGCTCACACCTGTAATCCCAACACTTTGGGAGGCTGAGGTGGGTACATAACGAGGTCAGGAGTTCAAGACCAGCCTGGCGAAGATGGTGAAACCCCATCTCTACTAAAACTATAAAATTTACACAGGCAAAGTGGCAGGCGCCTGTAATCCCAGCTATGCGGGAGGCTGAGGCAGGAAAATCGCTTGAACCCGGGTGGCAGAGGTTGCAGTGGGCAGAGATCGTGCCACTGCACTCTAGCCTGGGCAACAGGGTGAGACTCTATCTCAAAAAATAAAATAAAATAAATTAGCTGGGCAGAGTGGCACACACCCAGCCCTCTAATGTTTTATAAAGCACTTTTTTTTTTTTTTTTTTTTGAGATGGAGTCTGGTTCTGTTGCCCAAGCTGCAGTGCAGTGGCTTGGGTCCAGGAGGTTAAGGCTGCAGTAAGCCATGCTCAAGCCACTGAACTCCAGCCTGGGCAACAGAGCAAGACTCTCTCTCAAAAAAAAAATTATAATTAAAAAAATTAAGGCTGAGTACGGTGGTTCACATCTGTAATCCCAGCACTTTGTGAGGCCAAGGCGGGTCAATCACCTGAGGTCGAGTTCGAGACCAGCTTGGCCAACATGGCAAAACCCCTGTCTCTACTAAAAATATACAAATTCACTGGGCATGGTAGTGGGCACCTGTAATCCCAGCTACTGGGGAGGCTGAGGCAGGAGAACCGCTTGACCCCAGGAAGCAGAGCTTGCAGTGAGCTAAGATCGTGTCACTGCATTCCAGCCTGGGTGACAAGAGCGAAACTCCATCTCAAGAAAAAAAAAAAATTATAAACAACAAAAGTCAGGCTACATGAAACATAAATTCAATCACTTGCCCCACTAAACCAAGAGTGGTAACCAGTAAGGGATTAATGATAAATTAGATAAATTACATCACCCTTAAGATGTTAAACCAAGAGCTAAACTGCTATCAGCTGTTTCCAGATAATTTTTAAATCCTGTCCCAAGTTGTTTAACTTAATAATAGATTTATCAGAGATTTATCATTTTCATTCTTTTCTGAGGAGTGTCAGAATTCGAATACACTGAATAAATAGAAATGACTGACAGAAAAACTAGTGCGTAAATTTAGAGGTGACAGGGAGAAAACAGCATTTCAATTTACAGCTAGCTCCCCATTGCTTCTAGAAGAGTGTTTAGCCTCAAGCTGACTCCACCTCCCCTGCTGCCACTAACCTCCCCCCTCCCCAACAACAAAATACACTCTACAGCAGGGTCAGCAAACTTTTTTTTTTTTTGAGACGGAGTTTCACTCTTGTTGCCCAGGCTGGAGTGCAATGGCACAATCTTGGCTCACTGCAACCTCCACCTTCCCAAGTTGAACCCATTCTCCTGCCTCAGCCTCCCAAGTAGCTGGGATTACAGGAATGCACCACCACACCCAGCTAATTTTGTATTTTTAGTTGAGATGGGCTTTCTCCATATTTGTCAGGCTGCTCTTGAATTCCCAACCTCAGGTGACCTGCCTGCCTCAAGGCCTCCCAAAGTGCTGGTATTACAGGCATGAGCCATCTCGCCCAGCCTTTTTTTTTTTTTTTTTTTTTTAGACAGGGGCTCACTTTGTTGCCCAGGCTGGAGTGCAGCAGCTCAAGCAGGGCTCACTGCAGACTTGACCTCCTGAGCTCAAGTGATCCTCCCAGCTCAGGCTTTGCAGTAGCTGGGACTAGAGGCTTGTGCCCCCATGCCCAGCTAATTTTTTTATTTTTATTTTTAGTACAGACAAGGTCTCACTATATTACCCAGGCTGATCTTGAACTCCTGAGCTCAAGTAATCCTCCCCTATTTTGACCTGATGGGAGGTCAAATCCCATCCCTTTGAAGTGATGGGATTACAGGTGTGAGCCACCACACCTCGCCTGTAAGGAGATTTTATGTGTTTCATCTTTGATAATGTCTTTTTGTATACACAGATATTTCTAAATGTTAATAACATTTCACAAGCATACAGGTTTGTTGTTTTTCCTTTTAGAGACAGAGTCTCACTCTCACCCAGGCTGGAGTGCAGTGGCACAATCACAGCTCCCTGCAGCCTTAACCTCCTGGGCTCAAATGACCCTTCCACTTCAGCCTCCCAAGTAGCTGGTACAAGCATGCATGCGCCACCACGCCTAGCTAATTTTTGTATTTTTTGTGGAGACAGGGTTTCACTGTGTTGCCCAGGCTCAAACATCTAATTTTTATTCAGGATATCCATCTTTTAGATGACAATTATAGAATTCTATTTTTTTTTTTTTTTTTTTTTTTTGAGAGAGAGAATCTCACTCCGGTGCCCAGGCTGGTGTGCACTGCCACAATCTCAGTTTACTACAACTTCTGCCTCCCAGGTTCAAGGGATTCTCCCTGCTTCAGCCTCCTGAGTAGCTGGGATTACAGGTGCCTGCCACCACACCTGGCTAATTTTTGTATTTTTTAGTAGAGACAGGGTTTCACCATGATGGCCAGGCTGGTCTTCAACTCCTGACCTCAGGTGATCCGCCTGCCTCGGCTTTCCAATGTGCTGGGATTACAGGCATGAGGCACCACATCTGGCCAGAATTCTATTAATCTTAATACTTATCTATTAATCACTTCCAGTTGAAGGTTTGGCATAAACTCAGCTGTGCAGGTTAATGGATTTAGTTTTATTTTTTTAGATGGAGTCTCACTATTGCCCCGGTGGGAGTGCAGTAGCGCAATCTCAGCTTCAGCTCACTGTAACCTCCGCCTCCCACGTTCAAGTGATTTTCCTGCCTCAGCCTCCCAAGTAGCTGGGATTACAGGCATACACCACCACACCCGGCTAATTTTTTTTAATTTTTTGGTAGAGATGGGGTTTCACCATGTTGGCCAGGCTGATCTTGAACTCCTGACTTCAAGTGATCTGCCCACCTTGGCCTCCCAAAGCCCTGGGATTACAGGTGTAAACCACCACATCCATCCAGTGGATTTCAAAATAGAGCCATTTCCTTTGCATTCATATCAAGATGCAAAATCCCTGACAGAACTATAGCCTGCATTTGGAACATGTGTGTAGGAATGGAGAGTTTGCCGTTGTTTTCACTTTTGACAGCACAGAAGTATACAAGGCAGCTTAACATGACATAATTATTTAAACATTAGCTGTCATCAAAATGACTTCACTGCAGCACAGGGTTTGCATAAGCACTGTTTTGCTTTGTAATTTTAGGTTGAATTCATTAACAAACATTACCTAATCCGCAGCAAAAGCTAATTTCCAAAGCCATTCAGCATTCAATAGTAGTGGTTGAGAGCAATTCCTCTCATTCAGAAAATTTTCAATCTCAGCCCTGAGCTCAAAAAATTAAAAGAAAACTACCATTGCTAAGCCAACAAACTACTGTGTAGCAAGGCACATCAGAATATTCAGCTTCTATTTCTGACAAAAATTCATGGAACTGATGATTCACAAAACCAAGTAAAATCACCGCTGCTAAGAGTTCAAAAACACATGATAAATTAAAATATTTTCTGCAAAGTACCTGCTGATGAGTAACACAATGAATAAACCACCTTACATTTTCACAAGCTTTGTAAATTTATCCAATTAAATACATTTCTGCTAAGCACATATTTTTACCACCACCAGCTGTAAAAGATACTAGCAGAATTACACTTTAGGTTGTACTGAATTAGTGTTTTCTTAGCTTTTTTTGGAAAATATTCTCACCTGCAGTTGTTTCAAACAACTATACATAGAAGCTAATTCTATACTCACTTCAAACCTGGCATCAACTCCATGAATAAGTAAAAACTAAACAGTAACAGGAACTAGCTGTGGACTCATCAATAGCCAGGAAAAACCACACAAAATCAGCGTTTTTAAACTGACTACTGATGTTGCTCCTAACATCCTCAGCAGGACACTGTTCTTGCTGAAAAGCTAACACTCTGAAACAAAAGTGTGTTTTCTCTAGACACACTTCTCCAGCTGGTGCAATCAAACACAATTTAATTAACTCAACATCAGGAAATGGCTTTCCTTGCCTAGCTAACAAATGAGCCACTCAGAAACCTGCTTCAGTTGTAGCCTCGTTTTCATTTTTGTGAAGAAATTCTGCTGTAAGGAAATATTCCTAGCTCCATGCAGTGGCTCATGCCCGTAATCCCAGCAACTCAGGAAACGGAAGTGGGAGGATCACTTGAGCCCAGGAGTTTGAGGGCAACATAGCAAGACCCCATCTCTAAAACATTTTTAAAAAACGAAGCCAGGCCAAGCCTGTAGTCCCAGCTAATTGGGAAGCTGAAGCGAAAAGTATCAGTAAACCCAAGAGTTTAAGGCTACAGTGAGCTATGGTTGCACCACTGTACTCCAGCCCGGGCAACAGAGTGAGACGCTGTCTCAAAAAAAAAAAAAAAAGTCTATACTGAAAGAATGCATCACCATTACCAGACCAAGCACTTATCACAATATTCCCAAATCATAAGAAAGCAATGGTTTAAAAAAAAAAAAATTTAGGTAAGGGCCGGGTGCGGTGGCTCACGCCTGTAATTCCAGCACTTTGGGAGGCTGAGGTGCGCAGATCACCTGAGATCAGGAGTTCGAGACCAGCCTGGCCAACATGGAGAAATCCCATCTCTATTTATTTTTGTTTTTTTTAAGAAGGGGTTTCACCATGTTGGTCAGGCTGGTCTTGAACTCCCAACCTCAGGTGATCCGCCCGCCTTGGCCTCCAAAGTGCTTGGATTACAGGCGTGAGCCACCACGCCCGGCCCCTCAACTCTATTAAAAAAAAAAAAAATTTTAGGTTGAGCGCAGTGGCTCACGCCTATAATCCCAGCACTTTGGAAGGCCACGCAGGCGAATCACTTGGGGTCAGGAGTTTTCACTTGGGGTCAGGAGTTTGAGACCAGCCTCGCCAACGTGGAGAAACCCATCTCTACTAAAAGTACAAAAAATGATCCAGGCATGGTGGCACACACCTATAATCCGAACACGACTTGAGTGGCTGAGGCATGAGAATCACCTGAACCTGGGAAGCTGAGGTTGCAATGAGATGAGATCACACCACTGTACTCCAGCCTGGGCAACAGAGCAAGACTCTGTCTTAAAAAAAAAAAAAAAAAAAAGCCGGGCGCGGTGGCTCAAGCCTGTAATCCCAGCACTTTGGGAGGCCGAGGCGGGTGGATCACGAGGTCGAGAGATTGAGACCATCCTGGTCAATATGGTGAAACCCCGTCTCTACTAAAAATACAAAAAATTAGCTGGGCATGGTGGCTCGTGCCTGTAATCCCAGTTACTCAGGAGGCTGAGGCAGGAGAATTGCCTGAACCCAGGAGGCGGAGGTTGCGGTGAGCCGAGATCGCACCATTGCACTCCAGCCTGGGTAACAAGAGCGAGACTCCGTCTCAAAAAAAAAAAAAAAAAAGAAGAAAGAAAGAAAAATCATTTTTTAAAGGAGTATTTCCTTTTTTAAAAAAAATAAAGAGACAGGGTCAGCCAGGTACGGTGGCTCATGCCTATAATCCTGGCACTCTGGGAGGCCAAGATGGGTGGATCACCTGGGGTCAGGAGTTCAAGACCAGCCTGGCCATGATGGTGAAACCTTATCTTTAAAAAAAAAAAAAAAAAAAAAGAGAGACAGGGTCTCACTCTGTCACCCAGGCTGGAGGCAGTAGTGTGATCATAGCTCACTGCAACCTCAACTCCTGGGCTCAAGGTGTCCTCCTGCCTCAGCTTCCCAAAATGCTGGGATGACAGGCATCAGCCACCATGCCCAGTCACAGCTATCTTTATTAGATGCTTTGCCACCAAACGTGTTAACAAAATGATCCATGTGCCACTGAGCCTTAAAAGTGTAATGTTTGAGCCGGGCGCAGTGGCTCAAGCCTGTAATCCCAGCACTTTGGGAGGCTGAGGCGGGTGGATCAAGAGGTCGAGAGATCGAGACCATCCTGGTCAACATGGTGAAACCCCGTCTCTACTAAAAATACAAAAAAATTAGCTGGGCATGGTGGCACATGCCTGTAATCCCAGCTACTCAGGAGGCTGAGGCAGGAGAATTGCTTGAACCCAGGAGGCGGAGGTTGCGGTGAGCCAAGTTCGCGCCATTGCACTCCAGCCTGGGTAACAAGAGCGAAACTCAGTCTCAAAAAAAAAAAAAAGTGTAATGTTTGGCCAGGCGCGGTGGCATGTGCCTGTAGTCCCAGCTACTCAGGAGGCTGAGGTGGGAGGATCACTTGAGCCCAGGAGTTATGGGCTGTAGTGCGCTATGCCAATCGGGTGTCTGCAGTAAGTTTGGTATCAATATGGTGACCTCCCAGGATCGGGAAACCACCAGGTTGCCTAAGGAGGGGTGAACTGGCCTAGGTTGGAAACGGAGCAGGTCAAAACTCCCGTGCTGATCAGTAATGGGATCATGCCTGTGAATAGCCACTGCACTCCAGCCTGGGCAACATAGCGAGACCTCTTCTCTCTCTTTTTTTTTTTTACCCCATCTCTTAAAATAAAAAATAAATAAATAAAAAGTATAATGTTTGAAGTGAATTTTTCTCTTCCTCTTTTCTTCTGATGTAAGAAGTATGTGCTGGTGATAAAGAATATATATAAAGTGTGGTGTGCTGACACATGTAGCAATGTAAAGCAATGAGCATCACATATATCAGTCTCCTGTTGCAACTACTCTGTAGCTGAAGAGCACAAGCAGCCAAATGAGCGCAGGTTCAGTGGAAGATTTAATTAGGGACTCTGAAATTCATGTAATCATCACATCATGAAATACCATTTTTTTTTTCAACCATTAAAAAATGTGAAGGACAGGCACAGTGGCTCATGCCTGTAATCCCAGCACTGTGGGAGGCCAAAGCAGGTGGATTGCTTCAGCTCAGGAGTTCGAGACCAGCCTGGGCAACGTGGCAAAACCCTCTCTCTCTACAAAAAAGTACAAAAATTATCTGGGTGTGGTAGTGCACACTTAAAAGAGTCCCAGCTACTCAGGAGACTGAGGCAGGAGGATTCTTTGAGCCTGGGAGATCAAGGCTGTAGTGAACCAAGATTGTGCCACTGTGCTCCAGCCAGAAGGATAGACCGAGACCTGTCTCAAAAGAAAGTGAAAACAATTCTTAGCTTGTGGGCCCTATAAAAGCAGGCAACAGGCTGGATTTCGCATGCAAGCCAGTTTGCTGACCTCTGCTCTACACTTGGGTTGTCTTTCTTTTTCTATTTTGTGAAGAAAGGGGTCTCCCTATATTGCCTGAGCAGGACTCCAACTCCTGGGCTCAAGCCATTCTCTGGCCTCTGCTAAGTGCTGGAATTATAAGTGACCTCGGCTCTAAACAGTTGGTATGCCCCATCACGTCACACCCTTACATCTCCATACTTTTGATCATGTTGTTCCCTGGGTCTAGATCACCCTGAGGGTTCCCTGGCCCTGCCTGCCCCCTCTTCCATGTTCCTACTGTACTATGTGAATATACCTGGTGCAGCTACCACAGTGGATTCTCACTTTGTACTCTACCACATCTATCATCTTTGTATCCCTGCACAGAGCTGACCCACAGCAGGTGCTCGAGACATGTGAAAGTGAAAGGAAAAGCAAAGAGCATCCCAAGTGGTACAAGTGTGGTACAAAGCAGCTCTGCACAAACCTAATAAAACACAGAGAAGCAACTCCAACCTCTGACTTAGACACTTCTCCTGGCAATTAAATCAGTAAACTCTCTCTTACACATCATGTCTGCTCAGCTTTGTTCCTCACCTGTACACTAAAATTGAGACCTTCTGTCTCACACGCAGAATAGAAAAGCAACCAAGGGGATTGCTGGCATGTGGCTCCTCTTTTGTCATTGGTGCTGGGAATATGCAGAGATCATTACAGGTTAATTTTTTTGAAAAAGGGTCTCATTCTATCACCCAGGCTGGGGTGCTGTGTGTGGTACAATCACAGGTCACTGCAGCCTCCTAGGCTCAAGTAATCCTCCTACCTCAGCCTCCTGAGTAGCTGGGACTACAGGCACCTGCCACCCCACCCAGCTAACACGAGCTTTCACCATGTTGCCCAGGCTAGTCTCAAACTCCTTACCTCAAGCAATCCACCCGCTTTAGCCTCCCAAAGTGCTGGGATTACAGGCATGAGCCACCATGCACAGTCACTACAGATTAACTGCTGTTTCTATTTCCTCCAACAACCAATGGGTATCATGATGACTACTGGCAGAAGCTGGGTACCGACCAGGCATGGTGGCTCATGCCTGTAATCCCAGCACTTCGGGAGGCTGAGGTGGGCAGATCATCTGAGGTCAGGAGATTGAGACCAACATGGTGAAACCACATCTCTACTAAAAATACAAAAAATTAGCCAGATGTGGTGGCACACGTCTGTAATCCCAGCTACTTGGGAGGCTGAGGTGGGAGAATCACTTGAACCCGGGAGGCAGAGGTTGCGGTGAGCTGAGACTGCGCCATTGCACTCCAGCCTAGGCAACAAGAGAAAACTCTGTCTAAAAAAAAAAATTAGCAGGGGGTGATGGCACATGACTGTAATCCCAGCTACTGGGAAGGCTGATGCAAGAGAAGAGCTTAAACGCAGGAGATGGAGGTTGAACCTTTAAGGTAGTCTTTGATCCCACACTGGCCTTTACTCAGAGTAAATACAGTATGATTTTATGGCCGCTATGAAGCTCCTAGATGCAATGAAACTCCCTACCGCATCTATGCACACACGCACACAGACAACAACCCACAGTTCAAGTGCTATGGGCACTCAAGCAAGTCAGTGTTTATGGTCGGGAGCCAATCACTGGCCAATTATTTCAGCCCACTTTTCAGTGGGGTTCACTGGAACATTCTGACACCTGTGAGCTGCCCTGGCCCCAAGAACTAACGAGAGCCAGAAAGGGTATGCAACTAGTCCTGTGTGTCCCTAAGTCCCTTCTTTCTATAATTGTCCCCTTATCCTATGGGGCCTAGAGCTGGTGAAACTGAGGAAGGTTCATGTAAGGGTCACTCGCATCACTTGTGTCAAAGAATATTCAAGACTACCAAAAACTCCCATTCATTCTTCCTCAAATCAGAGAATACCTTGACTTTATTCAAAGTTTTTCTGGCTAGGCATTGTGGCTCACGCCTGTAATCCCAGCACTTTGGAAGGCCAAGACGGGCAGATTACTTGAGGTCAGAAGTTTGAGACCAGCCTGGCCAACATGGTGAAACCCCATCTCTACTAAAAACACAAAAATTAGCTGAGCACGGTGGCATGTGCCTGTAACCCCAGCTACCTGGGAAGCTGAAGCACTAGAATCACTTGAACCCAAAAGGCGGAGGTTGTGGTGAGCCAAGATCGCACCATTGCACTCCAGCCTAGGCAACAGAGCGAGACCCTGTCTCAAAAACAAAACAAAAAAACCATAGTTTTTCTGTACATAGCTAGCCTGGGAAGCCTCCAGTTTTATGACACTTCAGTAATATGTTTAAACTAACATGTTCTTTGTACATTGTTTTCTGTACAACAAAGTATTTGGCCCTAAACTGAGTGGGTGCCCCATGCTGCTGCCCCATGCGTGCCCTAGGAACTGAAGAATCTATTTTAGTGTAGATGCAGCTAAAGAAGGCATTCGGTCAGGGCTGTTGAAGCAAGGAGCAATGCAACTTAAAGCAGTGACCAGGGCCCTGTTCAAATAATGGCTGAGAACAGTATCTATATACCATCCTAAGTGCCAAGCACTGCTTTAAGCACTTTATGTAAATTAACTCATTTATTTCATCCTCTTAACAACCCCACGAGACAGGTAGTCCTCCTACTCTCAGGAAACTGATATACAAAGAGGCAAGTCATTGCCCAAGATCTTACAACTAGTAACTGACAGAGCTGGGCCTCAAATGCAGGTGGTGTGACCGTGGAGTCAGTACTTTTAACCACCATGGTGCTGTTAACTAAGCATTTCTTTTTTTTTTTTTTTTTTGAGGAGGAGTTTCACTCTTGCTACCCAGGCTGGAGTGCAATGGCGCGATCTCTTGACCTCGTGATCCACCCACCTCGGCCTCCCAAAGTGCTGGGATTACAGGCTTGAGCCACCGTGCCCGGCCAACTAAGCATCTCTTAACTGAGTTAAAGGAAAATACAAAAGTAGCAGCAAATAAACCTCAGTGACTCTCTGAAAGCTGTTTAGAATATGTTGGAGAGTTTCAGACAGGCCATAACTACAATACCATGAAGTAAAAACAGAAATGTTCACTCTAGCATGCTCTACTGGATATTTAATATATATATTTCATATTCATTCTAAAGTACTCTTTTTTTTTTTTTTTTGAGACGGAGTTTCGCTCGTTACCCAGGCTGGAGTGCAATGGCGCAATCTCGGCTCACCGCAACCTCCGCCTCCTGGGTTCAGGCAATTCTCCTGCCTCAGCCTCCTGAGTAGCTGGGATTACAGGCACACGCCACCATGCCCAGCTAATTTTTTGTATTTTTAGTAGAGACGGGGTTTCACCATGTTGACCAGAATGATTGCGATCTCTTGACCTCGTGATCCACCCACCCTGGCCTCCTAAAGTGCTGGGATTACAGGCTTGAGCCACCACACCCAGCCTCTAAAGTACTCTTACTCCAATAGTGAAACAGAGGTTAGTTCGTTTTTAATCAGAAAATACAAGTACTAGTCTCTAATTTATCTTATATTTAGATGGTCAGAGTCACACAAATCCTAAAGTGGCAGGCCGCCAAATGCCTAGCACCTCTTTACAGTAAAAGTGACATCAAAAAGATATAGTAAAGCCGGGCGCAGTGGCTCACGCCTGTAATCCCAGCACTTTGGGAGGCCGAGGCGGGTGGATCACGAGGTCAAGAGATCGAGGCCATCCTGGTGAACATGGTGAAACCCCGTCTCTACTAAAAATACAAAAAATTAGCTGGGCATGGTGGCGCGTGCCTGTGATCCCAGCTACTCAGGAGGCTGAGGCAGGAGAATTGCCTGAACCCAGGAGGCGGAGGTTGCGGTGAGCCGAGATTGTGCCATTGCACTCCAGCCTGGGTAACAAGAGCGAAACTTCGTCTCACACACACACACAAAAAAAAAAAAAAAAAAAGATATAGTAAGGTTCTTACCAAAATTAATAAATGCTTAGATATTAGAACGACTATTAAAATTTCTAAGTCACATAACACCTAACGGTTTTTTTAGTCACAAAACATGCTAAAGGCTTTTATCAACATTTTCTTACAGAACACAACTACTTCTCTCATATGGGAGTAGATTTGCAAATAGGCCAAAATTTCATAGGAAGGTGGGACATAGACCTTCCCCGTCATTAGAAGTCATTTTGTCAGGACTTATGGTGGCCACATGGTGTTTTAAATGCTAACAGAATAACAAGTGAGTCAACTTATGCACATGAGAAGCAAACTATGAATAAAGAATAAGGAAGGAGAGGAACCAGTTCAGTAAGTTCAGATACTACTTGATGATACTGTCACAGGCTGTCACAGGCCTCAGTATCTTCTTTATGTCCTAAATAAACTGAGCCACCAACAGGAAAAAAGGTCACCTCACAGAGAGTGCTGTGAGATTTTTAAGTTGCTAGACTCCTTTCCATCTTGTCCTCCTCAGCTCTTGATGCTGCTGTCAAATTCTACACACTGGCAAAGAAAAAAGGGGTGAAAGTTGAGGGATTTTATAGAGAAACAGTAAAAAGTTTGTTGTGATTACTTGAACTAATATAGTATAACCATTGATATAATTTTAAATGCCTAAAACACATGACCTGTCCTTAAGGAAATGTCCATGCAAACCTTAAAACAATCACAATACCTGAAGAATCGGCTGGATTACATTTTAGCAAGACAGCAACCTTCTCTTCCACCTCCTACCCACCCCAGGAAGTAAACATGATTCATTTTATGAAAGCATTGGTAAAAATCTGCTTGTTCCCTGGAATGGCTATCAAGCTCAAGATAAGGTAAAGTATAATTACCAACACCTAGGAGTCTCAAACTTGTTTTTTTTTATTTTATTTTATTTTATTTTTTTTCTTCGAGACGGAGTTTCGCTCTTGTTACCCAGACTGGAGTGCAATGGCGCGATCTTGGCTCACCGCAACCTCCGCCTCCTGGGTTCAGGCAATTCTCCTGCCTCAGCCTCCTGAGTAGCTGGGATTACAGGCACGTGCCACCATGCCCAGCTAATTTTTTGTATTTTTAGTAGAGACGGGGTTTCACCATGTTGACCAGGATGGTCTCGATCTTTCGACCTCGTGATCCACCCGCCTCGGCCTCCCAAAGTGCTGGGATTACAGGCTTGAGCCACCGCGTCCAGCTCAAACTTGTTTTTTAAAGACATATTTCTTACTTCAAAAAACACCTCTGCAGACTTATAACACGGGGACATTCACCTAGAATAGATACGCAGGGACTAAGCCACTGACAAAGCTGGGAAAAGGGCACCAAGGAGCTTTGTGCAAACCACAGGCTTTCCCACACTGAACCGTGGCTGCTGAGCCTTGGCAATAGGCCATGGGCTTGAAGCCCTCTCTATGGCAGAGGGACTCATATGCACTGTTTTTTAATTAACTTTTTAAAAATTTGAGATATAATTCAGACAGCATATAAACTCACCACTTTTAAGTGTACATTTCAGTGGTTTTTAGTGTATTCACCCATGTTATGTAACCTTCACAATATCTAATTCCGGAAAATTTCCATCACCCCCAAAATAACCCTGTACCTATTATCCCGTGCACTTTCTCCACAGGTATCTCTGTTGCCTAAGCAGGTATTTTAAGATTGGCTAGGGTGAATCTATAGAGTATATATATGGTAAGAAAACAAGAAGCAAAGAAAAAATAAATAAAACAAAAAAAGAAGAAAACAAGAAGCTACATTGTCCAGAGGAATACTAAACCTAAATTCTTGGCCTTGTTAGCAATTAGGCTAATGTAATTTTTATATATTGGCTAAGAATGGCAGAGAAACTTACATTCAACATCCATCTTTACATAACAATTACTGTGTCCCAAATTCATCCAAGATGTTAAAAGAAGGGAAGACAATCTACTAGGATTAGCCATAACTGTCCACAGTTGCAATTTCAAAACACAAAAGACGCATATGGATCGTGGGAAAACCTCCTTTAGTATCAACATTAAAAACAAAAACAAAAACCTTAATCATTAAGCAAATATTACCCAGTTAGGGAAAATAATCACTAGACCAGTCCACTATTGAATGTAATGCAGCTTTAAATGCAACCTTACTGTCATCACTCTTGGCCTGGAGTCCCTCCTCATGAGAAAGATGACCTTTAAGCAAAGGTCTGGCAGGAAAGCCTGCAGATGTGTGCTGCTCAGGTGGCTGCTGGACTCTAGTGACCTAAGCGTGCTCATGGCTTCTAAGACACACAGGAAAAAGACCTCACCTTCAGGCATCAGGGTGTTGAAAAGCGGGAGGACGTGTAGGTCCACGAGGGTATCTTGCTTTTGTGCACTTATCTGGGGTGCTATTTGCAGAGAAGGAGCTCCTTTACAGAGTGTGCCCAAGATGGATTTCTCTAAGTTGCTCTCAGAGTTGTCCAGCTGCCCTCACCAATAAGTCACAGTCTTTGGAGGATGACAGAAACCACCAGTCAAAGCAGATGCATATGGGTTGTGGGGAAGCCTTCTTTAGTATCTAACATAGCTGGATTAAAACAAAAAAACTTAACCATTAAGCAAATCTTGACTTTAATTAATAATTTAGATAATAGCAAATATCAACTAGGTGTTAAGCTTAAGAATCTACCCTTAGCAAGGGCACTTAACACTTGTTAATGGGGATTTTGTGGGATTAAGTAAAGGCTACAATGAGCTCCTAATTTCTGTCCTGCAAGAAATTAGTTCTACTTGACAAACAAGTAAATAAGATCCAGAAATGTTTATTGGTGATTTAACTTGTTCTCGCTGAGGTTGCTTAGTAACGCTTCCAATGACTTCTGTTGTGAAACAAGTAGTACTCCACTAATGCACGATTTTATTGCAATTCGCAATAATGACTTAAATACATGTTCATTTCCAGGGTTTTCCAAAATACAATCAGATGCAATCAAGTGAAATGACTGACATTTATATAATACATAAACTGACAAAACTGCCTGAAAATAGTTATCTATGAAAGTATTACATTATCTTTAATTAGATGCCCAGGAAACCAGTCCTAAATTTAAATGATGCCTAGATAGACGAGGCTATAAAGTATTTATTCTCTATCTACCTATAAGAAATCACCAAGTGGCCGAAAAACTCCTACAAACCTTCACTAAACTAGAATTTCATTTTCCTTTAACACGAGGGCATTAAGAAGTCTGAGAACTGGCTGCAGTGATCACAGTAGAAAGAATGAAAACATGATTTGTCTGTGAGATATACTTCCCCTTGGGGGTCAAAACAATGAGGTCAGAAACTCGGATAGTTTAATATTTATTTACTTTTATTTTTTCAAGCCAGAGTCTCACTCTGTCGCCCAGGCTGGAGTGCAGCAGCATAATTTCAGCTCACTGCAACCTCTGCTTCCTGGGTTCAAGTGAGTCTCCTGTCTCAGCCTCTGAGCAGCTGGGATTACAGGCATGTGCCACCATGCCCAGCTAATTTTTGTATTTTTTTTTTTTTTGAGACGGAGTTTTGCTCTTGTTACCCAGGCTGCAATGGCGCGATCTCGGCTCACTGCAACCTCCGCCTCCTGGGTTCAAGCAATTCTCCTGCCTCAGCCTCCTGAGTAGCTGGGATTACAGGCACGTGCCACCATGCCCAGCTAATTTTTTGTATTTTTAGTAGAGACGGGGTTTCACCATGTTGACCAGGATGGTCTCGATCTCTTGACCTCGTGATCCACCCGCCTCGGCCTCCCAAAGTGCTGGAATTACAGGCTTGCGCCACCGCGCCCGGCCAATTTTTGTATTTTTAGTAGAAATGGGTTCTTGCCACCATGGCCAGGCTAGTCCTGAACTCCTGATCTCAAGTGTTCTGCCGACCTCAGCCTCCCAAAGTGTTGATATTACAGGCGTGAGCCACTGCACCCAGCCAATTATTTTATTTTTGAGACAGTGTCTTGCTCTGTCACCCAGGCTGGAGTGCAGTAGTAGCACAATCTCGGTTCACTGCAGCCTCAATCTCCTGGGTTCAGGGATCCTCCTACCTCAGCCTCCTGAGTATCCAGGACTACAGGCACACACCACTATACTTGGCTCATTTTTTCCATTTTTAGTAGAAAGGAGGTCTTGCTATGTTGCCCAAGCTGGTCTCGAACTCCTGGGCTCACATAATTCTCCTGCCTCAGTCTCCCAAAGAGTTGGGATTATAGTCATGAGCCACTACACCCAGCCGGATATTTCAGGTTATTTTTTCTGTGACCTTTCAACTATACACTTTCTTTTTTCTTTTTTGAGACGTAGTCTTGCTCTGTCGCCAGGTTGGAGTGCAGTGGCACAACAGCAGCTCACTGCAACCTCCGATGAACCCTCCTAGGTTCAAGCGATTCTTCTGCCTCAGCCTCCCAAGTAGCTGGGACCACAGGCGCGTGCCAACACACCCGGCTAATTGTTTTGTATTTTTAGTAGAGACGGGGTTTCACCATGTTGGCCAGAATGGTCTCAGTCTCTTGACATCGTGATCCACCCGCCTCGGCCTCTCGAAGTGCTGGGATTACAGGCATGAGCTACCACACTCGGCTCAACTATACATTTTCAATAGTATAACTGTTATACAGCAAAACGCCAAAAGGTAGCTAAACTCGTAGATACATTTTGAGATGTGATTGCTACAAAAGTTCTCATTCTTAAATGTTTTTATAAAACTCTTCTAATTGGCCGGGCGCGGTGGCTCAAACCTGTAATCCCAGCACTTTGGGAGGCCGAGGCGGGTGGATCACAAGGTCGAGAGATCGAGACCATCCTGGTCAACATGGTGAAACGCCGTCTCTACTAAAAAAATACAAAAAAAAGCCGGGCGCGGTGGCTCAAGCCTGTAATCCCAGCACTATGGGAGGCTGAGGTGGGTGGATCACGAGGTCAGGAGATCGAGACCATCCTGGTGAACATGGCGAAACCCCATCTCTACTAAAAAGACAAAAAATTAGCTGGGCATGGTGGCACGTGCCTGTAATCCCAGCTACTCAGGAGGCTGAGGCAGGAGAATTGCCTGAACCCAGGAGGCGGAGGTTGCGGTGAGCCGAGATCGCGCCATTGCACTCCAGCCTGGGTAACAAGAGCGAAACTCCGTCTCAAAAAAAAAAAAAAAAAGAAAGAAAAAGAAAAAATACAAAAAAAAATTAGCTGAGCATGGTGGCGCGTGCCTGTAATCCCAGCTACTCAGGAGGCTGAGGCAGGAGAATTGCCTGAACCCAGGAAGTGGAGGTTGCGGTGAGCCAAGATCACGCCATTGCACTCCAGCCCGGGTAACAAGAGCAAAACTCCGTCTCAAAAAAAAAAAAAAAAAAAAAAAACCAAAAAACCTCTTCTAATATATATGACAGTATGATATTGCAAATAAAGCTGGATTAAATTCATTCTTTGTTAAATGCAAGGACAAACTGTCTAGTAAAAAAGAGGTCACATCGTTCTTGTATTGGAAGAATATCAATACATATACATTATTGTTTTACTGACTGCTAAGCAAATACTTGGAGCTGTACAATAGAGGAACTTTTGACATACTATTTTCTAAAAGGGTTGGATTCCTCAAGCCCAGCACAAGTGCCTGCTACACCAATTTGCTGAAAGGATTATTCCAAAGTTTCCCTTAAAGCAAGATTATTCAAGAGTTTAGAAAGAAAAAATACCAACAGAATTATCTTTCCAACTACGTTATAAATAATCCTCTTGGTTTAGGAAAAGGAGGGCTCATTCTAAGAACTTTAATTTCAGTGCAAGAAAAAAGGGCAAGAAAGGGAAACCAATGGAAGGCAATTTTTGCTTTCAGTGTATTCAACTGTTTGCCAAGACTGCCATGATGGTGAGTGAGACTCAATTATCACACAAGTGTCTCTGAATTGTTGCAAAGACTACAGCATGTTATGTAATTTCAAGTAACATCAGGTATAAAAATATACAAAATTAAATTAACGTATAATAAAGGCCAGGTGAGGTGGCTTACACCTGAGGTCACACCATTACACGCAAGCATGGGTGACAGAGGAGATCCTGTCTCAAAAAAAACAAAAAACAAAAAAAGTTTAAAAAGGTAAAAAATTTGATAGGCGTCCGGGCATGGTGGCTCACACCTGTAATCCCAACACTTTAGGAAGCCAAGGCAGGCAGATCACGAGGTCAGGAGTTTGAGACCAGCCTGGCCAACATAGTGAAACCCTGTCTCTACTAAAAATATAAAAATTAGCCAGCCATGGTGGTGCTTGCCGGTAGCCCCAGCTACTTGGGAAGCTGAGGTAGGAGAATTGCTTGAACCCGGGAGAAGGCTGCAGTTATCAATTATTATTCGACTCTGTATATCCATGTGCACCCATTGCTTAGCTCCCAAGCAGCTCAAATTTTTATAGCAAATTTACTAAAATTAAAATCCAAATGTTCCTGTCCCCTAACTCCCAAGGGCAATAAATGAATTTACCTTATGGAAGGGGGCGGTGGAATGCAGGTATGGTGGCATGTGCCAGTAGTCCCAGCTACTCAGGAGGCTAAGGCAGGACTGCTTGAGCCTAGTAGTTCAAATTCAGCCTGGGTAACATAGTGAGATCACATCTCTTTTTTTTCTTTTGGACAGAGACTCACTCTGTCTGGAGTGCAGTGGCATAATCTTGGCTTACTGCAACTTCCGCCTCCTGGGTGCAAGCAATTCTCTTGCCTCAGCCTCTTGGGTGGCTGGGACTACAGGCACATGCCACCTGGCCTGCGTAATTTTTTGTATTTTTAGTAGAGACAGGGTTTCCATGTTGGCCAGGTTGGTCTCAAACTCCTGACCTCAAGTGATCCACTGGCCTCAGCTGCTCAAAGTGCTGGGATTACAGGCGTGAGCAACCATGTCCTGCCCATGTCTCTTTTAAGACAGAAAAAAAACAACAAAAAAAAAACAACCTGAGTATGGTGGTCTCCCAGCACTTTGGGAGGCCAATGCCCATCAGTAGATTGCTTACTCCTGCTTGATCACAGGAGTTCAATACCAGCCTGGGCAACATGGCAAAATCCCATCTCTACAAAAAATACCAAAAATATGTATCCAGGTGCGTCTATAGTCCCTGCTACTCAGGAGGCTGAGGTGGGAGGATCACTTGATCCAGGAAGGTCAAGGCTGCAGTGAGGTGAGATCATGACACTGCACTCTAGCCTTGATGATGGAGACCTTATCTTAAAAATATATATATATGCCGGGCGCGGTGGCTCAAGCCTGTAATCCCAGCACTTTGGGAGGCCGAGGCGGGTGGATCACAAGGTCGAGAGATCGAGACCAACCTGGTCAACATGGTGAAACCCCATCTCTACTAAAAATACAAAAAAAAATTAGCTGGGCATGGTGGCGCGTGCCTGTAATCCCAGCTACTCAGGAGGCTGAGGCAGGAGAATTGCCTGAACCCAGGAGGCGGAGGTTGCGGTGAGCCGAGATCGCGCCATTGCACTCCAGCCTGGGTAACAAGAGCGAAACTCCGTCTCAAAAAAAAAAGAAAGAAAAAAATATATATATGTATATATTAGAGCTACCAAGTGTGCTAGTTCCATCATATGCGTCCTCATGCTCCCTGCACCTCAGCCCTAGGATGAGTAGGGGTTGAAGTTTTCAAAGTCATCACAGCTTCTGAATACCTAGTCTAGCAAGGAAGACAACTGATTTCTACGTCTGATTTTTGGAGATACAAATATAAAAGCACAGCCGGGTGCGGTGGCTCATGCCTGTAATCCCAGCACTTTGGGAGGCCGAGGCGGGTAGATCAAGAGGTCAGGAGTTCAAGACCAGCCTGACCAACATGGTGAAACCCCATTTCTACTAAAAATACAAAAATTAGCTAGGTGTGGTGGCACGTGCCTGTAATCCCAGCTACTCAGAAGGCTGAGGCAGGAGAATTGCTTGAACCTGGGAGGTAGAAGTTGCAGTGAGCCAAGATCACTCCACTGCACTCCAGCCTGGGAAACAGAGTGAGACTCTGTCTCAAAAAAATAATACACACACACACACACACACACACGAACAGACAAAGAAATAAGAACATCTACAACCCACCATCAAGCTTGGGTATTTCACCTACTCCTGTTGATTTTCTAAGACACCTCAAGAGCCAAAGTCCCATTACTCTGTACTTACCCACAAGGAATGGAAAGGCAGGTTTTAAAGAAACGAGCATCAAGAGGACAAAGACTCAGATACTGACATTTACTCAGCTTTCACTTGTTTCACCTGCCAGTTCAGAATAAGAAGGCCTTTCTAATACAGATTCCATAATATGCTCAATGACAGCACAACACAGAAACAGATTGCTGAAACCAAGACTGTCTTGACTCAAAATGTGTTTATTTTACTAAAAACAGTTATCTAAGCAACCAGAGATTCTAAAGAAGGTCCAATTACGTGAAGTTTCCAGATTCGAAAATCAAGACTACACCATTCACCTGATCAGTAGTCTTTGCGCTACAAACATCTCACCAAAACCACGATAATAAAGAAGTTGCAATTATGTGACGTTTCCGGATTTGAAAAATCAAGACTACACCATTCAACTGATCAGTAGTCTCTGAGCTACAAACCTCTCACCAAAACCAGTGGAAAGATTGCCAAAGATCTCCAGTAAGAAAGGACCAGGAAAGCAATGTCCATATCATGGAAGGGGAACAGTTAACATGTCAGACTGCAGTCAAGAAGCTTAAATTATTGCAGGCAACAACAGAGAATCCCACAAAGAAACCATACACTTCCGATAACCAACGTTGGCCAATCGCTGAACAGTTTGCCAAGGTCTTACTTCTCTAACAAGCCAGAGTTCCTCCTGTCTACTTGGAGTTCTTTCCACTCCAACAGATGATTATGCTCTTCGGTCACTCAACGACTTAAGAGCTGCTGTTCAATCCCCCAGGCTCCAAAACCTCTCGCAGGTAGGGATCCTTTTAAACATGCACATCACTTAGGAGCACGTAGGGATGAAAGGCATTCGCAGAGCATCAGGGAAAATGGAAAGCAACATTTTGCTTCACAGGAGAAACCGCCCCGTATCCATCTTTCTTCCCCATCACCTAACTCTAGGGAACGCTTAAGGTGGCTGGAAGGGAACGAAGACAGCGACCTAGAAGCACACAGACGCACACTTCCAGGAAGAGGTTTTCCCATCCTGGCGGACTCGTGTAGTGTCAGTATTCGGGCTTCCCTCTAATGCCACATTTCTGCTGAGCCTGCAGACGCACTCGGAACCCATCACCTGCGGGCTCCCAGACTCAGGCTCCGCACAGCCCGCGAGGGAAACGGTCACGGGCACGCACCGACACGTTTTCATCTTTGCATGTTTATCTACGTCGACTGTGAATGCGAGCAAGGGTGGCCCTCGTGGACAACCTAACGAGCCTCGGGGACGCAAAAAGCATCCTGTGCAAATTGCATGGCACCTCCTGACAGGACTTCACGCTGATCATCATTCATTGGTGGGTTCCGGGGCTGGGGCCCACTGAACTCGTCTCGGTTGTGTCTTGGACTTCTCACTGCCCCAAAGGAGCCTCCTACTGTGGTTTTACGGTCTGACGAATAGTTAGGCCTCGAAGGCCTGGCCTGGGGAGACTGCACTCTACATCCCGAGCTCCCGCCTTCCCCACTCGGCCGCCAGGACCGAGTTTCCCGCCCCACAGCCCGACCAGAGGTTGGTGGCAGTTGTAGGCAGTTGGGACCGGCCCTAGCAGGTTGGAACCGGTCTGGGCCGGGCCGGAGGAGGAAGGGGGGGGGAGGAAGAGGCCGCCTCGCGCTCTCCCTGCGCGCGTGACTCACGCTGGCCGCTGACGTCAGGCGTGCGCGCGCGGCGGGGGGGGCTCTACGTACGTGTAGTGCTGCGGTTTCTCAGGCTGTGCCTGCAGCACCTGAGCGGTAGCGGCCGGGGGCGCCGAGGAAGCTGCGGAGCCGCCGGGCCCGGGGCCCTTCGACATGGTCCTGTCTTCCTGCCTCTTCGCCGCTCCCCTTTTATTATTCAGTCTGCGCGGTCCGCGCCGAGGACCCAGTGCGCCTGCGCCGCGCCACGAGAACGTGAAGACCCCCCACACGGCAGCAAGGGTTGCTGGGAGTTGTGGTTCTCTGTCCCGCTGGACTTTTACCTTCGGCAGAGGGTTGCTGGCAAAGCGCGGGACCACGATACCCAGGGATCCTTGCTGCCAATATCCCGGATGCTGAGGGCCTGCGACGGCTTCTGGGAATTGCAGTCCGGTTGCGTTTCTCCTTACCAGACCGTTTTCAGTTTCACAGGGAAGCCTTTCCAAGAAACTGGAGCTCCTGGAGGAGAAGAGGCCCAGAACTAGGGAGGCCCTAGCGACTTCTGCGAAAGAATTCCAAGTATAATTTCACTGCCAACAGTGTCACTGCCACCTTGCCTTTCTACTTAGTACAGCTTGGGTCGGTCCTAATGCCAGCTCAGAACAGTGCCTCTAAGCAGGGCGTAAGAATCTGTATTGCCGGTTCTTAGTTCTGGGCCCTGTGCTCCAGGCACCTGCAGTCCGCCAGCAACCCCTTCATCCCTGTGGCGGATCTAACCTGAGAGGCGCTGAGAACGCTTTGCTGAGAAGGAGGTGCACCACGCGCTCCAAGGCGCTTCATTTACCTTTATCAACCTCGACACCTGGAATCCACGGCGTGTGTGCCTTCTCAGCTCGACACCTGGCCTGACCAACTTGTTTCCAGTACATTAAGGGCCAAGGACGAATGTAATGTCCGCCTAGAATAGCCTCTGCGGTACATTGACAAGTTGCAGGAGCGTTGAGGAGCATCACGGCGTCCAGAGGGAAGGCCTAGCTTTGAGTAGGGCGTGCCCGTGTTTATCCGCTCTAGTTTTCTTCTCTGGACGTGCAGCCTTTTCACTGGGGACATTATCTTTCCCCTGTCTGCTTCCCACCTGTCAAGCAAAGTTGTTAACTTTGTAAAATACGCCAGATGCCCCAGACCTAGGCATTTGTTTCTGTGAGTTTTAGAATGTTCTCCACTGACACTTGGAACAGTTGTCTTTTAACTTTTTCATGCTGAATCTATTTCAAATCCACTTGTTTTGATTTATATTTTCTTAGATGGGATGACATTAGCAAATGATTATCTCATTAAAGAAACACATTCCGAATAACCTTAGGGGTGAAGGATGGTGGGGCTAATGGAAAATCGTTCATGTTTGAGTGACACATACTTATTTAGCTCCAAGTTCCCTCACATCAGAAGCCAAATTACAGAGTTGTGAAACTGGTATTTCCTAAACAGGCTAAATCGTTTAGCCACTAGGGGCGTTTGAAAATGAGAAATTACAAAAGGACGAAAGTTATAGTACATTGCTTTAATCCTATGATTAAATGCGAGTTAATTGGTTTGTATGTTAGCCTCAAAATACTCAAGTGTGATTTGACTGGAAAAATAAGAGCTGGCTGGGCGCGGTGGCTCACGCCTGTAATCCCAGCACTTTGGGAGTCCGAGGCGGGCAGATCACGAGGTCATGAATTCGAGACCAACCTGGCCAACATAGTGAAACCCCATTTCTACTAAAAATACAAAAATTAGCCGGTTGTGGTGGCACCTGCCTGTAGGTCCAGCTACTCAGGAGGCTGAGGCAGGAGAATCGCTTGAACCCGGGAGACAGGTTGCAATGAACCAAGACTGAGCCCCACCCATTGCACTCCAGCCTGGATGACAAGACTGAGACTCCATCTCAAAAAAAAAAAAAAAAAAAAAATCCAAGCGCGGCGGCTCACGCTTGTAATCCCAGCACTTTGGGAGGCTGAGGCCGGCGAATCACCTGAGGTCAGGAATTTGAGACCAGCCTGACCAATGTGGTGAAACTCTGCCTTTAAAAAAAAATTTTTTTTTAATGAAGTTAAAAAAAAAGAAAGAAATAAGAGTTTACAGCACTAGATTTTAAATAATTAATGTATACCATGAGCTTCAGAATAAGTATGTCCTGGTAGAATTGGGAGATGATATCATCCAAACTGCTTAATTTACAAAAGAGGAAACCGAAACCCAGAGAAGCTTAGAAACTTGCAAAAAATTACTCAGCAAGTTGTTGACAGAAGAGGAACCAGGACAGAGGCCTACAGGCTACATCACATTTGCTATTGGGTTTTTTTTCTGTTGTTTTCATTGTATAGACATTTTTGATTCTTGCTCATTTCCTGTGTTTCTTGTTGTTCTTCCCTTGTACCAATTTGGAAAAAGTGAAACATACCTGTGTGACTACCAAGCAAGAGAGACAGCCTATTTCACTAATCATCCTTAAATGGATAAATGTAAATTCATACCTTTTTTCTCCAGGTGGCTTTAGTTTCTAATAATTAGCAAAACTGGAAAGAAAATGTCCATCCACAGGGAGGCATGGAAATGACAGGGTTCTGTATCACCTAGGAAAATCCTAGAGCACAAATCGGGGACCAATTTAGAAGCCCATTCCTCCTCCAGGCCATTTGAGCAGTCAAAAAAAAAAGATGACAAGGTATTTTTCTGGTTGCATCCCAGAGAATTTGACAGCCTCATATCTGTGTTTAAACAGTCCCGTGTCTTAACACAGGTCTGAGAACAAAGTATGAGAATCCCTAGGTTTCTCTTCTCAGCATGGCATGAATAAAATCATGTAATTTTTCCCTACCTCAAATTTTGAGTAAAAGGCAGAAATCAAAGTTATAACAGTAAATTTAGGTATATGATGATTAAATAATGTGCATGTTAAGATTAAGAAGGCTGAAATAATGACAGGAATTTGGTACCAGAGATTGAGATGAAGATGAGCTACTTTTACAAATTGTGCATTTTTTTCTCACTGTTTGATAGTTGACCATTGGTGTGGCAAGTAAATATTGAGATACTAATATTTGTACTTATGTACTGTAATTCTCTGAGGGCAAGGCCTAGTGGCTCATGCCTGTAATCCTATCACTTTGGGAGGCTGAGTCAGAAGGATTGCTTGAGTCTAGGAGGTCAAGGCTGCAGTGAGCTGTGGTCCCCACACCACTGGACTCTAGCCTGGGTGACAGGGCAAGACCCTGCTTCAAAAAAAAAAACGAATTCGATGGCTCAAGCCTGTAATCCCAGCACTTTGGGAGGCCGAGGCGGGTGGATCACGAGGTCAAGAGATCGAGACCAGCCTGGTCAACATGGTAAAACCCTGTCTCTACTAAAAATACAAAAAATTAGCTGGGCATGGTGGCGTGTGCCTGTAATCCCAGCTACTCAGGAGGCTGAGGCAGGAGAATTGCCTGAACCCAGGAGGCGGAGGTTGCGGTGAGCCAAGATCGTGCCATTGCACTCCAGCCTGGGTTAACAAGAGCGAAACTCCGTCTCAAAAAAAAAAAAAAAAAAAAAAAAAAAAAAAAAAAAAAGAGATTGAGACCATCCTGATCAACATGGTGAAACCCCGTCTCTACTAAAAATACAAAAAATTAGCTGGGCATGGTGGGGCATGCCTGCAATCCCAGCTACTCGGGAGGCTGAGGCAGGAGAATTGCCTGAACCCAGGAGGCGGAGGTTGCGGTGAGCTGAGATCGCGCCATTGCACTCCAGCCTGGGTAACAAGAGCGAAACTCCATCTCAAAAAAAAAAAAAAAAAATTATCTTGGCCGGTCTCGGTGGCTCAGGCCTGTCTGTAATCCCAGCACTTTAGGAGGCCGAGGCCGATGGATCACCTGAGGTCGGGAGTGGTGGCATATGGCTGTAATCCCAACTACTTGGGAGGCTGAGGCAGGAGAATTGCTTGACCCGGGAGGCGGAGGTTTCAGTGAGCCAAAAACATAGCATTACATTCCAGTGTGGGCAAGAAGAGCAAAACTCTGCCTCAAAAAAAAAAAGAAAGAAAGAAAGAAATTATCTTAGTTGAAACCTATATATACCTGTTTCTGCTCCTTTTTTTTTTTTTTTTTTTTTTTGAGACGGAGTTTCGCTCTTGTTACCCAGCCTGGAGTGCAATGGCGCGATCTCGGCTCACCACAACCTCCGCCTCCTGGGTTCAGGCAATTCTCCTGCCTCAGCCTCCTGAGTAGCTGGGATTACAGGCACACGCCACCACGCCCAGCTAATTTTTTGTATTTTTAGTAGAGACGGGGTTTCACCATGATGACCAGGTTGGTCTCGATCTCTCGACCTTGTGATCCACCCGCCTAGGCCTCCCAAAGTGCTGGGATTACAGGCTTGAGCCACCGCGCCCGGCTTGCTCCTTTTTTTTTTAATAGTATAGAATATTTGTTGAACCAAGCATCAGAACTATAGAGTACAATGTTCAAGGCTCTATTTCAATTTTCTGAGATTTGCTTGGCTAGTCTTAACCTTAAGCCTGCTTTGGTATTTTATATACTTGAGGCAACTGAGGAACATCCAAGACATTTACTTAGGCAAAGGTAGGGATTAGCATGTTTACACATTTGTCATGTTTCTTCAGAAGTAATACCTGTCAGGATATGCTGTTAAACAGAAGGGCACATATTTAGTTTAGTTATTTTTCGTTTTTTTCTTTATGGACATGCAAATACTATAGTAGGACTATTTCCCTTCTGGCTATAGTCATTTCATTCAGTTGAATTACATGAGTCAAGCAACGTGTTGCTTAGTAGGTTACCTCTTGTTTAAGCGTATTGAAATCACAAAATATTTTGTGACAGCTTAAAAACTTAACAAAAGTTCCTTTAAAATAATTAACATGTTTATTTGTATCTATTATTTACCTCTTCCCACCCAACCAAAGGATCTGCTTTTGGTTAAAAATGTATGTGCATGATATATGAAATACTTAATAATATAACATGATTTACTGGATTCTAATTCTCACACTACATACTTAACGATCTAAACATTATGAAAAGTAATGCAGGGAACACATTTTATTTTACATCGGAAAATATTTACCAAAATTTTGTTAAACTGGCCTCTCCGCGTGCATTACTTTCGCTTGCTGCATGTAAGTTTAGAGTCCTGCTCATCCTGATAGAGACCAATGCAATTCATTTGCATTGACTTTCTATTGTAGAGCTTTGGAACCAAGGGAAGGATCCAAACATAGCTCCATTTTATCCAATCAGAAGAGCCGCTTAGTGCTAAACTGTGATTCGTCCATTCCTCTTTGCATCTAGCCAATCGTTAGGCCACTTTAACAGCCAATCAGCGGCTTAGATATGCACCAATCAAGGAACAGAGCTGAAGCACGGCCTTTGTGTCGGGGGATGTCAGCGCGTCGGCGAAAGCGCCCACCAATAGAAAAAGTCGTTGGTGTATGCAAATAAGGGTTTTATGACGCAGAGACGCAGCGTGAAGCGTGGATATAAAAACGGAGGCGTCGAGGGGGCTTGGAGCGCAGAGCGGTTTGGTCGTTCGTTGGTGTTGTGTCGTTTCTGTGCTCGTCGACTGCGGCTCTTCCTTGGGTAGCGGAAGCGGTGCGGCGGTCGGAGAAGTGGCCTAAAATATCGGCGTTGGGTAAGCGTTTGTGGGTTTACCCGCGATTTCAGGTTCCGCCAGATGTTAGCGCCGCGGGCTGCGACCGTTGGGAGACGAGTGGCCGGGCTGCTGGGGCCACTGGCGTCGGGTCCGGTTTGGGGCCGGGAGGTTTCCCTTTGGGATTTGGTTCCGGAATCGTGTCCCCGCCTTCTTCCCGGCGGTGATTCAGAGGCCCCGACGCTGGGTTCCGGGCAGTCGGGCCTCCGCCCGTCGAGGGAGGGAAGTGACTCCTCCCCGCGCCCCCCCCTTTCCCGAGGGAGGCTGCCGCTTCTCGCAGCCTGAGTCATTAGGGGAGGGGGAGGAGGTGGCGGCCTTCGGCCATCTGCCGCCGCGAGCTGGGGCGCGGGGAGGCGGGAGTCCAGGCGGAGAGACCGGGGCCTGTTGCTTACTCTCGCAGCCCCGGGGGACCTCGGGGGCGACCCGGGAGAGCGCGGCCGTCATAGTTCCGGGTGTCTTTTCTAGGTAAAAGAAAATGGCCCGAACCAAGCAGACTGCTCGTAAATCTACTGGTGGGAAAGCCCCCCGTAAACAGCTGGCCACGAAAGCCGCCAGGAAAAGCGCCCCCTCTACCGGCGGGGTGAAGAAACCTCATCGCTACAGGTAGGCCGGGCGGGGGAAACAATGGCCCGGCGGCGGCCGGCTTTATGCAGCGGCGCCCGCTCACCCGTCCCCTGTTCGCTGCAGGCCCGGGACCGTAGCGCTTCGAGAGATTCGTCGTTACCAGAAGTCGACCGAACTGCTCATCCGGAAGCTTCCTTTCCAGAGGTTGGTGAGGGAGATCGCGCAGGATTTCAAAACCGATCTGAGGTTTCAGAGTGCTGCCATCGGTGCGCTGCAGGTAACAAGATAAAGATCTGGGACCGGGGAAGGGCTGGGCAGTTTCCGCTCTCCGGGGGGGCATTAATAGTGTGGCTCTTGTCCTCAACAGGAGGCTAGTGAAGCGTACCTGGTGGGTCTGTTCGAAGATACTAACCTGTGTGCCATCCACGCTAAGAGAGTCACCATCATGCCAAAAGACATCCAGTTGGCTCGCCGGATACGGGGAGAGAGAGCTTAAGTGAAAGCAGTTTTTATGGCGTTTTGTAGTAAATTCTGTAAAATACTTTGGTTTAATTTGTGACTTTTTTTGTAAGAAATTGTTTATAATATGTTGCATTTGTACTTAAGTCATTCCATCTTTCACTCAGGATGAATGCGAAAAGTGACTGTTCACAGACCTCAGTGATGTGAGCACTGTTGCTCAGGAGTGACAAGTTGCTAATATGCAGAAGGGATGGGTGATATTTCTTGCTTCTCATGATGCATGTTTCTGTATGTTAATGACTTGTTGGGTAGCTATTAAGGTACTAGAATTGATATGTGTACAGGGTCCTTTTGCAATAAAACTGGTTATGACTTGATCCAAGTGTTTAACAATTGGGGCTGTTAAGTCTGACCATACATCACTGTGATAGAATGTGGGCTTTTTCAAGGGTGAAGATACAAGTCTTAACCACAGTGTAACTTACAGTTTCCTTTAAAAAAAAAAAAAAAAAGTAAACCTGGCAGCTATAGAATACACTATGTGCATTTATAATAGCTATTTTATATATTGTAGTGTCAACATTTTTAAATTAAATGTTTTACATTCACAAGTGGTGGGGAGTCTTGTCATTAAGGTGTGTGTAATTTAGAGTCCAGTTGGTTTTACTCTGACTGCACTTGTTTTCATAGTAGTAAAATGCTATGCGCATTTATACCTTGCATAAGTCCTCATTCTACCACATGTAAACTAACCCTCTAGCTGATGATAATGCAAACACTAATGGGGGATTTTATTTATAAGGGCTCTAGAATAAAATACGAGTTATTCACACCAGCAGCATCTGTTAGCTAATATCTGAACTAGTTAGTGCAGCTTTTCATTGTGTTGTGGTCGGTCTCTTACCTAGGTTGAGTTCCTTCTCTGCTAAGAGGAAACAATACCGAACGGTTTTTTTTTTTCTTTGTGGCATTTGTATTATAAAAACCTGGTGTGGGGAGGGGCACAAAGCTCCAGCCCGCTGAACCTCTGCCAGTTAAGGTGGTGTTGGGTTAGGTTACATCTGGTTACTGTCCTGAGAAAATCACTTTTACAGAGATGGCCTTCCAAGTGGTTTAAAGATTTATCCTTCTATTGAAGTTTTTAGGTCAATTATGTATGTTGACTAAATTTACAAATAAACTTGTTTATCCAACTAAGTGTCAAAAACCTAAATTGAATGTACTAACCTTTCACACATCCCGTTATCTAGGTCCTTGTTTGTATACTAATGTTTGAGCTTAGATGATTTCAGGTTTTGCTTGGTAGACAGAGGAACCTTTTATTTACAAAGATGCTGTAGAAAGCGTATGAAGAGCTGCTTCATTAAAATGCCATAATACTGTATTTGCAGTGTGGGTTAAAGTAATTGTTTTCCAAAAAGTTGGGTAAATTTCAAATGTAAGATTTGAGAGGGGAGATAAGAGGTAGGTAACTTTCATGTCTTGATCATGAAGGTCTATAAGGAATACACAATGAACAGCTTTTCTAGAGTTGATAGCTCTTGAACGATTTCTTAAAAGTGTGCTCCCTGCTTCAGAATGAGCTTATGATCAGACTTGGAATGTGCTATGCTCTGGAGCATCTCGGAGTGTCTGGAAGTAAGTACAGAAACCTAGCTGCGGTGATGAGTTAGCTTGTTTACTACCTGGGACTTCCCAAGTGGGTGACACTAGTAAACACCCTGCAGGCCGGCACAGAAGCCTCTTGACTTACAGTCTGTAACGATTTGCGTATTTTTACACTTTGCTTGAGCACTCAACCCAGAAGGCAAAGATAAATGCCTGTATAGGAAGGGCAGGGGAGCAGAGAAAAAAGTTGGAGCTGTTTCAGGTATCCTGTGTCCTTGATGGATGAGACTAAAATAAACTTTTGAAGTTTGAGATTTTTCTCATTTGGTTAATGGTTTTCATTGAAATGATAGTTTTCCAAAAGTTTGGGGACATGTCCAAAAAGCATAGACCTGATTCATCTGAGGCTGGGATATCCATATTCAGTAATGTCCCAGTTGAGGTGACCTCAGTGACAGTTTGCTCAGGTTTGGTGTACTTATTTTTTAGGGACAGGGTCTCACTGTTGCCCAGGTTGGTCTCAAATTCGAGCTCAAACGATATTCCCACCACGACTTCCCAAAGTGCTAGGATTACAAGCGTGAGGTACTGTGCCTGGCCAGAAGTGTATTTAATAGTGCCTCTCTTTACTGTCATTTGCCCCAATTTGGCAAATTTAAAGGTGGTTTTATCTACCCATAGCATGGTGATGTGTAATGGGGACCCAGTGAATCTTGTGTAGGGACATGTCTCAGGAAAATAAGGTCAAAGTGCTTACCCACCGACTTTACAATTATACCACCTTCAATTTGAAAATGGGCCATAATTTGTCCCTTAAACTTCAATCATCTGGTCCACAAAGCAGTGAGTTTTGGGATGAAGCAGGGCTGTTTTACCCAGAACTAGGGGTCCAAAGTGTAACTACGTAATAGGGAAAAGGAGGGGTGAAAAGGAAGACGGGAGAAACGAAGAAGGGCAAGGGGTGCTCCCTCAGCAAGAGTGGACCTGGCTTCTGACCTGCAGCTTCATGAACATGTGCTCTTCCAGTCACCTTCCTGAGGACACAGGCTAAGAGCTTCAGGACAAGTGGGGTGGCTTGGTTTTCAGAATTTCTGGGAGCCAGAGCCCTATCAGAACTTCCGGTACTTTCAGCACCTGACCCACTGGTCTAACACTGGTCTGGCCTAGGAACCATCAGCCAAGGGGAAGAAGAGGCCGTGTAAGCTGACTGCCTGGACTGGAAATTAACAGTTTCCCACTCGGATTTATTGGATGATTCCCCAACAGTGGTCTCTGCTGCTCAGCTCCCACTACCTGGCTCTATGCAAGCACTGCCTGGTGTCAGGTGTCAGGGTGGGGTCTGGCAGCCATGGGAAGGCAGTCCCTTTCTCCTGGATCACCTTCAGGTAGGTCAGTAGAGGGAAGAACACTGCGGAACTTGGTCAGCTGTCTGCAAGTCAATCAGCAGGAAACAAGGGCTTGCCTTGTGGTTTCTGCAAGATGGCCCTGGCCTGTGTTCAGATTCAGACTCAGGCCTATGGCCAGTCTAGCCCTCTATAGAGAAGGGCCAGGCGGGTAGTTTTCACCTCTTCGGCAGTTGTTTTAAGGGGGGTGCTGTGGTACACTGGGCATGAGAGCCTTGAGCCCCCTACCCTGGGCATCCTCTCCCCATCTCTTGGGGCGGGAGCGTTTTAGTCATTTCTGTCAGCCCCACCCCAGGCACTGATCAGTCCCACTGAGGCTGAGCTGGCTACACCTTGCCCGGGCTCTCACAGCCTCTTCCTTCCCTCACCCCTATGGTGCTCCTGCCTGCCCCTGTGGGCATTCTCAGGGAGATGCCCTGGTTACAGGATGTCACCAGCCTGTACCACTCTTATCAAGCTGGGCCTGGCTTCTGAGCAGCAACTGCTGCATGAAAGCTGGCCTTCCAGCCTCCTCCTCCAAGGCAAGGTTAGAAGAAGGGGAGAAAGGCTAGGCCCCTGTCAGGTAGAGCGCCCTCTTCTTGGGCTGGGTAGCTGGCTTTTTGCCTCCCTGATTCCTTTGTCAGCAGGTCTGGGGAATGAGAGAGGCTGCAGGTCGAGGTGGGTGCAGCTGGGACAGCTGTGTTTATGCACAGAGGAGCTTGCACAAGGCCTCCATTGTGAGGGGCTGTGCTGTGAGAAGGGGCTGGAGGATGTTGTCCTCCCCTCGGGGACTCCTGCTCCCTGTGGTCCTCTGCTGATGGCCCAGCAGTCCCTAGCTAGTTATCAGTGATCCCACCAGACACTATCTCCCCTCCAAGCAAAGAGTCACAGGACTTCTCTGGGATTCACCCCAGCATGTGCTATTGTGTTCACCTGTGCACTATCCCTGGTGGCCAGCAGGGGCCAGTCTTGCAGATCACGCACACCTAAGAGCAGCACTTTTTTTTTTTTTCTTGAGATGGAGTTTCGTTCTTGTTGCCCAGGCTGGAGTGCATTGGTGCGATCTCGGCTCACCGCAACCTCTGCCTCCCGGGTTCAAGCGATTCTCCTGTCTCAGCCTCCTGAGTAGCTGGGATTATAGGCATATGCCACCACATCCCGCTAATTTTTTGTATTTTTGTAGAGACGGGGGTTTCTCCATGTTGGTCAGGCTGGTCTTAAACTCCCAACCTCAGGTGATCTGCCTGCCTTGCCCTCCCAAAGTGCTGGGATTGCAAGCATAAGCCACCGCACCCAACCGGAGCAGCGCTTCCTAGCCGTCTTCTCTGAGCAGAGGTCTCTCCTCCCGAGCCCAGCCTGCCTCCTACCTCATGACCCCTCCTACAGTCACCCCCTACCGGGAAAGCAAGAAGGGGTCCTTCAGTGAGGCTGTAGCTCCTGGAGGGGTGGTAAGGTCATGCGTGATCTAGAAAAGGGTGCAGAGAGCCGGGCGCGGTGGCTCAAGCCTGTAATCCCAGCACTTTGGGAGGCTGAGGCGGGTGGATCACGAGGTCGAGAGATCGAGACCATCCTGGTCAACATGGTGAAACCCCGTCTCTACTAAAAATACAAAAAATTAGCTGGGCGTGGTGGCACGTGCCTGTAATCCCAGCTACTCAGGAGGCTGAGGCAGGAGAATTGCCTGAACCCAGGAGGCGGAGGTTGCGGTGAGCCGAGATCGTGCCATTGCACTCCAGCCTGGGTAACAAGAGCGAAACTCCGTCTCAAAAAAAAAAAAAAAGAAAGAAAGAAAAGGGTGCAGAGGGAGAGACAAAGTGAGGCAGCCAGGGTCTGGGGCCTTCTCACTGGCAGCTGCTAGCACTCATCTAGGAAGCTGCAGTTCTGGGGATACACACAGTGGGACAGAGGGTGGGCAGAAAGGGAGAGGTTCATCTCAGACATCGCTAGTACCCGGCACAAGAGGGCTCTGGGAAGGAGAGGGAGATGGGCTGCAGGCTTAGGGCAGGTGGCCTTTACTGAGGGGTGTATGGGGGATTGTGCCTGTCCCCATGGAGGTGGAATCTGGGCTCCATTAAATCCCTACTGACGTGCCACCTCCTATGTTGGCCACACTTCCCCCGCATAAGCTTCTCTCTGCCTAGCACTGAGCCAGGGGGCCAAGCAGAGGGGTCAGGAGCGGCTTGGCTCCACAGCCCAGGCATCTAGGGCCACACAGGGCTCTCCCTCCTGAGCTCTGCACCTGCAGTCTCAATTTACTTGCCCACTGCCAGCGGCCTGAGGCCTGGGCAGCTCCAGCGCCAGCCAGCAGCTTTCCAGCCAGTGTGAGGTGCAAGAGGAGATAGCCTTGGCCCTGAACTGTCAGCTGCATCTTATAAGCCTGGACATGCTCCCTGGCCAGCAGCAGGATGATTGTCAACCTAGAGGGCAGGAACTTCAGGGACAGAGTAGGGGCACCAAAGACAGACAAGACCTGCAGCTGGATTCTCTGAGCAAGGGCATGTGAGGCTGGAGGGGAAGAAGAAGCTCCTGGCGCTCCGAAGGCAGGGAATGAGCGTTGCCTGGCCCTGGAGTCATGCTTGGCACATAATAGAAGTTCCAGGAGTAATTGCTGACCAAACCAGATGGCCCCCAGCAGCCCCCAAGCACAGCTGGCTGGATCTGCTCCCAGCATGGGTGGCAAAGAGTCAGTCTGGTTCCCAAAAGTTTTGGTTCCTGGCCTAGCTTCCAAACTGGGAGTGTTTCACATAGGAACTTGAGTCTGAGAGAACAGCTGCCCCTCCTGTCCCTCACCAAGAGGCTGAGCTTTTTAGCTCTTGACACTTTCATAAGCAAAGGCCAGTAGAGCAGAGGCTGCAGCAGTCCAGGAGACAGAGTAATGGCTGAGAAAATGGGCTCAGGGGACAGGCGCGGTGGCTCACTCCTGTAATCCCAGCACTATGGGAGGCTGAGGTGGGTGGATCACCTGAGGTCAGGAGTTCGAGACCAGCCTGGCCAACATGGTGAATACGAAAAAAACAATTAGCCAGTGTGGTGGCAGACGCCTGTTATCCCAGCTATTCGGGAGACTGAGGAAGGAGAATCGCTTGAACCCAGGAAGAGGAGGTTGCAGTGAGCTGAGATCCTGCCATTGAACTCCAGCCTGGGTAACAAGAGGGAAACTGTCTCAGAAAAAATGAAAATAGGCTCAGGGTTGAACAGACCCAGGTTCAAGACCCAGTTCTCACATCCAGATGAGTTCCTTAACTTAGGCCTGTAAATCCAGGACTTTGGGAGGCCGAGGAGGGGGTGGATCATTTGAGGCCAGGAGTTTGAGACCAGCCTGGCCAGCATGGCAAAACCCCATCTCTACTAAAAATACACAAATTAGCCAGATGTGGTGGTGAATGCCTGTAATCCCAGCTACTTGGGAGGCTGAAGGAGGAGAACTGCTTAAACCTGGGAGGTGGAGGCTGTGATGAGGCGAGATCGCACCATTGCACTCCAGGCTGAGAAACAGAGCGAGACTCTATCTCAAAAAATAAAAAAAATAAAAAATAACAGATACTGATAGTAAACAACCAGTGCTGCCCACAGGTGAATCCTGATGGGATATCAGCCCTGAGATCTGGGCTCACTAAGGGCTCAATATTATTATCAACATTCCAGACGATGTTATTGTGAATATTATAGAAGAGCAAAGGGCCCGAATCTGGAACTAGGTTAACCCTCTAGAGGAAACGATAAAAAGAATCTCCCAGAATGGGTGAGGTAGTGAGCCATCTGCTGGGAGCAAGGTGTCAGTCTCTGAAAACACTGGGAGATGTCGACCTAAGGCCCGGAATCAGGCCGTGACTGCAACGCAGAAGCCAGGGCTGTGTCAAGTGTATGGTCCTGTGAAACATGAAGAAAGGCCAAGCTGTCAGCTGGGCGTCGTGGCTCATGTCTGTAATCCCAGCACTTTGGGAGGCAAAGGCGGGCAGATCACTTGAGGTCAGGAGTTAAGAGACCAGCCTGACCAACATGGAGAAACCCCCGTCTCTACTAAAAACTACAAAAAATTAGCTGGGTGCGGTGGTGCATGCCTATACTCCCAGATGAGGCAGGAGAATCGCTTGAATCCAGGAGGTGGAGGTTGTGGTGAGCAGAGATCACACCAAAAAAAAAAAAAAAGGCCAAGTTGAGCTAGGAAGGCTGAGGATTTGCCTTTGGTGTGGGAGAGAGACATGGACTCTCGCGGAGAAGAGGCATTTTGGAGTGCCTGTCCTCAGTGGTAGGTCAGGTCTTGCCACGGCCTGCACAAACATTGTTAGAACTTGGTGCAGCGGCTTACCCTTGTCATCTCAGCAACTTGGGAGGCTGAGGTGGGAGGATCTCTTCAGCTCAGGAGATGGAGGCTGCAGTGGGCTGTGATCGTGCCACTGCACGCCAACCTGGGTGACAGAGCGAGACCTTGACTCACACACACACATACACACACACACTCCTCTAGGCCTGTCTAGGTCACCAGACACCCTGGCTGCCATGCATAGCATTCCCACTACTGGCTAGTATGTTCCTGTGGTGGATATAACCCAGATTTGTTTGTTTGTTTGTTTTTGAGACAGAGTCTCCCTCTGTTGCCAGGCTAGAGTGCAATGGCGTGATCTCACCTCACTGCAACCTCCACCTACCAGGTTCAAGCAATTCTCCTGTCCCAGCCTCCTAAATAGCTGGGATTACAGGCACACCCCACCACACCTGGCTAATTTTTTGTGTTTGTAGTAGAGACGGGGTTTCACCCGCTTCCCGAGGCTGGTCTGGAACTCCTGAGCTCAGGCAATCCACCCACCTCAGCCTCTCAAAGTGCTAGGATTACAGTCATGAGCCACCATGCCCGGCCATAACCCAGAATTCTATCCAGACACCTCAGCCCTATGTGATAATGAGCAAAATACAAGCAAATTTCTCAGCCAGCAGAGCAGAGGACAGACCTCGGGGTGAGCTGTTTCCATTACAGTGTCACCTCCCTGTTAGTCCTGAGACATCTGGCCAGGAAATGAGGGGAGGGTCAAAGGTCAAAGTAGACTTCACTCTGAACAAATTTCAGTAACACACTAGACAGGAGTCAAAGAAGAGTAAATACATTTCCCAAATAAAATCAAGGGTTCAGAGTCCACTTTGAACAAACAAACATTCCCCGCTTCCCCTTAGGCCCATTTTTTTTTTTTTTTGAGATGGAGTTTCACTCTGTAGCCCAAGCTGGAGTGCAGTGGTGCCATCTCGGCTCACCGCACCCTCTGCCTCCCAGGTTAATCGATTCTTCTGCCTCAGCCTCCCAAGTGGCTGAGATTATAGGCACCTGCCACCACGCCCAACTATTTTTTGCATTTTTTAGTAAAGATTGGGTCTCACCATGTTGGTCAGGCTGGTCTCAAATTCTTGACCTCAGGTGATCCACCACCTTGGCCTCCCAAAGTGCTGGGATTACAAGTGTGAGCCACCTCACCCAGCCTAATTTTTGTATTTTTATTTTTAAAAATGTATTTATTTTGAGACAAAGTCTCACTCTGTCGCCCAGGCTAGAGTGCAATGGCGCGATCTCTCACTACAACCTCTGCCTCCCAGGTTCAAACAATTCTCCTTCTGGCCCGGCGTGGTGGCTCATGCCTGTAATCCAAGCACTTTGGAGGCCAAGGCAAGCTGATCACCTGAGGTTGGGAGTTCAAGACCAGCCTGACCAACATGGTGAAACCCTGCCTTTTTTTAAAAATAAAAAAATAAAATAAATAAAATTTAAAAAGCAATTCTCCTACCTCAGCCTCCCGAGTAGCTGGGATAGCTGGGATTAAAGGTGTGCACCACCACGCCTGGCTGATTTTGTACTTTTAGTAGAGAGGCAGTTTCGCCATGTTGACCAGGCTGATCTCAAACTCTTGACTCCAGGTGATCCGCCCATCTCTGCCTCTGAGAGTGCTGGGATTACAGGCGTGAGCCACTGTGCCCAGGCTAAATTGAGGTTCTCTACGAAAAACTAAAACAGGCTGGGCGAGGTGGCTCATGCCTGTAATCCCAACACTCTGGGAGGCTGAGACAGGTGGATCATTTGATGTCAGGAGTTCAAGACCAGCCTTGCCAACATAGCAAAAACCCGTCTCTGCTAAAAGTACAAAAAAAAAAAAAAAAAAAAAAAAAAAAAAAATTAGCCAGACGTGGTGGCTCAGACCTGTAGTTCCCAGCTACTTCGGAAGCTGAGGCAGGAGCTTGCTTAAGCCCAGGAGGCGGAGGTTGCAGTGAGCTGAGATTGCAACATCGTACTCCAGCCTGGTGCCAGAGAGAGACTTTGTTTAAAAAAAAGAAAAGAAAAGAAAAGAAAAACAACACAAAGGATGAAGATGGGTCAAATGGTCATGTCATTGGCCAGGCGAGGTGGCTCACGCCTATAATCCCAGCAATTTTGGAGGCCAAGGCAGACTGATCATCTGAGGTCAGGAGTTTGAGACCAGCCTGGCCAACATGGTGAAACTCTATATCTACTAAAAATACAAACAATTATCTGGGCATAGTGGCACGAGCCTGTAGTCCCAGCTGTTCATGAGGCTGAGGCAGGAGAATCGCCTGAACCTAGGAGAGAGAAGTTGCAGTGAGCCGAGATCATGCCACTGCACTACAGCATGGATGAAAGAGCAAGACTGTCTCAAAAAAAAAAAAGAAAGTCACGTTGTCAATGAAAATGAATCAATGGAAATAAAGATAAGGGCGTGGGCTTCTAACTGGTCAGAACTTCTGCTTTCTCTTTTCTTACTCAGAAAGCTCTACTCAGCATTTATCGCAGACAAGGGAGTCAGATTTGTGACTGTTGCCTCCCAATCAGACTGTGCGAGCCTGAGGCATTTATCTTTCTGGCCAATTGCATACAGGAGAGTACAATAATGTCTGTTGAATTAATGGACAACTGATAAGGACAGCAAACATTTGGAAGTGCCAGCTGCTGGGCTGAGCACTTTATGAAAGATGATCTCATTCAGTTCCTATTATAACAGAGTACCTGGGAGGAATCTCCAGCTGCATTTGACATATAATAAACTGAGGCTCTGAAAGGTCACATCATGGCCGGGTGCAGTGGCTCACCCCTGTAATCTCAGCACTTTGAGAGACTGAGGTAGGCACATCACCTGAGGTTGGGAGTTCGAGATCAGCCTGACCAACACGGAGAAACCTTGTCTCTACTAAAAATAGAAAATCAGCCTGGCACGGTGGCGCATGCCTGTAATCCCAGCTACTCAGAAGGCTGAGGCAGGAGAATTGCTTGAATCTGGGAGGGAGAGGTTGCAGTGAGCCGAGATACCACACCATTGCACTCCAGCCTGGGCAACAAGAGCAAAACTCTGTCTCAAAAAAAAAAAAGAAAGAAAGAAAAAAAAAGAAAGATATTATTTACCAGAGATCATATAATAGAGTGGAGACTAAGGCTCAGCACTGATAGCGGTCAGAGGTAAGGCTGAGTAAAAGGTGTGCAGAGAAGGGGCTGCTTTGCTCACCTGTCCCCTGATTGAATGGGCCCCTGTAGGGAGGTATGGTTTGTAAGTTCCATTCCATTTCAACCAGCCCAAGGGCCACTCATGGTATGATTTGTTTGATGTTGGCTGTGCCAAAAAATACTTTACTGAACTGTGCTCAAAAGGTGCAGGTCATTCAGTGAAATCTGGAATTGCTTAGGCTGGAGTTCAGTAGCATGATCTCAACTCACTACATCTTCAACCTCTGGACTCAAGTGATCCTCCTGCCTCAGCCTCCCAAGTAGCTGAGACTACAGGCACACACCACCACCCTGACTAATTATTTATTTATTTATTTATTTTTTAAAGATGGGGTTTCACCATGATGGTCAGGCTGGTCTTGAACTCCTGACCTCAGGTGATCCACCCACCTCGGCCTCCCAAAGTGCTAGGATTATAGGTGTGAGCCACCGCATGCCCAGCCAGATTTTTTTTTTTTTTTTTTTTTGAGAAAGAATCTTACTCTGTTGCCCAGGCTGGAGTACAATGGCGCGATCTCGGCTCACCGCAACCTCCGCCTCCTGGGTTCAAGCAATTCTCCGGCCTCAGCCTCCCGAGTAGCTGGGATTACAGGCACGTGCCACCATGCCCAGCTAATTTTTTGTATTTTTAGTAGAGACTGAGTTTCACCATGTTGACCAGAATGGTCTCAATCTCTTGACCTCGTGATCCACCCGTCTCGGCCTCTCAAAGTGCTGGGATTACAGGCTTGAATTTTTTATTTTTATTTTTTGTAGAGATGAGGCCTCCCTATGTTGCCCAGGCTGGTGTTGAACCTCTAGGCTCAAGTGATTTGCCCACCTCAGCTTCCCAGTGTTGGAATTACAGGCGTGAGCCACTGCATCTCAGCCCCATTGTTTTCTTAACAACTTTATTGAGATATAATATATCTAGCATATAATTCACCCATTTAAAACATAGAATTCAACAGTTTAGGATATTCACAAACATGTGCAACCATCACCACAGTCCATTTTAGAACATTTTCCTTACTGCAAAGAGAAACCTGCTATCCTTTGGGTGACAGGAGAGACTCTGACATTCTCTCAGGCCTAAGCAACCGTTAATTAACTTTCCATCTGTATAGATTTGCCAATTCTGGATATACAACAGGTGGTCTTGTGTGACTGGCTTCTTTCATTCACCATAATATGATCACGGTTCATCCATTCTTTTCGCACTCTCACTCAGGCTGGAGTGCAATGGTGTGATCTTAGCTTACTGCAACCTCCACCTCCCAGGTTCAAGTGATTCTCCTGCCTCAGCCTCCCAAGTAGCTGGGACTACAGGAACCTGCCACCAAGCCGGGCTAATTTTTGTATTTTTAGTAGAGACAGGGTTTCACTCTATTGGCCAGGCTGGTCTCCAACTCCTGATCTTGTGATCTGCCTGCCTCAGCCTCCCAAAGTGCTGGGATTACAGGCGTGAGCCACCATGCCCGGGCTTCATTTCTTTTTATGGATTAATATTTCTATTGTATAGATACATCATTTTAATTTTTTTAATTTTTAAATTATATATATATATTTTTTAATAGAGATGGGGTTTCACCATGTTGGCCAGGCTGGTCTCAAACTCCTGACCTTAGGTGATCCGCCCACCTTGACCTCCCAAAGTGCTAGGTTTAAGGTGTGAGCTACCATGCCCGGCTTTTTTTTTTTTTTTTTTTCCTGAGACAGTCTTGCTCTGTCGCCCAGGCTCGGGTGCAGTGGTGCGATCTCAGCTCACTGCAACTTCCAACCCTGGGGTTCAAGTGATTCTTGGGTCTCAGCCTCCCGAGTGGCTGGGGTTACATGTGTGTACCACCACACCTGGCTAATTTTTGTGTTTTTAATAGAGACAGGGTTTCACCATGTTGGCCAGGCTGGGCTGGTCTTGAACTCCTGACCTCTAGTGATCTGCCCACCTTGGCCTCCCTGAGTCTGGGATCACAAGCATGAACCACGACATCTGACCTTTGAGTATCTTTTCATGTGCTTATGGGGATTTGTATTTATATTCTTTGGGAAAATGTCTCAAAATCTTTTGCTCAACTTTTTTTTTTTTTTTTTTTTTTTGGGACACAGGGTCTTACATGCTAAGTAGCTGATACCACAGGTGTGTGCCACCCAACCTGGCTAATTTTTTCGTTTTTATTTTTTGTAGCAGTGAGGTCTTCCCACATTGCCCAAGTTGGTCTCAAAATCCAAGTCTCTTAGATACCTGTTTCTATTTCTTTTTTTTTTTTTTTGACACAGAGTTTCCCTCTTGTTACCCAGGCTGGAGTGCAATGGCGTGATCTCGGCTCACCGCAACCTCTGTCTCCTGGGTTCAGGAGATTCTCCTGCCTCAGCCTCCTGAGTAGCTGGGATTACAGGCACGCGCCACCATGCCCAGCTAATTTTTTGTATTTTTAGTAGAGACGGGGTTTCACCATGTTCACCAGGATGGTCTCGATCTCTTGACCTCGTGATCCACCCGCCTCGGCCTCCCAGAGTGCTGGGATTACAGGCGTGAGCCACTGCGCCTGGTCCTAGATATCTGATTTATGAGTATTTTCTCCCATTCTGTGAGTTGTCTTTTCACTCTATGTTGTTTGATGCAGAAAAGTATTTCACTTTGAATGAAGTGCAATTTATTTTCTGTCGTCACTTGTGCTTTTGATGTCATATCTAAAAAAAACCATTGCCTGGCCCGCTGGGGTGGCTCACGCCTGTATCCCAGCACTTTGGGAGGCGGAGACAGGTGAATCACTTCAGGTCAGGAGTTCGAGAGCAGCCTGGCCAACATGGTGAAATCCTGCCTTTACAAAAATTAGCCAGGTATGGTGGAGGATGCCTGTAATCCCAGCTACTAGGGAGGCTGAGGCAGGAGAATTGTTTGAACCTGGGAGGCAGAGGTTGCAGTCAGCTGAGATTGCACTGCAGTCCAGCCTGGGTGACAGAGCAAGACTGTCTTAAATAAATACATGGCCGGGCATGGTGGCTCATGCCTCTAATCCGAATACTTTGGGAGGCTGAGGCAGGCAGATCACCTAAGGTCAGGAGTTCGAGACAAGCCTGGCTAACATGGTGAAACCCTGTTTTTACTAAAAATAGAAAAAACTGGCTGGGCGTAGTGGCTCACACCTGTAATCCAAGCACTTTGGAGGCCAAGGCAGGCAGATCACCTGAAGTCAGGAGTTCATGACCAGCCTGACCAACATGATGAAACCCTGTCTTTATTAAAACAAAAAAAAAAAAGGCCGGGCGCGGTGGCTCAAGCCTGTAATCCCAGCACTTTGGGAAGCCAAGGCGGGCGGATCACGAGGTCAAGAGATCGAGACCATCCTGGTCAACATGGTGAAACCCCGTCTCTACTAAAGGTGCAAAAAATTAGCTGGGCATGGTGGCACGTGCCTGTAATTCCAGCTACTCAGGAGGCTGAGGCAGGAGAATTGCCTGAACCCAGGAGGCGGAGGTTGCGGTGAGCCGAGATCGCGCCATTGCACTCCAGCCTGGGTAACAAGAGCGAAACTCCGTCTCAAAAAAAAAAAAAAAAAAAGAAAAGAAAAAACTAGCCAGGTGTGGTGGCCTGTAATTGCCTGTAATCTCAGCTGTTTGGGAAGTTAAGGCAGGACAATTGTTTGAACCTGGGAGGCGGAGGTTGCAGTGAGCTGAGATTGAGCCATTACACTACAGCTTGGACAACAAGAGCAAAACTCCATCTCAAAAATAAAATTAAAAAATTGGCCAGGCGTGGTGGCTCATGCCTGTAATCCTAGCACTTTGGGAGGCCAAGGCGGGTGGATCATGCTGTCAAGAGATCGAGACCATCCTGGCCAACATGGTGAAACCCTGTCTCTAAAAAAAAAAAAAAAGTTAAAAAATTGCCTAACCAACCTCACAAAGATATACCCATATGTTTTCTTCTAAGAGTTTGAGAATTGCCTTTGGAATGCAGTTTCCCAGTCTTTGGGCACACCCCGGAGCAGGCCCCAGGCTATATCCATGGCCACAACCCCCTCCCCACACACACAGCTTCCCCCCTACTCCCAAGCAAGGTGCTTACATTTCAGTCTTTCAGTTTCAAGCTTCCATGTAGGGTGGGCAGCTGTGGACAGGCATCAGGGCAGCAGTTGGGGCCTGCAGGTTTAGGATGCAGGCTGGCAAGAGAGGAATGCCTGACTCCGGGAGCGAACGAGGCCACGCCTCTGAAACAAGGGCTTCTGGGCTGAAGAAGCGTCCGCTGGGGCCAATAGCACAACCTACCTGGACAGCTGTGGCAGATCCTTAAGGGAGGGGCTGGGCCCACTGCTGGCCCTGCCACTGTAGGCTAGCTCTCCACTGCTAGGAGCTGTTGCTTGTTACCTAGAAAAAGAGCCTGTAAAATTGACTCCCTGGTCACCACCAAACTTGTCTGTCTTTATCTCTAGAGTGAGTGCCAAGCCACCCTCTTGGAGACTGGTGATCAGAGGCTGATGACCTCTCACAGCTGCTGGCCCTGAGGACCTAGGAGATCCCTTTGGGAAACCCAGGTCAGCCTGGTGCCAGCTCCATTACTCTGGCTGTGTGGGTGGTGGTGAGTAGTGGGGCGCATAGAAAAGTCACCAGGACCAAGGAAGGGCAGCTCAGAAATCCCGGTCATGCCAAGTGCCACTCAGGGCTATTCTCACTCTAGTGAGTACCCACTGGTTTCCCCCCCAAGTCCAGAGAGAAGGACATCATAGGGGGCGCTGTATCCCACCCGGCGCCATCGGACCCTGCCACCCGCCACCAGGCAGCTGGATTCCTACGGGAGTTGCGGGCGAGGGCGGGGCCGGCGGAGGTCTGGGGGCGGAGCGTCCGGGCGGGGCGCGGCGCGGGGCGGGCGGGAATGTGCGCACCCCGGCGCCTGGCTCCGACCGAGCATCCCGCGCCGACGGGGCTTTGCCGGAGCAGCGGTTCCGAGCTGCGGAAGCGTATCATGGCTGCTTTGAGACAGCCCCAGGTCGCAGAGCTGCTGGCCGAGGCCCGGCGAGCCTTCCGGGAGGAGTTCGGGGCCGAGCCTGAGCTGGCCGTGTCGGCGCCGGGCCGCGTCAACCTCATCGGCGAGCACACGGACTACAACCAGGGCCTAGTGCTGCCTATGGTGAGGGGCTGCGCGGGGAGCCCCCAGCCCACCGCCGCCTGTCCCGGCCTCCGAGGAAGGCGGATCTCGGGGGCGCGGGGGCTGCGTTCTTCCCTCGTGGGATGTGGGGCGGGCAGCCGCGCCCGGGGCACCGGTGCACGGAAGAGCTCCCGGGACGGGCTGTTCCCCACGTTGGAAGGGAGGAAGCGAGGAAGTGGCCGGGAGAGGGTGCGCAACCGCCTCTTCGCTCAAGCCTGCCCTCTGGGGGCTGCGGCTCCTCGGCTTCAACCTGGGAGCGTGTTCCTTTTAAACCGTGAGGCCCTGTGTGCCACGCAGAAGGGGACACTCCACGCCTCTGGCCACCGTAGGACCTCAACCTCAGACCTGGGCGAACGTAGCCTTCTGGCCCGGCCCATTCAATTTACAGAGGAGGAAACTGAGGCCCATAGAACTGCTGGAGGTCACACAGCAGGTTCTTGGCGGGTCTGCGAAGGGGTGAGGACTCCCGGCTTTCAGCGTGGGGCGCTTTCCGCCCATCTGCAGCTTGGGAAATGCACGGATACAGAGTGTCCGGGGCCGCTCCAAAATGGAAAGGCTTTGGAGCTCCTGTGATCTGTTTTCCCTTTGGGCTAGCTCTTCACCCTTGCCCCACAGCTCAGGGCAGAGTCCAGGTCTGTGCTCCAGCTGCAGCCGTCCCGCCCCCGAAGACCCAGGCGGGCAGGGCCCAAGCCCCCAAGGCCGGCCGGCCCTCAGGCTCCTCCCTGCAAAGCTGAACCTAGAGGTTCAGAACCTGATGAGTGGCTGGGCATGGTGGCTCACGCCTGTAATCCCAGCAGTTTGGGAGGCCGAAGCGGGCAGATCACCTGAGGTCAGGCGTTCAAGGCCAGCCTGGCCAACATGGTGAAACCCTATCTCTACTAAAAATACAAAAAATCAGCTGGGCCTGGTGGCGAGCACCTGTAATCCCAGCTACTCGGGAGTCTGAGGCAGGAGAATCACTTGAACCCGGGAGGTGGAGGTTGCAGTGAGCCAAGATTGTCCCATTGCACTCAAGCCTGGGCCACAGAACGAAACTGTTTCAAAAAAAAAAAAAAAAAAAAGCCTGATGACTGTGGAGGCATCACTTCAGCTGGAGGTGGTGTCATTGGAGAGGCTTACCCCATCAGCCGGTGGAAGCCTCACCTACTCCTCGTCTCTCCTGCCAGGCCCTGGAGCTCGTGACCGTGCTGGTGGGCAGCGCCCGCGAGGATGGGCTGGTGTCTCTCCTTACCACTTCTGCGGATGCTGATGAGCCCCAGCGGCTGCAGTTTCCGCTGCCCACAGCCCAGCGCTCTCTGGAGCCTGGGACCCCTCAGTGGGCCAACTATGTCAAGGGAGTGATTCAGTACTACCCAGGTATGGGGCCCAGGACTGAGCCAGGTTCTCACTGATACTAGGAGTGCCACCTCACAGCCACAGTCCATTCATTTGTCCAATACACTGTGGGGAAGGCTCGCAGAGTAGAGGATCCCATTGTATGGATGAGGAAACTGATGCCCCCCAGAGGGTCTGGAAGGCACCCTGGGTTTCCATGACCTGATTGGAGGAGGCAGGATTCAAACCCCAGCCTTTTTTCCCTCCAGAGCCCTCAACCAGGAAGACAGAACTGTCCCAGCAACCTCAGAGGGTGGGAAAATGGAGGGCAGTGGGTCTCTTGGCCCAGCAGGTTGGTGCCCTCTTTGACAACTGAGACACACGCCCTAGAAACAGTTGCCAGGCCGTTGCTACCCTTCCCACCAGGGCACATGCCCTTGCTATGCCCATCCTCAAAGGCAGCCCCTCTTAACCATCACCCATTCTTTCCCCTGCAGCTGGCCCCCTCCCTGGCTTCAGTGCAGTGCTGGTCAGCTCAGTGCCCCTGGGGGGTGGCCTCTCCAGCTCAGCATCCTTGGAAGTGGCCATGTACACCTTTCTGCAGCAGCTCTGTCCAGGTACCACCTAGGCCCCGGCCCTGACCCAGTCCTCCTTTCCTGAGGTCTCCAGGTGGTTTCTACTATGGTTTACGGAGTGGGTGGTGGGGAATCTCTCTGGAGTGTCATCGGAGCCACTGCTGCTCCCACCAGCCCTAGCCTTCCCACCTCACTCTGTTCGGCAGACTCAGGCACAGTGGCTGCCCGTGCCCAGGTGTGTCAGCGGGCCGAGCACAGCTTCGCAGGGGTGCCCTGCGGCATCATGGACCAGCTCATCTCACTGATGGGGCAGAGAGGCCACGCGCTGCTCATTGACTGCAGGTGGGGCTCGCTCCCCTCTCCCTTCCCACCTGCACTCGGGAGGTCCTGGGTAGAGTGCGCCCACTGCCTGGTGCAGCAAGCACATGCTTGGCCTCGTCATCTCCCCCACTGTAACTCCACCCCAGGTCCTTGGAGACAAGCCTTGTGCCACTCTCAGACCCCAAGCTGGACGTGCTCATCACCAACTCCAACGTCCACCACTCCCTGGGCTCCAGCGAGTACCATGTGCGGCGGCGCCAGTGTGAGGAAGTGGCCCGGGCGCTGGGCAAGGAAAGCCTCCGGGAGGTGCAGATGGAAGAGCTGGAGGGTGAGAACTGGCTGGGGCGCTCTGTCCTGGAGGTGGCTGGCGCCTCAGTGTGGCCTGGATCCTGCCTGGGACCCCGATCTCCAGGGCCTTCTGCCATGCTCTGTCCAGTCCCTCCAAACACTGCAAAGCAAACCCAGGGCTCCAGCCTCAGCAGGACTGCTTGAAATCCTGCAATGGTCTTATCTAATTAGAGAATTATGTTTCCATTGTGGAAAATGTGGAAAGGGCAGAGTAGAAAATAAGCTGTAAGGCCACTACCCAGAGATAAGCACTGTTAACATTTTCACATTTTCTTTCAGTATTTTTCTGCATCTGTTTTCAAAGCTGAGTAGATGTAATATATCATCACTTGCTCCTTTTTCTTTTCTTTTTTTTTTTTGAGACGGAGTTTCCCTCTTGTTACCCAGGCTGGAGTGCAATGGCGTGATCTCGGCTCACCGCAACCTCCGCCTCCTGGGTTCAGGCAATTCTCCTGCCTCAGCCTCCTGAGTAGCTGGTATTACAGGCACAAGCCACCATGCCCAGCTGATTTTTTGTATTTTTAGTAGAGACAGGGTTTCACCATGTTGACCAGGATGGTCTCGATCTCTCGACCTCGTGATCCACCCACCTCGGCCTCCCAAAGTGCTGGGATTACAGGCATGAGCTACTGTACCCGGCCAGACGAGGTTTCACTATATTGGCCAGGCTGGTTTTGGACTTCTGACCTCAAGTGATCCACCTGCCTTGTCCTCCCAAAGTGCCAGGATTACAGGCATAGGTGTGAGCCACCACGCCCAGCCTATCTGCATTCTCTTAATATTTTCTTAGGAATGGATTCTTAGGAGGATTACAGAATCTAGGCTGCGTGCAGTGGCTCAAACCTGTGCCTGTAATCCTGGCACTTTGGGAGGCCGAGGTGGGAGGATTCATTGAGCTCAGGAATTTGAGACCAGCCTGGGCAACATGGCAAAACCCCATCTCTAAAAAAATACAAAAATTAGCCAGGCGTGGTGGTGTGTGCCTGTAGTCCCAGCTACTTAGAGGCTGAGGTGGGAGGATCACTTGAGCCCAGGAGGTTGAAGCTGCAGTGAGCTGTGATTGTACCACTGCACTCCAGCCTGGGCCACAGAGTGAGACCCTGTCTCCAAAAAAAAAAAAAAAAAAAAAAAAAGGCCGGGCAAGGTGGCTCATGCCTGTAATCCAAACACACTTCGGAGGCCAAGGCAGGCGGATCATCTGAGTTCGGGAGTTCAAGACCAGCCTGACCAACTTGGTGAAACCCTGTCTTTTTATTAAAAAAGAAAAAGAAAAAGATCCTTAAGGCTCTGCTATTATTGGACCAGGAAGGTAGTCTGTGGACAGTTTTAAGGTCATATCAATATGAACTCATTTATTCCCCCAACACTCTAAAGCACATTCTGTTACCATAATTCTTATGTTTTTGATGGGGGAATCTACAGTGAGAGGCAGTGCTGGGATCTGAACCCTATCTGGACCAATTAGCTCCAGGCCTCACGCTCTTGACTGCCTGGCTGTGCTGCCCACACTCAGTTGCCCCTTCCTGGCAGTGTAGGTGTGCCCATCTCCGGGACACTAGACCACTCTGAGGGACCGCCCTGTCCTTCTCCTTTGTGAACTGTCACGTTCTCCAGAGCAGTACTCAGACCTGCCCTGCCTGCTCTGTGCAGATGACCTTGGCCAAGGTTTTCACACTGGAACAAGTCGGTTCCTCCTCCCCACCCCAGCCTGTCCTTGCTGCCCCTCCTCCAGGTCTCCTGCCTAGGAGCAGCTCACCCCGCCTCCTCCAGAGTCCTGCCCTAGGTGCCCCAGTCCCTCTCCTTCTGTCCCCTGCCTGGCTCCTTCCCTCAGCCTCCAAGACAAGCTCAATTTTCTTCCCTCCTAAAACACCGCCCACTATCTCATTTCCATTCATTTCATTTTTCTTTGTTTCCTCTGAGAGGGAGTCCCTATTGCCCAGGCTGGAGGGCAGTGGCATGATCTCTGCTCACTGCAACCCCCGCCTCCCAGGTTCAAGCAATTCTCCTGCCTCAGCCTCCCTCCCGAGTAGCTGGGATTACAGGCACCTGCCACTATGCCCGGCTAATTTTTGTATTTTTAGTAGAGACGGGGTTTCCCCATGTTGGCCAGGCTGGTCTCAAGCTCCTGACCTCAAGTGATCCGACTGCCTCAGCCTCCCAAAGTGCTGGGATTACAGGTGTGAGCCACCACACCCCTTTCTTAGTCCTTTGAATCTACTTGCCCCTCCATCCCGCCATGTCACCTGCCCTAACTACCTTCCCCCTTAAACCTGCGTGTTTGGCCGGGCACGGTACCAAGTCAGTACCCGTACTGCCCTAGGTGCCCCTCCAGCCTCAGCTCCAGCCAGATGGGACAGGCTGCTGGTCCCTGGCTGCTCTGCCCCCTCTCTGGAGCCCTAGCCCTCAAGGCTCCATGTGGCTCAGCGGAATTTCTTCTCCTCCTGCTCCGTGGTAGCCTCTTGAGGGCAGCACTCACCTTGGAGAACAGAGAGTTTCCACTGTCACTGCACCCTGAAGGACCAAGGTGTCCCATTTTACAGTCAGGGGAGGAGGTGCTGTGATGAGGGGGCTCTTCAGACCCATGCCCAAGAGAGCCAGGCTGCCCCGCTCCCCTTGGCCTCCCACCCTTCACTGTTGAGCGCCCTGGTAGGGCCACTGCCATTACTGCCTGCCAGCCTCCACAGGCGTCGGGGCCCCAGGCAGTGGGAGGGTGGCTGCTGACTCCTTTTTCCTCCCCAGCTGCCAGGGACCTGGTGAGCAAGGAGGGCTTCCGGCGGGCCCGGCACGTGGTGGGCGAGATTCGGCGCACGGCCCAGGCAGCAGCTGCCCTGAAGCGCAGGGACTACAGAGGCTTTGGCCGCCTCATGGTGGAGAGCCACTGCTCGCTCAGGTGAGACCCTCTGGGCGCCCCACTCCTGCTGGGCCCAGGCTGGCCCAGGCCCACCCCTCCGACATTTTCTCTGCAGAGACGACTACCAGGTGAGCTGCCCGGAGCTGGACCAGCTAGTGGAGGCCGCGCTCGCTGTGCCTGGGGTTTATGGTAGCCGCATGACGGGTGGTGGCTTCGGTGGCTGCACGGTGACACTGCTGGAGGCCTCAGCCACTCCCCAGGCCATGCAGCACATCCAGGTGGGCAGGTACCGGGGCCTGGGTGGGCAGGAGCGGTGGCTTCCCGGGGCCTTGCCACTCACCCCCTGCCCGCCTCTCTCAGGAGCAGTACAGTGGGACCGCCACCTTCTACCTCTCTCAAGCGGCCGATGGAGCCAAGGTGCTGCCCTTGTGAGGTGTCCCCCGGACCGCACACAGCAGGGGTGCAGGGCCTGCAGGCCAGTCCCACAGCTCTGTGCCCGGTGCCGCCTTCCGTATCTGGGTGCTCAATAAACTCGTGCCTCCAGCGTGGAACCTGCCTGCCTCTAGAGGTGGGTGTCTGCTTGGGTGTCAGAGAAGGAGGGTGTCAGGACAGCTCCCCTAGCCTAGGGGAGCACCTCAGGCCGCAGAAGAAAGGGCAAGGCAGGGCCTCGCAGTAGCACAACCTTTTATTAAGTGCAGAACAAAGGCTGGGTCCCTGTGCTGCTCCCAGCTCTTTGGTTACAAATAGGTTTTGGCGCAAAGAGGAGAGACCTTGCCCACCTCATGCCTCCCAGAGGACACCTGGCACCGGCTCTGTGCATGCGGGTGGGCTGAGCGGGCCCCCAGGGGTGCAAGGATGGAGAAGCTGAGGAGGCTCTGGGAGGGGAGCAGGGAGGAGGCCTGGATTCCAGGACATAGCAGGGGGGGGGGTGGGGGGTGGGGTCAGGTCTGGAAGAATTGTTGGTCCACCTGGCTGCTGAGGGTTCCGCTGGTGGTCAGCGTCCGGCTCACAAACTCCTGGGTCACATGGCGGGTGAGGGAGCCACCTGCCTCCAGGTGCTGGGCCCCCAGGGTCAGCCCGTCTGCGGAGGAGGTGGCAGTGGCTGACCTGCCTGGGGTCTGTCCCTCTCCCTCTGCTAATTCCCTGTCTCGGCAGAGCCGGGACCCCGGCCCTCAGTGCTTACCCATTAGGAAGGGCTCCATGGCGCTGGTGTGGGTGGTGGTGATGCTGCTGTACTCGCCTTGCAGTGGGTGCTGGAAGAGCCCGACGTGGCTGCCTAGCTGTGGGAAGGGGCCTGGGGTGGGAAGATCGGCCGGTCAGAGGGTGGTGTCAGGAGAAGGCACAGCCCACAGCCTGAGGACGGGTTGGGGGTGAAGGAAGGGACAGGTGCCCACCTCCGTCCTGGGACTCGATGGTGATGATGCCCTCACGCTCTGGCCCGAAGCCCTCGGTGGTCCTGGCCTGCACTTTGAACTTGTAGGGCACATTCTCACTGAGGCCTGGCACGGTCAGCCGGCTCTCGGGGCTGTCTCCATCCACCCGGAATGTAGTGGCTGTCCCTGAGCAGGGAAGATGCCTTCAGCCTCTGCAGGCCCCTCTCTACCCCTGCCCTGGCCATCCCTGTCCCCAGGGGCGGGCAGCACCTCCTCCTTGGGCCATCTCACAGGTCACCAGGTAGCCGACAATATCCCCGTTGGGCCTCCGTGGCCGCTCCCAGCTCAGCTGCAGCGAGTCTGGGCTCAAGGCGGTGAACACCAGCGGGCCTGGGGCACTGGGGGTGCTCAAAGTGAAGGCAGAGCCTGGGGGCAGCAGAGGAAGAACATCAGCGTGTGGGTGGGTGGCGGGCATGATGGGGCAGTGTGGGGCTGGGGGAGGCAACTCACCTGGCAGGGGACAGAGTGGGCTCTGCGGGTGCACCTGGGATTCGATGGTGATGACACCCTCACGCTCTCGGCCCCAGCCCTCCTGGCTCTGGGCCCGCACGCGGAACACGTAGGAGTGGTTGGGCAGGAGGTCTTCCACCACCACCGAAGTTTGGGCAGGGTTGGGGATGTTGAGCCGATGCACCTCGCCTGGGGGATCATGTGGGGGCAGGCAGTAGTGCAGTGTTATTCCCACCCCTGGCCTGATCCCCCTCTTCCCTAAGCTGCCATGGAGACCTAGTTATCACCCACCCAGGACTGGCTGTGGTTTGGGTACGGGTTGGGTACAGTATGGTATGGCTGGTTGTTCAAGTTGTGTACTATATAAGAGTAGAGCCTGGAGTCCCACTCATGCTTGGGCAAAATCCTGGTTATGCTGCTTTGAATGTGCCTGCCCAGGGAAGTGGTACTTCCTCATTCACCCAAAGGCATCTCAGGCCAAAGCGGCCTTGTTACGCAAACATAGCAGAGAATAACCAGGAGAGAGGCCCAGGGGGGCGGGTGAGACCTCAGAAGAGGGGTGGGGAATGGGGTGAGACCATCTCAGGCTGGATGTGGCCTTTTAGAGCTCAGGGGACTTGGTGGGTTCCTGACACAGCCAGGATGCCCCGTGTGTCACGCTGGGGCCAGGCCTTGCAGGGCTGTGCCTCACCGCCATTCAGCAGCTGGTACTCCACGCTGTAGCCCTGCAGTGCGTGCTCACACCGTGGCTCTTGCCAGCTCACTCTGAGAGATGTGGGCCCCAGGGCAGAGAAGACCAGGCGGGTTGGTGTGTCGGGCACACCAGCAGTCGGGCGAGCATCTGGGGACAGGAGGCCACAGTCAGCCAGAGATGCAGAGGCTGGGGTCTCAGTGGGAGTCACAGTGCTGTCCCCGCCCTCCCTCCCGCAGCTGGCATGTCTACACTGACCGCTGGCTGGACAACTCACTCACCCTGCAACACCCTGTCCAGGCTGCCCAGCACCTCCTGCACGTCCTCCAGGAGGGTATGAGCCCTCGTCTGTGCTAAGAGAGCATGAGCCCTGTGTGTCTGCCAGCGACACCCCTCACCTCAGCTGGCCTGGCCCCTAGCCTCCCCTAGCCTGCCCCAGCCCCAGCCCCAGCCCCGCCCCCTGGAAGGGCAGAGGCAGTGTTAGGCGTCAGCACCGATGGTGGGGCAGGTGGTTAGCGCCTGTGGGCAGGCTGGGGTCCTGTGGATGGAATGGAGGGGAAGCGGTGGGCATAGCTGGCGACTGCTATGGTGGCTGGATGGCAGATGGAGCAGGACAGCGGTGGAGACAGGATGGCCACCCCTCTACTACCTGGGCCCCAGGAGGGCGCTGCGGGCTTCCCAGCCAGGATTATAGAGTCTCGTGGGCCCCTGGAAGAGGGTAACCCTTTCATCTGAGCCCGACTCCGGGACCCAAGGGCCCAGGACAGCGGAAGCCTGCTCCTCCCGTATTCCCAGATGGGAGGGAGGCCTAGGGTGGGACAAAACAAGAGTGAGAGGAGCAGGGAGTGTGCATGCATGTGTGCCTGTGTGTGCATGTATGTGTGCCTGTGTGTGCATGCATGCCTGTGTGTGCCTGCATGTGTGTGCATGTCAGCATAGATGTGTGTGCATGTGCATGCATGCGTGAGTGTTTGTGTGTGTGTGTGTGTGTTGGAGGATTGGCCGTGGGGACAGCAGGCCCAAGCCCGAGGCTCCAGGAGCTGGAAGAGAAGGATTAGTGGGAGAGGCAGGGTTGGCTGAGGTCACTCACCATGGGAGGAGATGGAGGTGAGAGTGGAGTAGTCTCTGGGCAGTGTGGCCGAGTGTGAGTGTTCCGAGCGGGTCAGTGAGTGGTAGTCCCGTGTGAGGGTGGAGGACGTGCTTAGCATGCGGTGGGGCAGGTGTGGGCTCAGGTGGGTGCCATAGGCAGCACTGGATGTGGTCATCCTATGCAGGGAGTTGGCGCTGCCCGGGAAGGCAAAGTCCATCCGGCCATTCATCAGGTGCTCTGTGGGCAGAGAGCGGGGTCACTTGCTCAGGCCTAGTGGACACGGGCCCTGCGGGGCAGGCTGGGCCCTGGACATTTCTGGTCACCCTCTGGGTGGCTTTTCCTTAAATACAACCAGTTTCCCTCAAACCACTAGGGACAGAGGCCCTATGTCCCTGGAGGAGCCCAAGGGCCACCCGGGCTTCCACAGCCCGTGTCCTCTGGTGGCCACTATATGGGTGTGAGCACAGCAGACCCCGGCGGTGGCAGGGGATTTGCTGCCCCCGCAGTCAGCCCTGCCTTGGGGAGGTCCTGAAGGCTCCCCTCCTGTCCTTTGAGGACCCTGAGGGGTCTACTTGGGTGCCAGGGTCGGCTCCCTGGACAGACTTCTGAATTTGCACCCCCTGGGCAGGCAGGCACCATAAGAGCCCAAGCATCTGCCTCGGGCGCCCCCTGGCACTGGGCCCTGCCTCTGAGCTGCTGTGCCCCCAGTGGCCAAGGCCCCAGGCTGGCTGAAACACCCGGGGCAGCACAGACGCCCACCCCAGACCCCCAGACCCTCCGGCGCTAGTGAGTTTGGGTGGGCGCGGACCAGGGCGTGGCGGGTGAACCCTGTCACCTCCGAGGGGCCCCGGTGTCGCAACGCGGGGCAGGCTGCCGCCCTTCCCGCCCGCGCCGCCGTCATCCGGGGGCCCGTAAGGCGCCTCGGCGTCGGAGGAGCGCCCGCTGCTGGCCGACAGGCGCGGGATGAGCTCCGGGGGCAGCCGCCACGTGATGCGACGCAGGTCCAGCTCCTCCCCCAGCAGAGGCTCGAACTTCCAGCCGCAGCCTTGGGAACAACGAAGGGCCGCGTTGGCACCGCCGGGGGGCGCCGGGCCGAGCAGGGCCAGGCAGGGGAAGGCCGGAGACGCTGCGAAGGGAGCCCGTCTCCGGCTCCCGGGATCCCGGGGTGAGTGATGGGGGCGGGGGCAGATGCCACGAAGCCCCGCGGCGGGTGAGACCCTTGCACGGCAGGAGCCTTTCCAGATGAGCGAATGTAGCCTTGGCACAGCAGGAGAGGAGAGACCCCTGGACCTGCCAGGAGACCCGGGGGAGGCCTAGGCTCTGTCAACAGTTGTGAGGTCTCCCTTGCCTTACTTAACCTCTCCGAGACTCAGTGTCCCGTATGTACAATGGAGAGAGGAATCTCGCCCCTGCCTGCCTTCCAGGGACCGTTCTGCAAGCCACCCAGTGCTTCGAAAGTAGTGTTAGAAGCAGCTGAGCTGGGGTTCCAGAGTCATACCAGCTGCGCTCCACCTGAGCCTCTCAAAACGGCTCCTTAAGCCCAAGCTCAGCTCCGTGGGGCCAGTATGTGTTCATGGGGCGGGGCAGGTGTGGAAGCATAGGCAGGGACGGGAGAAAATACAAATGACATTCGCGCCCAAGAGGCTTTTCCACTCATGGTACTGTGTGATTGGTATCCCATTATACAGATCAGAGAACTGATGCCCCGAGAGGCTAAGTGAGTCATCTGATGTCCCACAGTGGAGCCAGAGCTGAAACTGAGCACTCAGGGGCTCCAGCTAAGGGCTCTGCAGCACACTGCTGGGAATCAAGGAGGAAGGACAGAGCCAGTGCGGGGTGTTCTTGTCTCCTTGGCTCCCCAACCCCTGCCAGGCGGCTATATTATTATATGGTAATAAAAAGGCTGTATAAAAAAATAATGTCAGTAAGGCAAGGGAGACCTCACAGCTGGTGACTAGGCTGCTCAGGGCTCCTGGGCCAGGCCTGCCCCTGGAGGGTGGCCTGAGTTCCTGCGTCCATGGCACAGCTGGTGAACCTTCAAGTGGTAAAGCTGTGTCTCTTCAAGTTGTAGAGGTGTGCACGCCATCGCGTTTGTCCTAGGCTGTCTTAACCTCCACGACCCCTGGTTGCTGGCCCCTTTGCTCTCTCTGGACCCAGTGGACTCACTCTGTACCCCAGGCTCCCACTGTCTTCTTGTGGGTCCCAGGCCCACTCACCAGTGTCATCGGAGACGCTGGGCCTCTGGCTGCCGGACGGAGAGCGTAGAACGTCATCGCTGTACATGAGGAAGCTGTCGTAGTCCTCCCCGCTCTGGGCGTCCACGATGGGGATGTCAGGGATGATGGGGACTGCAGGGCAGGGGAGTGAGCCAGGGCTCCGGCTGCTGCCCTCTGTCCCCCTACCCCGTCTGCCCCTCACCTCCCTGCCCACCACTCACTGGACATGGGCCGCTTGGGCTGGGTGGCCAGGTTGATGATGGCCTCCCTCTCGGGCCCCCAGCCCGCCCCGTTGCGCGCCTTCACCGTGTAGCGGTAGGGCTGGGACTCCCGCAGGTTCTCGATGAGCAGCATCCGGTTCTTAGGATTGTCAACCAGCACCTTCTTCATGGGTCCAATGGGTCCTGGGGCAGGGAGAGTGCTTCAGAGGGTCACCCAGGTTCCAGCCTGGTCCCAGTACCACCCCAGACACAGCGGGACCGCCGTGCCTCCCCTGAATGGCACCCAGAGGCTGGGGAGCCGGGCACAGTGAGCCACTGCTGAACTGTCCACCTTCAGAGCCCTGAGAGTCAGCATGACTGGTGTAGACATGTGTCACCAGCCCTCCAAGGGACTCTGCTGAGTAAGTGGCAGAGCCAGGGCTGGACTCAAGTTGGCTCCGATGTCCACCTCTCCCGATATGTCCACGGTGCCTCCACACGAGGTGAGGGCATGCAGAGGGGGTCACCCACTCCTGCCTCCCAGGACTGGCGAAATAATTGTTCTGCCAGGCACTCTGATCTTGGGCTACCAGATAAAATACTGTATAAAATAATACTTTTTTTTTTTTTTTTTTTTTTTTGAGATGGAGTCTGGCTCTGTCACCCAGGCTGGAAGGTAGTGGCACGATCCTGGCTCACTGCAACCTCCACCTCTCAGGTTCAAGCGATTCTCCTGCCTCAGCCTCCTGAATAGCTAGAAGTACAGGCATGAGCCACCATGCCTGGCTAATTTTTTTTTTTTTTTTTTTTTTTTTTTTGAGACGGAGTTTTGCTTTTGTTACCCAGGCTGGAGTGCAATGGCATGATCTTGGCTCACCACAACCTCCGCCTCCTGGGTTCAGGCAGTTCTCCTGCCTTAGCCTCCTGAGTAGCTGGGACTACAGGCATGCGCCACCATGTCCAGCTAATTTTTTGTATTTTTAATAGAGACGGGGTTTCACCATGTTGACCAGGATGGTCTCAATCTCTTGATCTCATGATCCACCTGCCTCGGCCTCCCAAAGTGCTGGGATTACAGGCTTGAGCCACTGGGCCTCGCCTTCTTTGTATTTTTTAATAGAATCGGGGTTTCATCATGTTGGCCAGGCTGGTCTTGAACTCCTGACTTCAAGCAATCCACCCACCTTGGCCTCCCAATGTACAAAATAATCTTTTTTTTTTTTTTTTTGAGGCGGAGTTTCGCTCTTGTTACCCAGGCTGGAGTGCAATGGCGCAATCTCGGCTCACCACAACCTCCGCCTCCTGGGTTCAAGCTATTCTCCTGCCTCAGCCTCCTGAGTAGCTGGGATTACAGGCACACGCCACCATGCCCAGCTTATTTTTTGTGTGTTTTTTTTTTTTTAGTAGAGACGGGGTTTCACCATGTTGACCAGGATGGTCTCGATCTCTTGACCTCGTGATCCACCCGCCTCGGCCTCCCAAAGTGCTGGGATTACAGGCTTGAGCCACCGCACCCGGCCCTCTTTTTTTTTTTTTTTTTTAAGACGGAGTTTCGCTCTTGTTGCCCAGGCTAGAGTGCGATGGCATGATCTCGGATCACAGCAGCCTCCGTCTCCCAGGTTCAAGTGATTCTCCTGCCTCAGCCTCCTGAGTAGCTGGGATTACAGGCATGTGCTACTATGCCTGGCTAATTTTTATATTTTTAGTAGAGATGGGGTTTTGCCATGTCGGTCAGGCTGGTCTCAAACTCCCAACCTCAGGTGATCTGCCCACCTTGGCCTCCCAAAGTGCTGGGATTACAGGCGTGAGCCACTATGCCCTGGCCAGAATTTTTTTTTTTTTTTTTTTTTTTTTTTTTGAGACAGAGTTTTGTTCTTGTTGCCCAGGCTGGAGTGCAATGGCACGACCTCAGCTCACTGCGACCTCTGCCTCCCAGGTTCAGGTGATTCTCTTGCCTCAGCCTCCTGAGTAGCTGGGATTACAGGCATACGCCACCACACCTGGCTGATTTTATATTTTTAGTAGAAATGGGGTTTCCTCCATGTTGGTCAGGCTGGACCCCAAATCTTTTAAAATGCTATCTGAAATTCACAGCCTCCTGTATTTCTGTTTGCTAAATCTTAACTTTTGTCTTGCCCTAGGAAAACCATGCAAGCGTGAGCTCCCTGGTTACCTGCTTGGGCAGGGGTGCCCCTGGGCCTGTGACCCAACTCCGCATAGGTAACCACCTGCCCTGCAGGCTTCTGGGTTTGGCCTTAGAACGCAATCCAGCCCAAATCTGGCCAAAACGCTAAGGATGCCTCAGGCTTATTCGCTGACCAGGATGAAGGCCTTGAGTGCCCTGCACAGCAGGTCCAGGAAGTGACCCGGAGCTCTCTCCACCTTGGCCCCTCCCCTTCCACGGCTGTTGTCCCTCAGGCAGGAAGGCAGGATCTGGTTCTTACGGTTGTCCTCATTGACCAGGCCGTAGCAGACCTCGTAGGCTGTGATCTCTCCGTTGGTCTCAGCCGGCTCAGCCCAGCTCAGCTGGGTCACGGTGGAGGAGACAACGTTGAAGGCCAGACGCCCTGGCTCGCTGGGTACTGGGGAGTGGGGGATACAGAAAGAGTGCTGTCAGTGGCAGAGGGAGGGAGTGCAGGTTAGCCAGGGGACAAATGGCCAGACATGGCGAGGCCTCACCTTCCTGGTGGGTTCGGCAGGACACCAGGGAGCTGTAGGGTCCCTCGCCTTGAGCCCCGTAGGCGCACACCTTCATCTCATAGTCGCAATACGGGTACAGGTTGGTGAGCTCCACTGAGGGCACCTTGCTGTCAAGCAGGTGGGCTTCGGACTCGGAGTCACCCTGAATCCAGTACTTTACCTGCGCCCCCGCAGGGACAGGGTCCTGGTCAGGGGGAAGCAGCAGGCACCCACACTGCCTGTCCCTGCAATGACCTCTGCCTTACTGTCCTCTTTGCACAGATGAGAGACACTGAGGCCCGAGGGAGGGGCTGAGAGATCTGCCGTGTGCATGCATCAGGACTGGGGCAGAGTGCGGTGATCTCCCACTTTGGGGAGGGAGGGGATCCCATTCCAGGAAGGAGGGCAAATGTCTGATAAACTCAGGAATGGGTCTTCCCTCTTCCCCAGCACAGACCAGTTTTCCCGTTGACCACTTGTGCTGGGGTCCACTGTCACCGCTCTCTCAGGGAACCCTGGCCTCCGATGGCCCACCTCTCCCGGGAGTGTTGATGCCAGACCGCCCATCCACCTGTCATGGCCCTCAGCCCCCCCACCTTACCCTGTACCCCGTTGGCTTTCCAGAAGGGGGCAGCCAGTTGAAATGGATCTTCCTGGACCCAGCGGCCTTAGCATTGGGGTTCTGCGGGGCGCCCAGGTTGCCGTGAGGGGGTGGCTGTGACGACACCATCTGATTCGTGAAGCTCCTGTCCACTTCATCTAATGGGTCAAGTTGGGGCAGGGCAGCTGGTTCAGACTCCACTTTGCCACCAGGGGGCGCCAGAGACCCACTTAAATACCCAGGGCTCCCTGCCCAGCGCATCCGACTCAGACCTGCCCACCCACGTCTCCGGGGACATGGTACCCCATTGCTGCCACATAGGGCATCCTGTCAAGCTTGCCAGAGGGCCCAAGAGGGTCTCTGGAGAAACAGAAGGAGGAGGGAATTGGTTTGCCCCTTTCTCCCTTGGCAGCTCAGGGAACATTCCACATGGGAACATTTGCCACCCCATCTCCACACTGTACCCTATTTCCCTCCTTTCCCATCTTCCCAGCAGGCCTTCTCCCAGCGGGGAGGCTGAAGGCTGAGAGGAACTAACTGGCCCACCCCTTCCAGGAGCACCTGCATGTTAGAACGGAGGCAGAAGCCAAAGGGCTGGGGTTGGATGGGAGAATTCCTATTGTGTGGTGATAACATGATCGCAGCTTCTCTGGCTGTAGGGTTCCCAGATAAAATTCAGGATGCCTGGTTACATTTGAATTTCAGATAAATAGCAAGATTTTTTTTTTTTTTTTTTTTTGAGACAGTCTTGCTCTGTTGCCAGGATGGAGTGCAGTGGCATGATCTCGGCTCACTGCAACCTCTGCCTCCCAGGTTCAAGCAATTCTCCTGCCTCAGCCTCCCAAGTAGCTGGGACTATAGGCATGCACCACCACACCTGGCTAATTTTTGCATTTTTAGTAGAGACAGATTTCACCAGGATGGTCTCGATCTCTTGACCTTGTGATTTGCCCATCTCAGCCTCCCAAAGTGCTGGGATTACAGGCGTGAGCCACCGTGCCCAGCCAAGATAAACAGCAAGCTTTTTTCGTGGGGAGCGGGGACACAGTCTCATTTCGTGGCCCAGGTACTGTGCAGTGTTGTGATCACAGCTCGATACAGCCCAGATACCCCGAGTTCAAGTGATCCTCCCACTTCAGCCTCCTGAGTACCTGGGACCCCAGGTGCACACCATTATGCCAAGCTAATCTATTTTTTGTAGACATGAGGTCACACTGTGTTGCCCAGGCTGGTCTAGAACTCCTGAGCTCAAGTGACCTCCTACTTCAACCTCCCAAGGTGCTGGGATTATAGGTGTGAGCCAGTGCACCCAGCCCCTCTTGTAAACAAAATAAATTAAAAAGGATAAGTATGTTCCAAATATTGCATGGGACATACCTATCCTACCAATATGTACATTGATCTGAAATTCAGATTTACCTGGGTGTCCTGTGTTTGGATTTGCTAAGTCTGGCAGCCCTAGTTGGGAGACGCCCCCCCACCCCACCGTGTCTTCCCTCTCCCCCTGCTTAAGCCAATCACAGGCTCTGCCCACCTGGGTCTCTGATGATGACGGTGGTAGAGTGCGGCTGGCCCAGGTGGGCCCCGAACTTAGGGTTGCTGAGCTGGACGTGGAAACGGCGAGCCTGGCGGCCCCGCAGGAGGGAGTCAACCTCCTGCAACTCCAGGAGCTTCACCTGCAGCTCTTTCCAGGCCTCCCCAGGCTGGAACAGCAGCTCGCCCTCCACCGGGATATAGTCCTGGGGGTGGAGGTGGTCAGGGTCAGGGTCATGGCTGGGGGATGAGACAAGAATCACGGCCACACGCTCCCTCCCAACCTCACGGACACTGCAGAGACCATCCCTGCTTGCTGAGTGGAGTACCTACATCAGTTTCAGGTGTGTGTGTGTTTGAGGCAGTCTCACTCTGTCACCTAAGCTGGGGTGAAGTGGTGTGATCTTGATTCACTGCAACCTCTACCTCCTGGGTTCAAGCGATTCTCAAACCTCAGCCTCCTGAGTAGCTGGGATTACAGGTGCCTGCCACCTCCCAGCTAATTTTTGGGTTTTAGTAGAGATGGGGTTTTACCATGCAGGCCAGGCTGGTCTCAAACTCCTGAGCTCAAGTGATCCACCTCAGCCTCCTTAAAGTGCTGGAATTACAGGCGTGAGCCACCATGCCCAGCCGTTTTTGTGGGGTGTTTTTTTTTTTTTTTTTGAAACAGAGTCTTACTCTGTCGCCCAGGCTGGAGTGCAGGGGCATGATGACAGCTCACTGAAGGCTTGACCTCCTGGGCTCAGGCCATCCTCTCCCTCAGCCTCCTGAGTAGCTGGGACTACTGGTGTGTCCCACACCTGGCCAATTTTTTTGGTGTGTTATAGAGACAGGGTTATCCTATGTTGCCTAGGCTGGTCTTGAACTACTGGCCTCAAGCGATCTTCCCGTCTCGGCCTCCCAAAGTGCTGGGATTACAGGCATGAGCCTTCAGCTTCCATTTCTTTATTTTATTTATTATTATTTTTTAAGATGGGGTTTCACCATGTTGGTCAGGCTGGTCTTGAACTCCCGACCTCAGGTGATTCACCCGCCTTGGCCTCCAAAGTGCTTGGATTACAGGCGTGAGCCACCAGGCCCGGCCCAGCTTCATTTCAATGCCGTGGAGCTTGCCTCAGCTTTCCAGGATCAAAACAGGGAGGAAAAAAAAATCCTTCCCATAGAAGACCACTAGATGGCGCCTCGAGGCAAGATTTCAATTCCAGGCGCAGCAGCCAGAGCCGCGGCTGGAGAGGCAACCTCATGCCACTCAACTCAGAAAGTGAAGCCCATAGTTATAAAACACAACACAAAACAAAACAAAACAAAAAACCAGGGAGCTGCCTGCAAGCAACCTACATGGATACTTCAAAAATGTCAGTGTTGCCGGGCGTGGTGGCTCATGCCTGTAACCCAAGCACTTTGGAGGCCAAGGCGGGCAGATCACCTGACGTTGGGAGTTCAAGACCAGCCTGACCAACATGCAACCCTGTCTTTAAAAAAAAAAAAAAAAAAGTCAGTGTCATTAGCCAGGCCTGGTGACTGTAATCCCAGCTACTCAAGAGGCTAAGGCAGGAGAATCGCTTGAACCTGGGAGGTGGAGGTTGCAGTGAGTGGAGGCCACACCACTGCACTCCAGCCTGGGCAATAGAGTGGGACCCTGTCTTTAAAAAAGTCAGTGTCACAGAAGACAAAACCAGGAAACTTCTAGATTAAAGGAGACAAGACGTGCCAAAATTCAATGCCACATCCTTGATTGGTTCCTGGATTGGGGGGAAATAAAGCTATAAAGGACACTATTGGGATATCCGAACATGGGGACATTGGAGTATGTACTCATTTTATTTTATATATTTTTGAGATGGTGTTCCATTCTTTCACCCAGACTAAAGTGGAACAATGTCGGTTCACTGCAACCTCTACCCCCAGTTCAAATGATTCTCCTGCCTCAGCCTCCCTAGTAGCTGGGATTACAGGCACCCACCACCATGCCTGGCTAATTTTTGTATTTTTAGTAGAGACTGGGTTTTTTTTTTTTTTTTTTTTTTTTTGAGACGGAGTTTCGCTCTTGTTACCCAGGCTGGAGTGCAATGGCGCAATCTCGGCTCACCGCAACCTCCGCCTCCTGGGTTTAGGCAATTCCCCTGCCTCAGCCTCCTGAGTAGCTGGGATTACAGGCACACGTCACCATGCCCAGCTGATTTTTTGTATTTTTAGTAGAGACGGGGTTTCACCATGTCGACCAGGATGGTCTCGAACTCTCGACCTTGTGATCCACCCGCCTCGGCCTCCCAAAGTGCTGGGATTACAGGCTTGAGCCACCGCGCCCGGCGAGACTGGGTTTTGCCATTGGCCAGGCTGGTGTCAAACTCCTGACCTCAGGTGATCCACCTGTCTCGGCTTCCCAGAGTGCTGGGATTACAGGTGTGAACCACCAATCCTGGCTAGAATATGGACTAATTTTTGATACTAGTATAATCAATGTGAAGATATAGACATCCACATGTACATCTATATGTGTATGTCACTATCTATATAGAAAGAAAGAGCCCAGCTAGGCATGGTGGCTCACGCCTGTAATCCCAGCACTTTGGGAGGCTGAGTCGGGAGGATCACAAGGTCAGGAGATTGAGATCATCCTGGCTAACACGATGAAACCCCGTCTCTACTAAAAATACAAAAAATTAGCTGGGTGTGGTGGCAAGTGCCTGTAGTCCCAGCTACTTGAGAGGCTGAGGCAGGAGAATCACTTGAACCCAGGAGGTGGAGGTTGTAATGAGCCGAGATCGTGCCACTGCACTCCAGCCTGGGTGACAAGAGCAAGACTCTGTCTCAAAAAAAAAAAAAAAAAAAAGAGAGAGGCCGGGCGCAGTGGCTCAAGCCTGTAATCCCAGCACTTTGGGAGGCCGAGGCGGGTGGATCACGAGGTCAAGAGATCGAGACCATCCTGGTCAACACGGTGAAACCCCGTCTCTACTAAAAATACTAAAAATTAGCTGGGCATGGTGGCGCGTGCCTATAATCCCAGCTACTCAGGAGGCTGAGGCAGGAGAATTGCCTGAACTCAGGAGGCGGAGGTTGCGGTGAGCCGAGATCGCGCCATTGCACTCCAGCCCGGGTAACAAGAGCGAAACTCCGTCTCAAAAAAAAAAAAAAAAGAGAGAAAGCATATATTGGCAATCAGTGAATCTATGTAAAGGAAAAATGGGTGCTAGTTGTATTGTTCTTTCAATTTTTCTGTATGTTTGAAGTTTTTCAAAATAAAAAGGTGAGAAATTAAAATGTTTTAAAAAATAATTATCAATTTTTTTTTTTTTTTTTTTTTTGAGGTCAGGAGTTCGAGACCAGCTTGGCCAATATGGTGAAAACTCATCTACTAAACTACTTGTCCCAGCTACTTGGGAGGCTGAGGTTGAAGGATTGCTTGAGCTCAGGAGTTCAACTGCAGTGAGCCAGGACTGTGCCACTGCACTCCACCTGGGGCTAGAGGGAGACCTTATCTCTTAAAAAATTATGCTTTGGAATTTTTTTGTTTTTAAGAGAGTGGATGTGTACTTCTTTGGAATTTTTATGGGGACACATTGGAAAAATAATGAGAACAGTTCCTATCAATAAAAACAAGTAAATAAAAATAGGATGTGGCCAGGCAGCCCAGGCCTGCTGACTCCACGCTCCCCTATGTTTGCCGAATGGGCCTGTGGGCTCAGGGAGGCAAGACTATTACTTTTGAGAGAATTTTGTTTTCTCTTTTTTTTTTTTTGAGACAGAGTTTTGCTCTTGTTGTCCAGGCTGGAGTGCAGTGGTGCGATCTTGGCTCACTGCAACCTCTGCCTCCTGGGTTCAAGCGATTCTCCTGCGTCAGCCTCCCAAGTAGCTGAGATTACAGGCATGCATCACCACACCTGGCTAATTTTTTGTATTTAGTAGAGACGGGGTTTCACCATGTTGGTCAGACTGGTCTGGAACTCCTGACTTCAGGTGATCCACCCACCTCAGCCTCCCAAAGTGCTGGGATTATAGGCGTGTGCCACCGTGCCTGGCCTCTTTTTTCTTTTTTTGAGATGGAGTCTCGCTCTGTCACCCAGGCTGGAGTTTAATGGTGCGATCTCAGCTCACTGCAACCTCCACCTCCCAGGTTCAAGTGATTCTCCTGCCTCAGCCTCCCGAGTAAATGGGATTACAGGCACGTTCCACCATGTTTGGCTAATTTTTGTTTTTTTGGTTTTTTTCCCCAGGTAGTGCTGAAGAAATGTTTTGTTTTGTTTTGTTTTGTTTTGTAGAGACAGGGTTTCACCATATTGGCCAGGCTGGTCTCAAACTCCTGACCTTATGATCTACCTGCCTTGGCCTTCCAAAGTGCTAGGATTACAGGCATGAGCCACTGTGCTCGGCAATTTTTTCTTTTTTCTTTTTTTGAGACAGAGTTTCGATCTTGCTGCCCTTCGGTCTTGTTGCCCAGGCTGCAGTGCAATGGTGAAATCTCAGCTTACCGTAGTCACTGCCTCCCAGGTTCAAGCAATTCTCCTGCCTCAGCCTCCCAAGTGGCTGGGATTACAGGCATGCACCACCAGGTGTGGCTAATTTTGTATTTTTAGTAGAGACACGGTTTCTCCATGTTGGTCAGGCTGGTCTTGAACACCTGACCCCAGGTGATCCACCCGCCTCGGCCTCCCAAAGTGCTGGGATTACAGGCGTGAGCCACCATACCAGGCCTTTTTTCTTTCTTTCTTTATTTGTTTAAATAGAGACAGGGTCTCACTATGTTGCCTAAGCTGGACTCCCAACTCCTGGGCTCAAGTGATCCTCCCACTGTGGCCTCCCATGGTTGGGATTACAGGCATGAGCTACTGCATTGAGCCAGGTTTTGTTTGTGGTTTTTTGGTTTGATTTTTAAAAATTATTTTATTTTTTTGAGACAATTTCTCACTGCATTGGCCAGGCTGAAGTGCAGTGGTGTGTGAACATGGCTCACTGCAGCCTCAACCTCCGGGGTTCTGGTTCCTGAGCCTCCTGCCTCAGCCTCCCAAGTAGCTGGGTCCACAGGTGTGCACTACAGTGCCTGGCTAATGCCTAAATCATTTGTATAGACATGGTCTCACCACATTGCCAAGGTGGTCTCCAACCCCTGGGTTCAAGTGATTCTCCCACCTCAGCCTCCCAGCGTGCTGGGATGACAGCTGTGACCACCATGCCCCACCTTTTTAAATTGTGGATTTGTTGCCAACATTTAAAACCTAGAAAGGCCAGGCGAGGTGGCTCACATCTGTAATCCCAGCACTCTGAGAAGCTGACGTGGGTGGATCACTTGAGATCAGGAGTTTAAGACCAGCCTGGCCAACATGGCAAAACCCTGTCTCTACTAAAAATACAAAAATTAGGCCGGGCACGGTGGCTCACCCCTGTAATCCCAGCACTTTGGGAGGCCAAGGTGGACGGATCACTTGAGGTCAGGTGTTCAAGACCAGCCTGGGCAACATAGCCAGACCCTGTCTCCCTAAAAAATGAAGCAAAAAATCCCCACATGAAACAAACAAAAGAAGCAAAATTTTGAAGCCTGTAAACCCAGTCCTGCCTGCCTGCCACCTGGATTTGGCTGCCTCCCGGCACTGGGGCTCAGTGATGAAGGTGACACTGGCCGAGCCACAGCACTCCCTGCCTTGAAGAGCTGCTCCTGCTGCTTGGCCAGGAGAGGGAAACCAGGACAGACCTTGGGGAGTCTGACCTGGGGACATGGGGTCTTCGATCCCAGCTCAAGAAGCCCAAAGCCTCCAGGACTGGGGCATACAGGGGAGTTTGTTTCTCTCCCGAGGTTTGGCTGCCCTGTGGATCCTGGGTTGTTGGAGGGGACAGGAATGGTCTCGGCAGGTCCCTGGCCCATGAAGGAGGAAAGAGCCCGCTTGGCCTGAGTCCCTGGCAGCAAGGGAGCCTCACCCAGGGTGTCACCAGCACTTTGGGTGGGTGAGACTCCCCTGCTACAGCGTGGCAGGGCCAGGTGGCCATGTCCCTGGGAGGCCAGCCGGGGCACCACCAGCATCCAGGGACTCAAGTAGCTACCATGTGCTGCTTTGTCCTGAGAACCCAATGCAGAACCCACGCAGCCCCCCCCAGGCTGTACCCTCAACCCCGTGGCAGAGCCTCACCCGGTTGCCCTGCGCAGTGCCATCCTGTGTGCGGTAGGAGACCTGGGATTTGCCACTATCCAGGACACGCCGGATGACAGGAATGCGGGCCACCTGCTCCCCACGGCTGACCGAGTACTCCGGCTGCTCAAAGGACACCACCCCACTGGCTGCAAGGACCAAGGACTGGTCAGAGCGTGCTGGACCCAGTCCTTTCCCACCTCCTGCTCTCCGGTGGCCCAGCCCAGCCCAGAAGCCAGGAGTCCACTTGGTTCCCTCTAGGCATTGCCCTCTGGGAAGAGCGCAGGAGTGGGACAGAAAATCCTTCCAGAAAAGGGTGAGGGGCCGGGCGCGGTGGCTCACGCCTGTAATCCCAGCACTTTGGGAGGCCGAGGCAGGCAGATCACCTGAGGTCAGGAGTTTGAGACCAACCTGGCCAACATGGCGAAACCCCGTCTCTACTAAAGCTACAAAAATTAGTCGGGCATGGTGGCGCATGCCTGTAATCCCAGCTACTCAGGAGGCTGAGGCCGGAGAATCACTTCAACCTGGAAGGCAGCAGTTGCAGTGAGCCAAGATCACACCATTGCACTCCAGCCTGGGTGACAGCGAGATTCCATCTCAAGAAAAAAAAAAAAAAGTAAAGCTGGAACAAAGTGTCCTGCAGACATCCTGGAAGGGCCAGGGCAGAGGAAGGTCAGGCAGGGGCAGGACCAGAGACGGAGCTCTCAGCCCCAGGCCTGGAGCAGCGTAGGAAGAGGCCTGAAGCCTGTGGCTTCAGGCGCAGGTGGGGAGGAGGAGTCAGATGTCCATGGCAAGATGCCTTGGCCAACCCCTCCTCTAGAGTGAGAGGAACAAGGGGCTGGCCCCTTATGATGAAGCTAACAGAAGCTTCCATTTACTGAGTGTTCACCACCAGGCACTGTGCTGAGGTGAATAGCCACGGATTCTGTAAAAGAGCCCTTACCCATTTTACAGATGGAGAAACCAAGGCTTGCAGAGGTTAAGCGACTGGCCCAGGCCATGTGGCCAGGCCACACTTCCACTTAAGCAGGAGGAACCCGTGTCCCCGAGCCCCCATCTGCCTCCCCCGCTCTCCCTGCCCTGACCCACCTTGCTCCTTGATGATGGTGATGTTTACCAGGCGGCGGCCGAGGGTGGCAGTGCCGGCGGGGACGTCGATGGCCTCCACCAGCAGCTGCTTCTCGTCGTCGTCCTCAGGCCGGATGAAGAGGGGCACCCGCACGTCCACCAGCTCCACGCCCTCCTGGAACTCCACCATGCCCCGGGCGTCTGGGTGGGGGTTGGGAGGTGGTCAGATGTGGGTCACGGGGCCACATGAGTGGGAGGTACGAGGGGGTGGCACAAGGGACCCGTCCTCCTACCCTGGTCTGCAGTGAGGGTGTAGTAGCCAGGGGCCACCTTGAGCTCATGGAAGGCCCTCTGTTCCACCTGCTTCTCCGTAAGCTTCAGAAGCGCTGGCTTGGCTGAGCGGGGCGCCATCAGCACTGTGTCCACAATGGTGTGGTCTTGCCTGGGCCGAGGGTGGAGGGTTCAGGCAGGGGAGGGGTCAGGCTGGCACCTGTTGTCCCTGTCCCTTCTGCCTGTCCTCTCCCGTTAGGGGGCCAGGATGTAAGTCAACAAGAAATGCAGGGTTTTCAGAGGCAGGCAGTGCTCCAGGCCCATGCCAGGCCCACGCCCCTTACCCTGCAGTCTCAGCCCAGCCACGGCGCCTCCCTGAGCCTCGGCATCCTCCTCTGTCAAGTGGGCTTCCCTGCCCACCTCATCAAGGGCTGGACAGCAAAGATGCTAAGGGTGTGAGTGCTCAAGCCAGGCTGCTTCGGCCCCAGCCCTGGCTCTAATTCTCAACAGCTGAGTAACCTTGAGCAAGTCACTTAACCTTTTTGAGCCTCAGCTTCCTAATCTGTAAAATGGGAACAGCAGTGATATCTACCTCCCAGGCTTGATGAGAGGGCTGAATAAGATAACCATACCAAAAGCCCTCAGGACAATGCCTGGCCTGTAGCAGGCCCACAGAAATGCTGGTCAGCCATTCTTTTTATTTATTTATTTTTTGAGATAGAGTCTTGCTTTGTCACTCAGGCTGGAGTGCAGTGATGCAATCTCAGCTCACTGCAACCTCTGCCTCCTGGATTCAAACAATTCTCCTGCCTCAGCCTCCCACGTTCCTGGGATTACAGGTGCTTGCCACCATGCCCAGCTAATTTTTGTATTTTTAGTAGAGATGGGGTTTCACCATGTTGTCCTGGCTGGTCTTGAACTCCTGACCTCAGGTGTTGCTCCTGCTTCGGCCTCCCAAAGTGCTGGGATTACAGGCGAGAGCCACCACGCCCGGCTGACTGTTCTTACTGATGGCCACGTGCTGTTATTCTAGCTCTGCTGTTTCTGCATCGAGACCCCCTCCTCACTCCCTTGCTCTCCCCTGAAGGGCCAGGACTCGGAGAAGGACCTGAGGAGAGGTGTGTGACCTGCTGGCCCATCCTCTGGTGCACCCAGGATCAGGGTCCTGGATCCTGGAGCAGATGGAGCTGGGCACCTGCTATCGCTGGTACTGGGTGGGGGACTGGGCTGTCACCCATATGAGAGTGGGGACTGGGCTGATCTGCTTTTGCCCAGGGCTTTTGCTACTGCATAGCAAGCCCTTTACATTAGCATTTGTTGAAGAAATGATCCAAGGAACAAATGAAGGTCTGAATCCATGATGGACACATCTGCCCCTCCCTTCCTATGGAATAGAGTTGGAGCAGGGACAGAGGAGGCAGGTGGCTGGGCTGGGGACAGGCGGGCAGGACGTGAGGACTGTCTCACCGCATCTTCTACTCACTTTTTCCCGGCATTGGGCTGCTGTCTGTGGGGACAAAGAGAACGCTGTGAGCCCGACAGCCCTGACGTGGAGCCTGGATCTGCCTGGGGGCTTCAGCTCCTGGAGTCGGTGGTTGGAGCAGCTCCCCCAACCCACCCAGGTGCCCCAGGACTCACCGGAACTTGGTCTGCTGGAGCTTGTGAACACCAGAGATCTGTCTGTACACCTCGTTCAGCTGCCAGGCAAGGGAGGGGTGTGAGGCGAACCCTATGGCAAGCCCTCAGGCTGGGAACCTGGCAGGCTCTCTACCCAGAGGCCCTCAAGGTTAGCTGGGGCATGCCCCGCGGGGCCTCCTGCCCTCTGGAAACAGATCCCAGGATGCCCCTGCCAGGCACAGGTCCAGAGAAGCCCCTTTCTAGTGAACGAATCTCGGTGCCACAGCCACATTCGCTCTGCCCTGCCCACACCCCCCCGCCACCGCCCTCGAGCCCACACTGCCAGCCAGGCTTAGCTCGTGGGTCCTTACGTTCTCCTCCACCTCCTGGCGCAGCTGGGTGCACTCTCGAGTGTCCGGCTTCAGCAGGTTCTCGGTGCAGAGGCGGGCCAGGCGCAAGGACAGCCCGTAGGGCACTAGGGGCAGGCAGTGGGATGCGGTGAGACGGGATGTGGTCAGCCCCCCGCATGATGGGCACCACAGAGCGTCCCTCCAGCAGCCATGCTAGGATCGGGGCACGCCTGGCCAGCAGGCCATGCATGCCAAGGCATGGGGTTCATAGTGCCATCAGGATGGGGCAAAAGGTGGCTGAGCCCTGTGCCTGCACCCCACACCCAGAGAAGAGGAGCGCTGTGATCCCGGATCTGGAACAGAGGGCCCCAGGGGCACTGCCCAGAGCTGTGGCGTCCAGCCCCGCCCTCACCCAGCTCCGTGGGGTTGATGCTGGCGGCATGAGTGGCAAAGCCAGGACGCTGCACGTTATTGGTGACCTTCCAGCGGACCACATCACGGCCCTTGAGGTTCCCACTGCGCAGCATGGGCGTGTCCAGGTGGTCCGAGGCCATCAGGTTCTGCCGCAGCATGTAGTGGTCTTCCTTGAAGCCCACCATGTGACCTGCAGGACAGGGTCCTCAGCACGGCACCCCTCCCTAGACCCACACAGCCGAACCTCATCAGGTGGGACCCCAGAGCTCCAGCCTCTGCCGTTCCAGGCTCCATCCCCGCTTCCCTCCGCCCCAGCTCAGAGAAAGGGCAGTCAGAGCCCCCACTGCCTGTGTGATGCCAGGCTCATACCTCGGTTGCAGCAAGGGAGAAGTGCCAGGCAGGCCTAAGAGACAAGGTGGGTGAGGGTGAGGCCAAAGACAGCAGCCCTGGGCCAGGTAATCCCATCCAGCCACCCCACCCCATGTCAATAGTCCAGAGGGTGACACTACCTCCCCAGACACCAGAATATCCAGGTGGCGGCAGGGGTAAGCATGGCACACACGGGCATAGAGGGTGATGGGGGCAGAGGGTTCCCAAAGTTTGTGCCATGGAACCCTCATCCTGCCAGGTGCTCGGGAAAGGTTCTGTGGTCAGATTCACTTGGGAAGCACTGAATTCATTCCCCCTGCCCCTCTTGCAGGTTCATTAGCCACAGGACTATATCAAAGGCTCTGAAAAGTCCTGCAGAAAAGAATTTTTTTTTTTTTTTTTGAGATGGAGTCTCACTCTGTTGCTCAGACTGGAGGAGTGCAGTGGCACGATTTCAGCTCACTACAACCTCTGCCTCCCAGGTTCAAGTGATTCTCCTGCCTCAGCCCCCTGAGTAACTGGGAATACAGTCACCTGCCTCTACGCCCAGCTAATTTTGTATTTCTAGTAGAGACGGGATTTCACCATATTAGCCAGGCCAGTCTGGTCTGGAACTCCTGATCTCAGGTGATTCACCGGCCTTGGGCTCCCAAAGTGCTGGGATTACAGGCATGAGCTACCGTGCCTGGCCAGAAACTTGTTTCTTACACCTTTTTATTTTCTTTTTGAGATTGAGTCTCACTCAGTCACCCAGGCTGGAGTGCAGTATGTAATAATAAGTTCACTGTAGCCTCAAACTCCCAGGCTCAAGCGATCCTCCTGCCTCAGCTTTCCAAGTAGCTGGGACGACAGGCACTCGCACCTGTGCCTGGCTCAAACCTATTTGATCACGTAACTCCTTTTCTATGTAATGCACGTTAATATCCCACAGCACTGGGGGTTATGACAGAGTGTGGTCTCTGCTGCCTACAGCCCCCATTCTGAGCCATACCATCCTCCACACTTTCCTCTCTTGTCTGTTCTCCCCAGTGACCGCCAGCTTCTAGCAGGCAGGGACCCTTCCTTCCCTGTTGTGGCTTCCAGGCTCCTTGCAGATGCTCTCAGGGATCTGGCCACTAATGGCTGATGGAGAGGGCGGGCGCTAGACCTGGGGCAGATGTGGGCTCAGCTTGATTCAGCTCCTTTCGACGACCATGCATTTATCACCTGCCTCTAGCCCCAATTTCTCTGTCTGCCATAGGGCATAGTGACCTTGGACCACTGACCTCATGGGGTGGTAGGGGGCGGGGAAATGGAGTCATTGGACATGTCATGACAGCACAATGAGAAACACTGAGCTGAGCCAGGGGACACTGGCAAGGGCTGCGCTGGAGACTGGGGCTCCAGGATGACTAGGGCTGGGAGCTCATGAGCGTTATCGTCATTACTGCCACTTGGGAAGCCGGATGGGGTTGCTGGGGTTCTAGCCAGGGCAGGAGGGGCGATGGTGCATGCTACGGGTCAGTCCCTTCTGAGAACTTTACTTCACTAATTTAAGCTTCAGCTCCACTTTCTGCAGTCAATTCCATGATCTTCATTTTATAGATGAGGGAACTGAGGCATGGAGAGACTAAGTAACTTGCCCAGTGTCACACAGCTGGGACCAGAATCCAGACAGCTGGGCTCCATGGGCCAAAGCCTCTGGGTAGAAAGCTGCGGGAGTGGGGACGGTGGGTGGGTTGTTCGGGGAACCATGGGGAGGGCGGGGACCCTGGTGGGAGTTGGGGACCCTGAGGAGGATCCTGATGGAAGGTAGGGACCCTGTCAGGGAAGGGACCCTGGGGAGGTGGGGACCCTGGTGGAGGGTGGGGTCCTGTTGGGGTGAGGACCCTGCGGAGGTGGGGACCCTGGTGGAGGGTGGGGCCCTGTTGGGGTGGGGACCCAGGCGGGGGTGGGCTCTCACCTTGCAGCAGGCGCAGTACTTCCAGCAGAGCAGCAGCAGCAGGGCCAGGAGTGGCAGGAGGAGGAGAAGCAGGGGGATGAGCCACCAGAAGGAGCCGGGAGGGCAGTCTGGGGAGGAGAGGAGGCGGGGGAGGTGGTGCCTGCCCTCCCCACTGAGCTCTGGCAACAAGCCCCTCCCTGGGCCTGGCCCGCCAGCTCACCCTTCTTCCGGTGCACCAGGACGGTGCTGTTGGGCCCGGGGGCGCCGTCGCCTTCCATGGTGTAGCTGTAGGTACAGTCGTCATCCTCGTCCCGGAAGGAGCAGCGCACCACCACCTCCTCCGCTGCACCCACAGACGGTCAGCAGGGCACCCAACCACACCCCTCTGCCCCAGAGGACCCCAGGGTCTGGTGAGGGGGCCCTACTCTGGGACCTGCCTCACCCACTGCAGGGCCTCCTGGGGAAGAGGGGAAGTCCTGGCAAAGCTGTGCTCTCACCTGGCACAGGGACGGGTGAGGCGGGGCCTCCGTGCTCACGAGCGTCAGAGCCTAGAAACCTGCCTCCCCCACCTCCCTGACCTGGACGTCACCCAGGAACTCGGTGTTCAGAAAACGTATCTGACCACGAGGAGGGGAGGCTGCATGTCCCCACAGCTCGACCATGTACCCCTGCCGCATTCATGCCCCTACCCAATAAGGTGCCTCCCATAAGACTCTCGGTCCCTTCCTGGGCCAGACTGTGTCCCACCACCTGGGTTCTATGCCTCCTGCCCAGGCTTTTACCCTCTTCTGGGACTCAGTGTCCTCTCTCTGGGTTCTGTGGTCCCTCCCAGCTCTGGAGTGCCTGTCCGGATTGTGTGGCCTTAGCCCAGACTGCAAGCCCCTGCCCAGATGGGGACACCCCTGCCCTGTTGGATGACCCCTGCCAAGACTCTCAGCACCCCCAGCCCTCGGCCCCTGCCCCTACCTCTCTTAAGCTCATCCACCATCTTGACCTTGAAGCTACATTCCTCACACGTGCGCCCCTTCTTCTCCCCGGTGCCCCAGGCCTGGCACTGCACACAGGAGCGTAGGTCCTCGCAGAGACCCGGGTGGATCTTGGTGGGGAAAGGTGGGGCAGACAGACACTGTTGGGTGAGCTCTGCCAGATCTCAGCTTCCCAAACCTCTTGTCCTTGGCCAGATTCTGTGGCATCAGGCTCAGCTCCTCCTGCCCACCCTGCCCTGTGCCCGGGGTTCCCACACCCACACCCCATAGGTCCCAGCCTCACCGCCGAGTAGTTGATCTCGCAGATGGTGTCCGTGTAGAGCGACTGCTGGTTGCAGTGGCAGCGGCCACACTCACAGTGGCCACGTCCATTACAGATGCCCTGGGGTAGAAGGGGGCACCAGTGAGCCAGCCTTGCCCCATCCCTGCCTGCTCCCCTCTCCTCTCTCCACAGGGAGAGCGTGGGTGGTCCTGACAGACACAGTCTGTCTTATGCCCAAGCTTACCCCACTGCTGTCAATGCAGGTGGCATTGCTGAGGGGACAGTCACAGCTTGGGCCTGTCCAATCAGGCTCACAGACACACTGGCCCATGGAGCAGCGTCCTCGGTCTGCAGAGAGGGACAGGGAAGGGAGATGAGAGCCACATCTGCACCTGTAGTGCAGGCTGCCCACCTGGCAGGGAGGACCTGTGAGAGCAGAGCTATGGGAGCCAGGATGCCTCTAGCCTGGGGCAGAAGTCATCTCTACCTCACTTTCCTAGAATCTCCTTCCCTCCATCTCTGCCTTCATCCTGTCTTCTACCTTCCACTCTGCAGCCAGAGTAATCATCTCAAAACAAATCCAATCATGTGTCTCCTGTTCCCCTGGCTAAGAACCTCTAATGGGTCCTGGCCAATGCAATAAGGTCAGAAAAATAAATAAGATGTGTAAGCATTAGAAGGTAAGAAAACTGTTGGCCAGGCATGGTGGCTCACACCTGTAATCCCAGCACTTTGGGAGGCCAAGGCAGGCAGATCACTTGAGCTCAGGAGTTCAAGACCAGCCTGGCCAACATGGTGAAACCCTGTCTCCCCTAAAAATATAAATATTAGCTGGGCATGGTGGTGGGTGCCTCCCAGCTACTCGGGAGGCTGACGCAGGAGAATCACTTGAACCAAGAAGGCAGAGGTTGCAGTGAGCCAAGATCGTGCCACTGCACTCCAGCCTGGGTGACAAAGGGAGACTCCATCTCAAAAATAAATAAAATAAATACATTTAAAAATTATTCGCCCGGCGCGGTGGCTCAAGCCTGTAATCCCAGCACTTTGGAAGGCCGAGGCGGGTGGATCACGAGGTCAAGAGATCGAGACCATCCTGGTCAACATGGTGAAACCCCGTCTCTACTAAAAATACAAAAAAATTAGCTGGGCATGGTGGCACGCGCCTGTAATCCCAGCTACTCAGGAGGCTGAGGCAGGAGAATTGCCTGAACCCAGGAGGCGGAGGTTGTGGTGAGCCAAGATCGTGCCATTGCACTCCAGCCTGGGTAACAAGCGCGAAACTCCGTCTCCAAAAAAAAAAAAAAAAATTCTTATTTGCAAGTTTCAGGAGCATGTCACAAAGTATCCAGAAGAATCTACAGATAAATTATTAGATTTCATGGGTGTATTTAGCAAGGTGGTTGGATAGAGGATTAACATACAAATAGAAAATGAAATTAAAACTTCCAGTGACTCCCTTTTGTCCAAAGGATGAAGTCCTGCCCTGGACGAGAACCAAAGACCTTTGTACTCTGGCCCTGCCTCCTTTCCCTGAGGCATCTTCCTCCTTTTCTCTCTCATAACTCCCTCTGTGCCACATGTCTGCCTTTCTCCAGTGGTGCCCAGTTCTCTCTTCTGTTTCTCTGAGCACACTCAGGGACAGACAGTTAAAGAGAAGAAATGGTGAGTAAAAGGAAGAACAGAAGAAAGAGTAGAAAAGCAGGGGCTTGGAAACTATGCAGTGGGGGTGTCATAGTATTTGATGAGTAGATTTTCTTTTTTTTTTTTTGAGACGGAGTTTCACTCTTGTTACCCAGGCTGGAGTGCAATGGCGCGATCTCGGCTCACCGCAACCTCCGCCTCCTGGGTTCAGGCAATTCTCCTGCCTCAGCCTCCTGAGTAGCTGGGATTACAGGAACGCACCGCCATGCCCAGCTAATTTTTTTGTATTTTTAGTAGAGACGGGGTTTCACCTTGTTGACCAAGATGGTCTCGATCTCTTGACCTTGTGATCCACCCGCCTCGGCCTCCCAAAGTGCTGGGATTACAGGCTTGAGCCACCGCGCCCGGCCCCAATGAGTAGATTTTCATTCATCCTCTTCCATTTGACTACCAACCCTTCCATACGCCCCCTTGTCCAAGTTCAGTGACCCTGCCTAGCTCTGATGTTCCTGGTCAGACTGCATGCCTATGGCTTGGACCTGTGAGAATACAGAGGAGGCTCCAGGCCCTCCAGCTAGAAATTTAGCATCTTTGGGCCAGGTGCGGTGGCTCAGGCCTGTAATCCCAGCACTTTGGGAGGCAGAGATGGGCGGATCACCTGAGGTCAGGAGTTTGAGACCAGCCTGGCTAACACGGTGAAACTCCTCTCTACTAAAAATGCAAAATTAGCTGGGCATGGTGGCGCATGCCTGTAGTCCCAGCTATTTGGCTGCTGAGGCAGAAGAACAGCCTGAACCTGGGAGGTGGAGGTTGCAGTGAGCTGAGATTGTACCTTTGCACTCCAGCCTGGGTGACAAGAACAAAATTTCGTCTCAAAAAAAAAAAAAAAAAAAAAGAAAGAAAGAAATTTATCATCTTTGGAGAGAGGAAAGATCATCATGCCATATACCTGCCAACCATTGGAGGGCTGGGTGTCACCCACCCTAATGAGATAAGGGTGTGGAGAAGGGGGGTGAGCATAGAACTGAACTACCAGAGAGAGCCTCAGGGGAGTTGGAATCCGAAAACCAGGGGAAAGTCCTGCCAGCAGTGGCTTTGGGCATGGACGTTGCAGTTGAGAGAAGTGAGATCCAGATTGGGGCAGGACTTGGGGGCGGCCCTCAGGACATCCAGAGTGGGGCTGGGCCTGAACTTGGGGATTCTGATTCCAAGCCTGGCTCTCCCAACCTGGGTCCTGACAGGAAGTTCACACTCAAGGTCTACCCCTTACCCCGCCGTCAGCGCTGGCTGCAGCCATTGAGCTCACCGTTGCAGAGGAACCCCGAAGTGCGGGGACACTGGAAGTTGTCATACTCGCAGAACTGACCCTCGTAGCGGCCTTCACCATAGCACACACAGTGCCCGCACTGGCACTCCCCGTGGCCCGAGCACGGCTTGTCCTCGCCCTCCCGCAGGCAGGGCTGTATGTCGCTCAGAGAGCCGGTGGAACAGTTGCAGGTCTGGCCACTCCTGAAGGAGGAACCGGTCACTTCCCCAAAACAGCCCAGGAGGAAGGCTGGGGCTTTTACTGTCCCATTTTATTTTTATTTTTAGACAGAGTTTCGCTCTTGTCACCCAGGCTGGAGCGCAATGATGTGATCTTGGTTCATTGCAACCTCTGTCTCCGGGTTCAAGCGATTCTCTTGCCTCAGCCTCCCAAGTAGCTGGGATTACAGGTGCCTGCCACCATGCCCAGCTAATTTTTGTACTTTTTTTAGAGACGAGGTTCACTATGTTGGTCAGGCTGGTATCGAACATTTGACCTCAGGTGGTCCACCCACCTCAGCCTCCCACAGTGCTGGGATTACGGGCGTGAGCCACCATGCCTGGCCTGCTGTCTGATTTTACAGCTGAGGAAACTGAGGCTCTGAGAAGGCTGAAGCAGCTCCAAGTCAAGCAGACAGAAGTGGCTGAGCTGAGACCTAAACCCCAGTGTCCTGTCACCCCTTCCAGTGTCCTTTCCTCACTGCTTTGCTTCAAGTTGTGACAGGCTCATCCAGTGTCCTGAAGCTAAAGCCCTCACTGCCGTGTGTTTACCAGCTCTCTTCTGATTAGGTAATAGGACACATGACTCAGAATGCCAAAGGCATGGAGTGATAAGGAAGTCTCCCTCCTGTGCCTGTCCCCCAATATTCAGACCCCAGCTCCGACAGCCACCCCTGTCTCGATCCCCACACCTTTTTCTAGAGACGACCCATATATCTCTGTATTTCAAAGTGCTGGGTTTGACCAGTAACTGGGTGTGCCCGCCCTCAGCCGTTTCTTTGATTGCCGCCCCACCCCTGGCCAGGTGTACAAGGTGCATGCAGGCTCAGGTCCCTGCAGGAGCCCAGCCTTCCCGTCAGGGGCCACTGGTGTCCTGGGCACCCAACTCCCTTCCCCGCTCACCAGCCCTCGCTGCACACACAGTGTCCGCACATGAAGTCTCCGTTGAAGCTGCAGCGAGCTGAGCGCACCTCTTTTTGCTGGAATCAGACCATGGTGGGGTGTGTTGGGGGTGCAAGCCCGGGGCCAATGGACCCTTCTGCTGCCTTCTGTGCCTCGGGACACCCCACAAGGGAGATGCAGCACAGGAGTCCTGCTTCATTCGTTAGGACCCCAGGGTGCCTGGCTCAGCTCTCCCCTCCTGCCCGGGGGAGCTATGTCGTACCAGCTCGCAAGGGCACACGTCACAGATGACGCCCACATCCATCTTGAGGCCATCGGAGAAGGAAGGTTTCAGATGGATGTTGCCCTTCTGGTCCTCCTCCGGCAGCTGGCACACATGTGTTCCATCCACGAGCTCGATGGCCCGCAGCTGCACCTGGTACATGCCCTGCAGGGACCCCATGGTCAGCCAAGGCAGGCCCAGCCCCAAGGACCACAGGGCCACCGGTGCCTGAAGGCCCTCAGCCCCCAAGTTCTTAGGAGGTGTCTGGATCCCTGACATGAGCTCCTGCTCACCTCCCTCAGGGCTGAAAACTCCCGCCTTCCCAGCGCAGTCACAATCACAGTGACAGTGACGGTGGCTGGGGCCTCTGGGCTTCGTGACACTAATCCATTTACTGCCCCAGCAAGCCTCGGGGCTTGATGCTCACATGCAGAGGGAGCCAATAGGCAGGGGGCCATGCCGGGCTCATGGAAACGGCTGGCCCCAGGGAGCTGCACCCAGGCCTGCCTGACTCCAAGGAACATGCTCTTGACAGGTATTTCAGAGAATTCCACTCCGAGCTGGGTGCTATGCCTGGCCCCCACCCTGCGGCCCCCACGGAGCGTACCACTTCCCCCCGCCGGATGTGAAAGGACCCTGTCTTCGTCTTCTGGAACATCTTGGAAGTGACCTCTGTCCGAAGGCCTCGGGGGCTATCTAGGGCCCGGATGTCCAGGTTGGAGCGGATGCGCTAAAGAAGAAGGCGGTGGTCGGTGCTCTGCAGGGGGCCTGGCTGTGCTCCACCCCACCTTCATGTGTGGCTAGTGTCATGCGGGGTATCACAGAGCCCAGGTGGCCCCTTTGGCCTCAGGGATAGCCAGAGACCCTTCCTCACCAGCCTGTCCCAAACCCATTTCCCCACCATGAGCCAAGACAGCCCTTGCCCGCCTCCCACCCTGCCCCGGGAGGGCTCAGACTGTGGAGCCCGAGCCGCCCTCACGTCGAAGGCCTCCTCCAGCAGCTCCACGATGTTGGACGAGTCCTCCTGCAGCACCCCCAGCGAGGAGACCGGGAAATAGGTGTGAAGCTTCTGTGGGAGAGAAGGCCAGGTCTCAGGCTAAGCAGCTCCCTGAATCTGAACAGCTCTGGGATTCTCCCCACTCTGAGGATGGGAAAACTGAGGCATGGAACCTGCGGTGGTGTCGCCGAGCCTGCCCTCTTAGCCCCACCTGCTTGGGACTTGGGGTGGAGGATGGGCATATGACCTTCCCTTCCCACCAGGGTCCACTCTTGGGGTGCCCAAATACTTTGGAAAGGGAGGAAGGAAGAAAGGGAAGAAGGGGGAAGGAGGGAGGGAGGAAGGGACGGAGCGGGGAACGGAGGGAGGGAGGGAGGGACGGAGCGGGGAAGGGAGGGAGGGAGGGAGGGAGGGTTGTCTGAGAAGCTCCATGGACCTCTCGCCTTAACCATCTCCCGCCATGGGGCCCCGGCTGCGTACCTCGTAGTAGCTATAAGAGTAGTTGGTGACAGCGAAGATGGGGATGATGTTGTGTTTGGCGAGCAGGCGCACCAGGGTGGGCACTGATGGGTAGTCCTGGGTCCTGTATTGGGTGTAGCTGCCCGTGGCATCCAGGTGGCACCGTTCATCATTTCGGTTCATGATGCCAGCCAGCACATTGGCACCGTCAGCCTCATAGTGGAAGGCTGACTCGGTGGAGAAGACTAGCAGGTGGGTGCTGTCCGGGCGCCAGCCAATGTCCCTCTGGGGAAGGCAAAGCAGGGCGTGCTCACTGAGCAGGCTGCCTGCTGACACTTGCACAGCGTCATACAGGACGGGGAACCAGGGGCCTAACACGGGGCCGGGCTTAAGCCACTGAATTCACAGCAAGTGCCATCATGAAAGTTGTATGTGACAGCAGATGACTGAGTGACAAAGCTGAGAAAAAGGAACCAGAGATGCAGCCCCCCCCAAGTAGCTGGGGCCACAGGCACGCACCACGCCCAGTGAATTTTTGTGTTCTCTATAGAGACGGGGTCTTGCCATGTGGCCTAGTTGGTCTCAAACCCTGGACTGAAGTGACCCTCCTGCCTCAGCCTCCCCAAGTGCTGAGATTACAGGCGTGAGCCACCATGCCTTGGCTTGCTTTGTTTTCTAACTTAGTAATAAGGGTATCTTATTTTCTTTTTCTTTCTTTCTTTTTTTTTTTTTTTTTTTTGAGATGGAGTCTCGCTCTGTCGTCCAGCCGGGAGTGCAGTGGTGCAACCTTGGCGTACTGCAACTTCTGCCTCCTGGGTTGAAGCGATTCTCCTGCCTTAGACTCTTGAGTAGCTGGGAGTGGCACACGCCACCATGGCTGGCGAATTTTTTTTTTTTTTTTTTTTTGAGACGGAGTTTCGCTCGTTACCCAGGCTGGAGTGCAATGGTGCAATCTCGGCTCACCGCAACCTCCGCCTGGGTTCAGGCAATTCTCTTGCCTCGGCCTCCTGAGTAGCTGGGATTACAGGCATGCGCCACCATGCCCACCTGATTTTTTGTATTTTTAATAAAGACGGGGTTTCACCGTGTTGACCAGGATGGTCTCAATCTCCTGACGTTGTGATCCACCTGCCTCAGCCTCCCAAAGTGCTGGGATTACAGGTGTGAGCCACTGCGCCCCGCCTAATTTTTGTATTTTTAGTAGAGACCGGTTTTCACCATGTTGGCCAGGCTGGTCTTGAACCCATGATCTCGTGATCCACCCGCCCTGGCTTCCCACAGTACTGGGATTACAGGCATGAGCCATTGCACCCAACCGTGGGTGTATTTTCAAAATGAGCAAATGGATGTACATATCAAAGGAACTGGCTTTTTCGGATACCCAGAACAGCTGGAGACTGGGCAGCTGGTGGGGCAGGGTACTAAAGATTCCAGAACCCCAAAGCCTAGGTCTGCCTTGCAGGTTGATACAAAACCAGGGTGTGACTGCTCAGGCCAGGGGACTGTGGCTCCCAGCACATCTGAACACAGATTATAACTGAGGACCACTCACAGAGTCTGAGCTTGTCTTAGGGCAAAGGGGTCACAGGCTCCCAGGCTTCCCCTCAGGGCCTGTGAGCCTGGCACCAGAGCAGGCCAGGGGGCAGCTCAGGGCCTTGCCCAGAAGCGCTCACCCCTGGCCTGGGCTGGCAGCGCCCTTCCCGGTGCCCACCGTGCACACGGCTGTCTGCAGGATGGCATCGAAGCCACCCTCAGGAGCATCCAGATTGCCCGAGATCCGCTCTCCCTGCAGTTTATTTCGGAACTCATCCACATCTTCTGTGAGGCTGATGACGTTCTTGAAGGAGAATGGGGGGTCGCTGTTGGGCCAGGGCTCCTTCAGCCTGGGCAGAGGTGGGAGGAAGAGAGAGCGTCAGAGGGGATGACACCATGGACCCCAGTGCCCCTGGCTTGTTTCAACTAGGAGAATTTATTTATTTATTTATTTTTTTGAGACTGAGTCTTGCTCTATTGCCCAGGCTGGAGTGCAGTGGCGCCATCTCGGCTCACTGCAACCTCCTCCGCCTGGATTCAAGCAATTCTCCTGCCTCAGCCTCCCAAGTAGCTGGGATTACAGGCACCCACCACCATGACCGGCTCATTTTTGTATTTGTATTTGTATTTATTTATTTTATTTAATTTTATTTATTTTTCTTGTTTTGTTGTTGTTTTTTTATTTTTATTTTTTTTAATGAGACGGAGTTTCGCTCTTGTTGCCCAGGCTAGAGTGCATTGGCGTGATCTCAGCTCACTGCAACCTCCGCTTCCTGGGTTCAAGCGATTCTCCTGCCACAGCCTCCCAAGTAGCTGGGATTACAGGCGCCCACCACTTCGCTTGGCTAATTTTTGTAATTTTTAGTAGAGACAGGGTTTCGCCATGTTGGCCAGACTGGTCTTGAACACCTGAGTTCAAATGATCCACCCGCCTTGGCCTCCCAAAGTGCTGCGATTATGGACATGAGATACCCTGCCCAGCAGTAGAAGAATTTTAAGACTGTGAGTGAGAGAGGAGCGGGGGTCACATGGCCCAGAAGTCACTCACTTCTCAGGCCTCATGTCCGTCTGCGGGACGCTGACTTTGTCCACAAACTTGCCAAATCCAATAGTGTAGTCGCTGGTGAGCTGGCTCAGGACCTGAGCTGGGGTCAACAAGACAGAGAGGGGATAGCTGAGCCCTGATGCCCCCATGCCCCGATGCGCCCCATAAATGCATAAAAACGGCCCCCCACGAAGGGCTGGCTCAGAAAGGAGGAAGAGGGAGGTTAACACTTTGCATGCTGGACAAAGGTTCATGCTCACAACATCATCTGTTCCTATTTCTGGATGAGGGGAATGGGACTAGGGGGCTGGCATTATGCATACAGCAAAGGCAGGGTGGCTGAGACTGCAACCCAGCTCTGTTTGAAGAGCAGAATCTTCCCCACAGCATCGTGGCTGGGGGTGCCCTCTTTGTCAAGGCTAGATGGCTCCACTGCCTGCCTGCCCTGGGCCTTCTCTGAAGCTCCCAGTGGTGAGTAGGGTCTGGCTGGGATTCTTCCCTTGAGAATTGAAGGGAAGGTTCTGGGGGGCTCAAACGTCCTGTGTTTCCTTCTGGGTGGGTGCAGCTGTCCTGAGTCCTGGCCTCCCAAGCAGACACCCGCCCTGGTCCCCTCCTACCCTGCTGTCCTCCACTCTGGCCCTGCCATACCCAGGTTCTGCCCCATCTTCTTGAGGTTGTCCAGGTCATCAGACATGGAGTTGGAGAAGTCCATGAGGATGTACAGGTCCACGGGGCTCTCCAGGGGCTCGAACACCTCCAGCTCGAAGTGCTGCTCCTCACCGGGCCGAAGCCGGACCCGTAGGCCCTGTGGGGACATCTGGCTGCGATGCAGGGTGGTGTCGATCTGGGTCTCCTGCAGCCAGCAGAAGGGGACAGCTGGCTGGAGGGTCACTCTGGAGGCCCGATGGGAGCCCAGCCTGGCCAAGGGGCCCAATGCACCCCCATAAACAGCCAGGTTGAGCATGGTGAGCCCCCGGCCCCCCCAGGCACCTCTGTGATCTGGAAGCTGCTCTCCATGACCATGATGCTCTCCCGCCGGCAGCCTGCGGCCAGCAGCTCTGCTCGGGTGTTGCAGCGCCGGTCCCTGAACATCTGGCCAGAAGGACAGGGGGTCAGTGGGGGCAGCATCCATTCCCTGGCTGCCCCGATACCAGATTCATTTCCACCAGCGAGTCCCGACCCTTGCCTTTTCCACACCCTCCCCTGGGCCAGGTCCTCACCTCATCTGTGCAGTAGGCACAGTCCTTGTCCACACGAATGCACTCGGTGCAGCTCTTCACCGGGGCCTTCTTGCAGCGGTTTGCTGGGGGTGGGCAGAGGTGGGCACGTGCATGGGAGGGCGCTCAGCAAAAGCAAGCCCTTTCCCGCCTGCACCTTCGCCTGCAGAGGTGAGGATTCCCTCCCTATGTTATTAATGTATTTATTTTGATTTGCTGCTGTTGTTGTTGTTGTATTTTTATTTTATTCTACTTTATTTTTGAGATGGAGTTTTGCTCTGTTGCCCAGGCAGGAGTGCAGTGGTGCGATCTCGGCACACTGCAACCTCTGCCTCCCGGGTTCGAATGATTCTCCTGCCTCAGCCTCCTGAGTAGCTGGGATTATAGATGTGCACCACCATGCCCGGCTAATTTTTGTATTTTTAGTAGAGTCGGGGTTTCACCATATTGGCCAGGCCAGTCTTGAACTCCTGACCACAAGTGATCTGCCCGCCTCAGCCTCCCAAAGTGCTGGGATTACAAGCGTGAGCCACCGTGCCCGGCCTGTATTTTAATTTTATTTAGTTTTGAGATATGGTCTTGCTGTGTCGCCCAGGCTGGAGTGGGGTGGCATGATTATAGCTCACTGTAGTCTCGACATCCTGGGCTCAGGCAGCCCTCCCACCTCAGCCTCCCAAGTAGCCCAGCTAATTTCAAAGTCTCAGATCCGGCAGACTTTCCTCAGCCTTCCAGGTTACCTTGGATGAGCTGCACCTAGCACCAGGCCCTTTTCAGGTCCCTCCTCCCTCACAGCTCATGCCTCACAGCAAGACCACTGCCACATGGCCTGTCTGTGCTCTGAGCCTCCTCCAAGGTGAAGGGAACAGTGTCTTATATAACTCGGTAGCCCCAGCACCCAGCATACTCGGCACTTAGTAGGTCCTCAGTAACGAATGAGGCAAAACTCTAGATTTCCCCAGAGGTTATAGGGATTCCCCTTGGTTTTGCTCAGTTAAAAATCACAGTGAGGACCTACAATGTGCACCTGGTATCCACAGCAAGTGGCCTCCTGGGCTTCAGGCAATGGTGTGCTGGTCATGTTTAACAGTGGCTCTGGTGGCCAGTGCCATGGCTCACACTTGGGAGGCTGAGGTGGGAGGATTGCTTAAGCCCAGGAGTTTGAGACCAGCCTGGGTAATATAGTAAGACTCTGTCTCTACAAAACAATTTTTTTTCGGGGGGACGAAATCTTACTCTGTTGCCCAGGCTGGAGTGCAGTGGCATGATCTCAACTCATTGCAACCTTGAGGTTCAAGCGATTCTCCTGCCTCAGCCTCTTGTGTAGCCGGGATTACAGGCACCTGCCACCACACCCAGCTAATTTTTTGTATTTTTAGTAGAGAAGGGGTTTCACCATGTTATCCCGGATGTTCTTGATCTCCTGACCTTGTGATCCACCCACCTCAGCCTCCCAAAGTGCTGGGATTACAGGCATGAGCCACCGTGCCCGGCCAAAACAATTGTAAAAAACTAGCCAGGCATAGTGGTGCATGCCTGTGGTCTTAGCAACTCGGGAGAATGAGGTGGGAGGATTGCCTGAGCCTGGGAAGTCCAGGCTGCAGTGAGCCATGATGGTAGCACTGCACTCTGCCTGCACGACAGAGCAAGAGCATGTTTCTATATAGATATTGAATTAATTAAATGCACAAAGAACAATGGCTCTGGTCTCAGGTGGGTGGGGGGCTTTGATGTGTACTGTTTGCCAATTTCTGTGGTGTAAACATTTCCATCATTTGGTCTATTTCAAGCCAGCAGCAGGACCCCCACTGACAGGCAAAATTCAAGTGGTAGGAGCTGGCCCCAGTAATTTGTCCACTAATGACACTCAGAGAGCAGGTGACATGTCAGCAGTCTCTCTCTTCTCCAAATTCCTATAACCCTCTTGACTCCACCTCTGAGGCCTCAGTGCGTCCTCTGGGTGCCTCAGTTCTGGGTGGGCATCTCCTCTCTCCTTTAGACACAGTCTCCTTCCCTCCTATTCTCAGGCCCCGTGGCCAGGACTCAAGAGTCTCTGGGCTGCAGAGCTTAGAGCCTCAAGTGTTCCAGCCCTGGAGGTGGGCAGTGGTCAGCTGCTGAATGGCCAGGAGTGTTTAGGTGAGACCCTGTGAGACCTGCATGCAAGGGCAATGTCTGCCCAAGGTGTGCCCCTGCCAGGAGGAGGGTTCAGGGCAGTGTGGACTCACCCAAGGCCCCAGGGAGGCTGGCGCTGATCAAGGCTGCCAGTAGCAGCCTGGCCCATGGGCTGGGGCATGGCCCTGCCATCCTCTTCCTCCTGCAGAACAGCAACAATTGACACATGAGGCCTCAGCAGCCATGGCTGGTGCCAACAGCTGCCTCCCACTGCACAGCTGTGGAAACTGAGGCTCTGAGAGCACCAGTGATGTGACCAAGGGCACCCAGATGTGAGAGGCAGGGCCCTGGGCCTCTGACTCCTGCTTTTTCTGCTGCCCTGTTCCATGCCATCCCTGCAGTGGCCGGATGCCCTGCAGGCCTGTGCCCTGCCCAGGGGGGCCCTGTCCAGCCTTCAAGGACTCTGGTTTGTAAGCCTGTCCCAGTGCCAGGCCTTTCAGCGCTGGGCTCCCTGAGGACAGAGCTGGGTTTATTCTTTGCCTTTCAGCCCCCAGTGGGCCTGGGTCAGGCTTGGCCATGATGGGGTCAACCAATGAGGGGGCCTTCCTAAGAAGGGGCCACGGCTCTGCCGCCTGCTCCCTCTGTCCTGGCCCACTTACCCTTTGGTGAGGGTGGCACAGATGGGAAGAGAGGGCCCCCCCCAATATCTGGGGTGGGGGGGCCACACAGTGGCTTGCTGCATGGGGCTGTGTTTCACAGTGACTTCCCAGTCCATCAGGGTGGGGTCTGAATCCTCTGCCCTACCCGGTACCTCTGCCTGCCCCAGAATTAAGTTTTCGGGGCCCCCGAGCCATTCACCCTTTCACAAGTTAGCCCAAAGTGAGACCCGCGCACACACACTGCGGCTCTCCGCCCAGACATCCCCATCGGCTGTGGGTTCACTATTAAACCATCCTAAGTCCTCAGCAGCCTTCAGGGCAGGCCTGGGCAAGAAAAGTGGCTGGCAGCAGAGTCACCTGGGCCTTCAGGGCCGGGGCAAAGGTGAGCACCGAGTCTTTCTCTATGGCCAGGTCTCCCAGAGGCCCAGGCCTCCGCCATTCCCTCTGGCCCTCCCATCTTGAATCCTTTCTCAGCCCAGCTTGCGGGCAGCGGCGGCCCCAGGGTCTGGGGACTGAGGTCCCTGAGGCGGTGGAGAAGCCCTTCTCAGGCCAAGAGCAGGAAGGCATTGCCTGCCTGTAAGGCGTGCAGCCTGGAGGAGGCCACAGCAGTGCCAACACATGCAGGGCAGACGAGATCAGAAGGCAGCCCTGAGCCAGCAGGGAAGGGTGGGGACGGCGGGGGTTCCTAGAGGGAAATGACTTCCTTGCAGCCTCGGGGTGTAGGTGCCACACCCACATGCTACACAATGCAGACTGCAGGCTCAGGCCTCCCAGGCATCATTACACAGGCAGGTACAGGCCTGGAGAGCCGAGCCCAGCTCTTCCTCCCACTCCCTGCGGCCACAGCCCCGCAGGCAGCGCTGATTTCACCACAGTGACTGCCACATGCGCCCCGGGCTTCACGGAGGTGATTGCTCAGCACAGGAGCCCGGCTGGGAGATGGCTTGCATTATACCGGTTTCCCAGATGAGAGACCGGGCACAGAGGCTGTGGGGCTTTCCCATCCTGCAGCCAGCACTGGGAGGCCAGGACCAGACCCTGATCTGCACACCCTGCCTTTAACCTCCATGGCAGCCTCCATGCGGAGGCTACAAAATGGCAGTTAGAGGGCTGGCGAGGCACCCGAGTGTTTGGCTTGACTGAACTTGTTTCAAAAGTTTTAAAAGTAGGAGCCAATGTTAGAAGCAATGAGATTTCACATAAAAGGAATTGGTGTTTATCATTAGATGTCATGATGGGCTTGGCCCAGCGCTCAGGACACCCACTATCCAGGCGGCCCCAGGCCCCACCAGGCTGTCCTGACTGTATGTAGCAGCCGGTCCCTGGAGTGTGTGACTGCTGCCCTGAATGCCATCACACTGCAGCACAGGCAGCTTGCCCACACAGGGACACACACACACGCGTACACACACACACACAGGCCATGCCCACCTGCCATCAGATTCAGAGCTCCCTGGCCCCCATCCCAACCCCTGGGGACACCTCTGGGCACATCTGCTCCTGCCCACCAACCCCTCTTGCTGTCACATCTCCTTCCTTCACCCTCAGGGGCAGCGGTCCAGAAGTTTGGAGACCCCAGGCCCTTGGCTGCTCTGTCATCCCCTAGAAATCAGGGCCGAGAAGACAGACATGCCTCCCTTGATGTCCCTCCTTCTGTCCTTCCCTTGGCCCCCAGGATGGAGACTCCAATCCTTCACTGCCAGCTTTGTTGGGGACAGCAACAATCATGCCACTTGTGCCCAGTCCTTGTCCTCAGGATGTGGCAAGGCCATGGGGGAGGAGGAGGAACCCTGTCCCTGCCCCTGGGAGCCACCAGGAGCCCCAGAGCCCCAGTCCCAGCCAGAGACCACCCCAGAGGCCGAGGTGTGGGAAAGATGGCCAGTGCTGCAGGAGCTGGCAGCGTCGGGCACAGCCCCCTGGGGCTGTTGGGTGAGGCCAGTAGAGCTTCCTGAAGGAAGGCGCCTGGGGCTGACTTTGGGAGGAGGGCAGGCCTGCGCTTGGCCAAGAGAAAAGGAAAATCAGGGACTCCCCAGCACCAGATGGAAGTGGCACCGCACACAGCAGGCCTTGCCTGGAGCAGGGAGGGCGTCTGCCTCTCTTTTTAAAGTAGGAACCAGTGTTAGAAACAACGAAATTTCACAAAAAATCAGGACTGTGGGTTTATCATCAGATGCGCCATGATGGGCTGGGACCAGCACTCAGAGTTGCTTCTCCTCCACCTTCTTTGCAAACCCTAGAGGGGCCCAACCCCACAGGCCTGCCAGCCACCGCCCTCTGCCTACTTCTCCCGCAGGCGCACCCAAGGCGCTCCTTTGACCTCGAGGTCTGATGGGCACCACGCTGCTCCAGCTGCCCTGTCCCTCGGCTCCCAGCTGCCCTGGTGCACTCCGGCGAGGCTGGGCACCTGTCCTGGGCAGTGTCGACGGAGGGACCCGGGCCTGCCAGCCTTCAGGGAGGGGAAGGGGAGACAAAAGCCACCGGCCCCGCCCGACCAGCTCCCCTGCGCTGATGCCCGGCTAGGGCGGGCATTCACGCTCTCCCGGCCAGCCCTGGACCTACCTCGGCGCGGAATTTTGTTCTTCGCGGCGGCCGCTAGGCGATGGGGCTACAGCGCGCGGACTAGCCGGGACGCTCAGAGGGCGGGCAGCGCTTTATGGGGCGGGCGCGCAGGTAGGAAGGAGGCGCTGGTGAGTCAGGCGGGCCGCATTCCTTCGCGCTGCGCGCACCTGTCGGGGCAGGAGCTGGGTGCCGCCACCGCGGCCGCCGCCGGGTCCGCCCCCCGGAAAGGGCTGCGGCTCCCGCAGCGCCAGCCCAGCGCCCCGATCGGCCAGAGGCGGGGGCCGGAGGAGGAGCCACCGCTCTCCCTTTCCCTCCGGTCCGGCCCCGGCCGCTGGGCCTCCCCACCCCTCCAGGCTCCGGGCTCCAGGCTCGGTGCGCGGGCTGCCCCGGGCTGGAGGCGGCCCCTTAGCCCCCCGCCCGCACGGGAGCCCTCCCTGCTCCGACTCTCGGCGGCGAGCCACCGCCTGGCTGTGCTGCTGCTGCCCCGACGGCCGCCAGCCGCGCGCCCCCCTCCTTGCTCCCCGTGCCAGCGCGAGGCGTGGGCCCAGGGAGTGCCCGGGCCGGGTCGGGAGGCCGGGCTCCCCGTCCCAGCTCTGCTCTGCAGTTCACAGGGTCCTCTCAGCCTCCTACCCACTAACCTCATGTTGTGTCCAGAGGGAGATCCGAGCAAGGGTCGGGTCTTCAGTGTGCACTTGAACAAGCTACTTAAACCTCCTTAAAATGTTAACAATGATACCCTGGAGAGACCAGGGCCGATCTGGCATGGATTGGCACTCAATGCCCTGTTACAGTTGTTCTTGACAAGCTGGTTACAGAGCTGCCGTCTCTCAAGTGCCACTGGTTACCACAGGTGTTCAGGTCAGACCTCTCAAGGAGCTCCATTACCCCAACGAGCTCCATTTTTCCGTTTTTTTGTTTTCTGTTTTTTGTTTTTCTTTTGTTGAGACAGAGTCTCTCTGTGTGGCCCAGGCTGGAGTGCAGTGGTACAATCGTGGCTCACTGTAACCTCTGCCTCCCAGGTTCAAGCAATTCTCCGGCCTCAGTCTCCCGAGTAGCAGGGATTACAGGAACCCACCACTACATTTGGCTAATTTTTGTATTTTTTAGTAGAGACAGGGTTTCGCCATGTTGGCTAGGCTGGTCTCGAACTCCTGACCTCAGGCAATCCACCCACCTTGGCCTCCCAAAGTGCTGGGATTACAGGCGTGAGCCACCACACCTGTTCAGGGCTCCATTTTTCTCTAGCCTCACTGGCCAGCAATGGCAAACAACACCAGACTGCTGGCAGAGCCCTGCCCAAACCATGTGGCTTCAAGCTACCCTGCCTTTGAAACAGGCTGGTTCCTTCCCATGTTGTTGAGCCCAGAGTATCCTTCTTGTCCTTGAAGACGTTGCACCAACTACACGCTATAGAGCCTCCCTTGACCTCTCCACACCCCAAGTTGGGTTATGTGTCCCTATAACCCTCGGGCCATGGCTTTTTCATGGCATTTGCCACATTGGTTTGAAATGATGTTGGCCAGGCACAGTGGCTCACGCCTGGAATCCCAGCACTTTGGGAGGCTGAGGGGGATGGATCACCTGATGTCGGGAGTTCGAGACCAGCCTGCCCAACATGGAGAAACCCCATCTCTACTAAAAATACAAAATTAGCCAGGCATGGTGGCGCATGCCTGTAATCCCAGCTACTCGGGAGGCTGAGGCAGGAGAATTGCTTGAACTCAGGAGGCGGAGGTTGCAGTGAGCCAAGATTGCACCATTGCACTCCAGCCTGGGTGACAAGAGTGAAACTCCATCTCAAAAAAAAAAAAAAAAAAAAAAAAAGAAAGAAAGAAAAAAAAAAGGAAATGATGTTTAGGAATCTTTCTATGGGGTTGGACTGTGACTCCAAGAGCAGCTCCTCTCTAACACCTGCACCATGCCTGATGCATAGCAGATGCTCACTAACAGCGTGGTGGAGAGAATGGGATTGTCACACAATCTCCCTAAGCCTCTGTGCTCTGTCTGTAAACAGATTCCTGTGCTGCCAACTCTCTGATTGCAGAGGTGCTGGTTGCAAATGCGTGAGTCACCACCTTTCCCGGTCATCTGAGAGCTGGTCTGCACAGAGAAAGTGCTCAGAGAGGCTTGCTCCTAGATTTGGGGACAGAGTGGAAGGAGCCCCAGTTTGGTTGAAGCACTTAGGTCTGTGTGTGTCAGGCCAACACAAGCGCCCTATGGACCTGAGCCACTCCAGCAGGTACCCAGTCTACCCTGAAAAACAGAAGCACAGAGCAGGAGCTCAGAGAAGAGCCAAAACCAGCCTGCCTGAGGAGTCTGGGTCTGCCAGCAGCACCCATTAGAGAACTGAGGGGTCATATACACCCCACTGCAGGTGGGGGCTGAGGCTCTTTCCTAGAGAAGAGCCAGGTTCAGAGCTGGTGATGCCCCAGGCCACTGGGGTCAGCAACCCCTCCTCTCCTTGTTGCAAACCCTTCTGAAAATGACTAGGAGGCTTGGAGCCCTGCAGCAGCTGAGAGGCAAGGTGTCCACCCCAGGGAGATCTCACTAAGTAAGATAAGCCGTGAGCTTCCTTGGCTTCTCAGAGTCCTGGGATTCATTACCTGCATGTGGACCTGGCGGGGGAGTCCCTGAACCCTCTCAGATCTTGTGCAAACCTTGAGGCATATCTGATTTCAGAGTGTGGGTTTTCTGGGAAGGGGATCCTTAGTTTACAGTGGATTCCCAAACACGTTACTGGACCCAGAAGGTTAAATATCACTGTACTACATGTGATTTTTTTTTCCTTTTTATTTTTTTTTTTTGAGACAGTCTTTTTTTTTTTTTTTTTTTTTTTTTTTTGAGACGGAGTTTCGCTCTTGTTACCCAGGCTGGAGTGCAATGGCACGATCTCGGCTCACTGCAACCTCCGCCTCCTGGGTTCAGGCAATTCTCCTGCCTCAGCCTCCTGAGTAGCTGGGATTATAGGGACGCGCCACCATGCCCAGCTAATTTTTTGTATTTTTTTAGTAGAGACGGGGTTTCACCATGTTGACCAGGTTGGTCTCGATCTCTCGACCTTGTGATCCACCCGCCTCGGCCTCCCAAAGTGCTGGGATTACAGGCTTGAGCCACCGCGCCCAGCCTTGAGACAGTCTTACTCTATCGCCCAGGCTAAAGTGCAGTGGTGCCATCCCAGCTTACTGCGAATTTTGCTTCCCGGTTCAAGTGATTCTCCAACCTTAGCCTCCTGAGAAGCTGGGATCACAGATGCATGCCACCATGCCTAGCTAATTTTGTATTATTAGTAGAGACAGGGTCTCACCATGTTGGTCGAGCTTGCCTTGAACTCCTGACCTCAGGTGATCCACCTGTTTCGGCCTTCCAAAGTGCTGGGATTAGAGGCATAAGCCACTGTGGCACGCCTGCATGTGAATTTTATAAAACTAAAATAAACCCCACTGTCTCTTTATTTTAGTTTTATAAAACTAAAATAGGCCGGGCGCGGTGGCTCAAGCCTGTAATCCCAGCACTTTGGGAGGCCGAGGCGGGTGGATCACGAGGTCGAGAGATCAAGACCATCCTGGTCAACATGGTGAAACCCCGTCTCTACTAAAAATACAAAAACTAGCTGGGCGTGGTGGCACATGCCTGTAATCCCAGCTACGTAGGAGGCTGAGGCAGGAGAATTGCCTGAGCCCAGGAGGCGGAGGTTGCGGTGAGCCAAGACCGCGCCATTGCACTCCAGCCTGGGTAACAAGAGCGAAACTCCGTCTCAAAAAAAAAAAAAAAAAAAAACTAAAATAAACCCCACATCCTCCCACCAGAATGGTCTCGATCTCTTGACCTTAGGGCCAGAGTGAGGTCGGCTCATAGGGGGCTTCCTAGGTTCTGCAAGGGAGATGAAGCCCCTGGATCAGGACTGAGCCTAACAACCTTGGACTGTTGAACCCAGGAGGCAGAGGTTGCAGTGAGCTGAGATTGCACCATTGTACTCCAGCCTGGGCAACAGGCTATTTGGGAATACAATATAAGATAAGGATCCCCTTCCCAGGAAACCCACACTCTGAAATTAGATACGCCTCGAGGTTTGCACAAGATCTGAGATGGTTCAGGGACTCCCCACCCCCGCTGCCAGGTCCACATGCAGGTCCAGGTAATGAAACCCAGGCCTCCAAGAAGCCAAGAAAGCTCATGGCTTGTTTCACTCCCCAACTCCCCTGCACTCCACGTGTGGCCTCCAGTAGGCCAGAGTTGTTCATTCAGTAGTTCAATCACTTATTCATTTTATGAGCACTTAATGAGCACCTATGCCAAATGCTAGGGATACCAAGACGAACAAGACCTATGACCTGCTTACTTCATTCCCAGTTTAAACCAGGGGTCTCCAAAGTAGTCCACATATTTTCTTGGCAGGCACTAGCTGGGACCCTATCAACCCATTTTATTTTTGAGACACAGTCTCACTCTGTCGGTCAGGCTAGAGTACAGTGGTACAATCTCAGGTCACTGCAACCTTTGCCTCCTGGGATCAAGCGATTTTCCTGCCTCAGCCTCCCAAGTAGCTGGGATTACAGCTGAGCCCCACCACGCCCAGCTAATTTTTTTTTTTTTTTTTTTTTTCCCGAGATGGAGTTTTTGCTCCTGTTACCCAGGCTGGAGTGCAATGGCTATCTCCACTCACCGCAACCTCCACCTCCTGGGTTAAAGCAATTCTCCTGACTCAGCCTCCTGAGTAGCTGGGACTACAGGCACGCACCACCATGCCCAGCAAATTTTTTGTATTTTTAGTAGAGACGGGGTTTCACCTTGCTGACCAAGATGGTCTCGATCTCTTGACCTCGTGATCCGCCCGCCTCGGCCTCCCAAAGTGCTGGGATTATAGGCGTAAGCCACCGTGCCCGGCCCAATTTTTGTATTTTTAATAGAGTTGGAGTTTCAACATTTGGCCAGGCTGGTCTCGAACTCCTGACCTCAGGTGATCTGCCCACCTCAGCCTCCCAAAGTGCTGGGATTACAGGTGTGAGCCACTGTGCCTAGCCCCTTTCTACATTTAATAGATGTCTTTCTGACTGAAAAAAAAAAAAAAAAAAAAAGGCCGGGCTTGGTAGCTCACACCTATAATCCCAGCACTTTGGGAGGCCAAGGTCGGCAGATCACCTGAAGTCAGCAGTTCAAGACCAGCCTGGCTAACATGGTGAAATCCTGTCACTGAAAAATACAAAAAGTAGCTGGGTGTGGTGGTGGGTGCCTGTTACCCTGGCTACTTGGGAGGCTGAGGCAGGAGAATCACTTGAACCCAGGAGGCAGAGGTTGCCGTGAGCCGAGATGGTGCTACTGCAGTCCAGCCTGGGCCACAGAGCGAGACTCCATCTCAAAAACAAAAATAACTTTTGAGGAACTGCCATACTGTCTTCCACAGCAGCTGTACCACTTCAAAATCCCATCAACGGTGCACATGGTTCATTTTTCTCACTTAGTTATCAATTTCAGAGCAAGGAGTAGATCTATTTAAATCTAATGGTGGCAAGTACATTTTTTTCAAATTATCACAATAAATGAATGGATTTTTATGTGCTCAGTAGTTTACAATTCATTGTAGGCTGGGCGCAGTGGCTCACACCTGTAATCCCAGCACGTAGCAAAGCTGAGGCAGGTGGATCACCTGAAGTCAGGAGTTCGAGACCAGCCTGGCCAACATGGCAAAATGCCATCCCTACTAAACATACAAAAATTAGCTGGGCCGGGTGGCACATGCCTGTAATCCCAGCTACTCAGGAGGCTGAGGTGGGAGAATCTCTTGAACCCAGAAGGCAGAGGTTGCAGTGAACCATTGCACCTCACCCTGGGTGACAAAGCAAGACTCTGTCTCAAAACAAACAAAAATACAAAAACAAAACAAAATAAAAAAGCCAGTTCATTGAACTCATTCTTCCTTCATGTTCAAATGTAACCAAATCTGGCCAGTAGGAAATCCTTTCACGCTAGCTTCTTTGACCTTTTTGACTTTTTTTTTTTTTTTTTAGATGGAGTTTCACTCTCATTATCCAGGCTGGAGTGCAGTGGCGTGATCTCAGCTCACTGCAACCTCTGCCTCCTGGGTTCAAGCAAGTCTCCTGCCTCAGCCTCCCAAGTAGCCGGGACTACAGGCGGTGCCACCACGCCCAGCTAATTTTGGTATTTTTAGTAAAGATGGGGTTTCATCTGTTGACCAGGATGGTTTCGATCTCTTGACCTCGTGATCCACCTGCCTCGGCCTCCCAAAGTGCTAGGATTACAGGTGTGAGCCACCACACACAGCCTTTTTGACTGACGTCTGTGTCTTCCCTGCTTTCTAGAACTGCCCCACTCCTACTTAAATTTCAGGATCAGCTCTTTCTCCAAGGGGTCCTGGCTTGGTTCCTTTCAGCAGGGAATGGCAATAGAGACCAAGATGCGAGTACTGTGTGCTGGATGCTACTAGGATGTCATTGCTTCTGGGAGGTTTTTTTTTTTGAGATGGAGTCTTGCTCTGTCACCCAGACTGGAATGCAGTGGTGCAATCTCAGCTCACTGCAACCTCCCCCTCCTGGGTTCAAGTGATTCTCCTGCCTGTCTCTGCGTGGCTGGGACTACAGGCACGTGCCACCATGCATGGCTAATTTTTTGTATTTTTAGTAGAGACTGCATTTCCCCATGTTAGCCAAGTTGGTCTCAATCTCCTGACATCGTGATCCGTGTGCCTCAGCCTCCCAAAGTGCTGGGATCACAGGCATGAGCCATCGCGCCCAGTCCTAGGTTTTTTTTCTCACCACTATACAAAGGAGGACCTCCTAGCTCCTTGCAATGGACAGATAGGAAATGTATCTTTTTTTTTTTGAGACGGAGTTTCGCTCTTGTTACCCAGGCTGGAGTGCAATGGCGCGATCTCGGCTCACCGCAACCTCCGCCTCCTGGGTTCAGGCAATTCTCCTGCCTCAGCCTCCTGAGTAGCTGGGATTACAGGCACGCAGCACCATGCCTAGCTAATTTTTTGTATTTTTAGTAGAGACGGGGTTTCACCATGTTGACCAGGATGGTCTCGACCTCTTGACCTCATGATCCACCCGCCTCGGCCTCCCAAAGTGCTAGGATTACAGGCTTGAGCCACCGTGCCCAGCCGGAAAATGTATCTTTTTCTTAAATCCTGAGTTCATATTGATAGCTTGGATAATATTGATTCAAAATTAGTATTACAGATTTTTCTCATTTCGTTTTATTATCTCCTTCCTCTAATATTACAATTATTTTTTAGAGATGGAGTCTTGCTGTTGCCCAGGCTGGAGTGTAGTGGCAAAATCTTGGCTCACAGCAGCCTCCAATTCCTGGGCTCAAGGGATCCTCCTGTCTTAGCCTCATGAGTAGTTAGAACTACAGGTGAATGCCTCCATGCCTGGCAATTATTATTTGAGATAGAGTCTCCGTCTGTTGCTCAGGCTGGTGTGTGTTGGCACTATCTTGGCTCACTGCAACCGCCACCTCCCAGGTGCAAGCAATTTTCTTGCTTTAGCCTCTCGACTACCTGGGACTACAGGTGCACACCACCATGCTTGGCTGATTTTTGCATTTTTAGTAGAGATGGGGTTTCACCATGTGGGCCAGGCTGGTCTCAAACTCCTGGCTTTAAGTGATTCACCTGCCTCGGCCTCCCAAATAGTTAAGATTACAGGCGTGAGCCACTATGCCCAGTTATTTTTTATTTTCTGTATTTCCCCCCTTCTTATACAAGAGTTTATTACATGCATTGTTTGATAACTTAACTTTGCATTTAATCTCTCCTACTCCAAATCTATCCGTTTTTTTTTTTTTTTTTTTTTTTTAGATGGAGTTTTTGCTCTTGTTGCCCAGGCTGGAGAGTAATGGCACAATCTTGGCTCACTGCAAGCTCTGCCTCCCAGGTTCAAACTATTCTCCTGCCTCAGCTTCTCAACTAGCTGGGATTACAGGCATGGGCCACCACACTTGGCTGTTTTTTTTTTTTTAAATTTAATAGAGATGGGGTTTCACCATGTTGGTCAGGCTGGTCTTGAACTCCTGACCTCAGGTGATCCACCCACCTCAGCCTCCAAAGTGCTGAGATTACAGGCGTGAACCACCGTGCCCAGCTCCATAGCCCTTAAGAAAATCATTTATTATAGAGATTCCCAAATATATACAAAATTAAAAACAATAATGAACCTTTCTGTAACTATCACTGAACTTCAATGATTCTCAATGAACAGCCAATCGACAGCAGCCCTTTGGAATTGAGCCCCAGAAGGCTTTAGTGATGCAGCCTGCAGGCTGGAAACTTCAGTCCAGTGAGCATAGGAGCAGGGACCACATCTTTGGAAGATTAGTAAACTCGCCTCTCCTTCCATATCCCTCCTTCCCCTGTCACCTGAGTACTCATCTCATGCCAGGCACTGGGGCATAGGATTATTTATGCCTGCTTTGTTTCTGCTTACGAGAACTAGAAGACACGAGCTGTCTCATCCCGTTTGTGGGCAGAGGTTACAAGGCAGTGAGGCGTGATCCTGAAAGCAAGGGGGTGCAGTGAGCATTGAGAAAGGAGTGCCCACCTGCCCAGCAGAGTCGCAAATTATACAAACCTGAGACACACCTTGGGGTTCTACATGTGCCAGGTGGGGAGCTAAATGAATCCCAATGCTCACCCAAGATCAGAGCCCTAGGAAGAGAGGAAAGGGGGCGTGTGGGTGGGTGACAGTAGAAGCCGTGGACAGAGTTCTCTGGTGAGCAGAGACATACTGGACAGAAACAACTTTCCATCCCCAACAGGAACAGTTCACACACCTCTCGGCCATCCTTGATGGGACTAAGGTGGGCAAGCACCATTTCCTCCTCTATAGAAGAGGAAATGAAAGTCCAGGAGGATTAAAAACCTTGACCCAACTCAGGAGGCTGGTAAGGGGCTCAGCAGTTTCAGCCTGGGGCTGCCCGACTCATGTGTTCATTCTCCAGGCCCCCCATCTCTGGGGCCCCGCAGGAGACACAGTAATTACTGCTTTAACTGGACGGGTGAATGGCAGGGCTGGAGCCGCCCAGAGGAAAGCCAGCAGGGGAAAGACCTGCCAACCCCACCTCTCCAACAAAGAGCACGGGACAGGGCACAGGCAAGGAGTTTGCTTCTCTCCTTGGTCTACAACAAAAAAATGTAACTTAGCCAACAACAAACACTGGCAGAAACTTTACAGCTTATAAAGCTTTTGCTAAGTCATCTCTGGTTCCTCCCAGCGACCTTACCATGCTTTATCACTGTCCAAGGGGTCCTGGCTTGGTTCCTTTCAGCGGTGATTTCAGAGAACAAACAGGCTTACAGAGGGAAGGGCTGGAGACCATGCAACTGGTTTTAAACTGGGAATCCAGACCAGAAGTGCCGGCTTCAGGTCTACTGCCCTTTCCATGGTGCCACACTGCCTCCTGCAAAACCTCCACAGTGCCCTTGGCTAACGAGGGGCCCCTGTTGGAGGTCACAGGGCAGGAAGCCTTTTCGGAGTCCCTCTGGGGGATGAGTGGACGGCAGCTCCTCTCCCCAGAGCTTCAAAGCCCCATCAAGGAAGGGGTGAGAACTGACGTCCTGAAGTGCCCAAGTGTGTGTGTCGGGGGAGTGGACGTGATTTCTTGATTTTTGTTTTTAAAACCTCATGCATAAAGTTCCTTATATTTCCCAGGTTCCACTGGAGTACCAGCTGCAATTTCAGAACCACCTTTCAAAACCTCTGCCCACCCGCTGAAAGCAACACGGCCCATCACAGCCTGGCTTCCTTCTGACACACAGCCCTTCCGCTCCAGTGGAGAGTCGCCAAAGATCATGAAGGGTAAACGGTCTCTTCTGGACTCCTGGTCTGGGAAACCCGTTTCAGCCCCGGGGGGGAGCCCAGTGGCCACTGGTGCTGCCCAGGGGCTGCTGTGGGGCAGAGATAACATGCAGAGGAAGGGTGGGGTGGCAGGAGCCCTCCCAGGAGCAGGGCTTGCCCGTAAACAATGAGCTGCCGCCTGGCCTAGGCAGGAGGTGATTCATCTCCCCCACTGCTCAGTCTGGCTGGCTGTGCTGACCGGGCACCGAGGGATTGAGGTAGCCTTGGCCAGGCACGGATGCATCCCCACTCCCTGTGCAGGTCGGGATCTCACCCTAGCCTTTCTGGAAACTGGCTTGACTTCAAAATTCTGGGTGTGTCCAAGAAGGGGTTTGGTGTGGGGAGTGCTCAAGCGCACCCAAGGGAGCACAGCTCGGCCATCACCTGAGAACGGGCTGGGTTTTGCAATCAAGGTGGCAGACGGCACGAATATGGGGCTCGGGGTCTCCTGTCTGTCCATGGCCAGAAGCATATATGGATAACAACGGTAACCTCTTGGGCCACCCCTCCAAACAGTGTCCTGGGCCTCCATCACCCTATTGTCAACCCTGAGGCAGTAGTCCCAACCAAAATGGGGGACATATGAGCTTCAACATTTGCCTGCAAACAGAATGCAGGAGGAGGCAGTGCATCTGAGATGCCAAGAGGTAAAAATACGGCACTTTTAATGGGCAACAGACCCCAGGTAGTGCGCAGACAGATCCTGTCCATAGTGCCCGGCTCCCACGCTACATGTCCTTCTGGATGGAATGCCACAAAGAAGTTCCTCTCAGGTGGCATCTGGGGAGCAGTTCCCAGTCCTGAAATATACAAAGTGGCACCTCCCACTGGGCAGTGGTCACTGGGCTGCATGGTCCTTTCAAGTCCTAGGGTAGCCCCTCAGGTCACTGTTTGGCCTTCTTCACAATAGTGCCCACAGCAGAGATGACGGTGGTCTTGGAGCCGCTGGCGCTGGTGGTGACTGTGACAACAGCTGGCAGGGTGGCCGTGGTGGTGAGGATGGTGGGCTGGGCTATCGTTGTCACTGGGATAGCTGAGTCCCACTTGCTCTTTCTCTTTTGAGCATCTGGAGATAAAGCAAGAGAAGTCAGGATCACGATCCACCAACGAGTGGGTGCCCTCTTTCCCTTCCCCTAGCGGGCCAGCAAGGGCTTAGGGAGCAGAAACCGAAGGGGCCCATCCCAGGCTCCATGTGTGTGTGGAAGGAGGCAGGGCATCTCTGCAATCTACCTGCAACAGCTGTGCTGGCGGTGGTAGTGGTGGTGGCCGTGGCATTGGTTGTGGTGCCTTTCTTGGTGCCTGTCACAAATTCAATCTGAAGAGGGAGAGGGAAGAGAATCAGACTGGGCAAAGCTGGGTGTCCACAGCCTTTTGCCATCCGTCAGCTCCTGGGGGACAGGAGCTTGGCACTACACGAAGGAGGCATTGGAAATCAACTTTGCTGTGACCATCTGGGGGAGGGTGAGGTGTCTAAGAACCCGAAGGGGCTTTTCACTCTTAAAAAACTTTCCAAACAGTACCGGATCCCTCCCGGCATCACCAGGTCTCTATACATCCCAGCACCCCTCACCCACTGCCCCACCTCATATGCCCAGAACCATTTGGCCAGGCCCCTCCTCCTCACACCCAGGAGGAGGCGGCGCCCGCCCGCACAGGGGAAGGACAGCTCCGGTCCCCAGGCGCTGCAGACACGTCCCTGCAACAAGCCTGGGGTTTGGAAGGGAGAGGGAAAGAGAGAGAAGGGAGATTCAATGAAGGTTTAAGAATGAGAAACCCCAATTATCCCCTTGAACCAGCTCCCACATTCCTGGCCCAGCAGCCAGTGCCTCCAGAGGGCCACCAGCATGCCCAGGCCCACAGCCCCTCTGCCTGGGGGTGCGGGAAGCGGTCTGGAGGCTGCAGCTGCTTGAGGATGGTCAGGCCCAGCCAGAGGTGGAGGAGCTGGTATCCTGATGCCCGGCTCCAGGACTCTGGTCACAAAGGGAACAATGCCCAGAGACAAGGCTTTGGTCTCACAGCCAAACTGATGCTCCCTGAAGAACCCAGACCACACTGCTGGGGAACAAGTGGCACTCAGGGTCCTAACAGGCAGCATCCAGGCGGGCCAATGGGGTCAGCTCCGGAGGCCAAGAAACTCACCGAGCAGAGCAAGCTGGGCCTGGCACTGTCTCAGGGAACTAATTTCCCTCCCTTCAGGTCGGAAAGGGCACTCATGACCCGAAGCAGACAAAGCCCCGCAAGGCTCTGCAATTGTGGGGGCACAATGTAGCAAACAAGATGCCAAGGGCGAGGCAGCAGATGAGCGCCAGCAGGCCTGTGAGCCCAGTAGGCCTGCTCAGTGCACAGGCCCTGCTGAGGGGGTCAGAGCCTCGCCAAGCGATGACATGGGGTCAGGATGGGGGGCAGCCTGGACAACCTCTGGGCTCAGCCAGCAGGACCCACGCATTCCACACATCTGCCTTTTTCATCTACAAAGTCTACCATCACTTACTTTTGTTCGCTCCTTTTTGGCCTTTTCCAATTTGTCCATCTCGATCTTCTGGGCCTTGGCTATGAAGACAAGAGAAGCTGTTACCATGGCAGCCCTGGAGCAGCTCTGGGCTGAGGGCGCCTACTCTGATCCCTGCATTCTTCTCACTGGGCTGCGTCCTTTGTGCTAGGCAAAATGAAGCCAGCCCTTGGTCAGCACGCAGCAGGAGCCTTCAACTCCAGGGCTTGAGGGCTGCATGCCCTGCGTCTGCGTCTGGAAGGGCCAGCTACTCCCGAGCTCCAGTGAACTGCCGCACAGGGGAATACAGGCCCAATGGCGACTACCTTCCTACTGACTGAGAGAAGCTGGAATGAGAAATTATGATGTAAAATGTTGGCAATGAATTCAAATTAAAAGAAAAAATTCATGAAGGCCAAACAAAGCACCTCTATAGGCCCCTGGGCTGCAGGCTCAGGACCTATAGTCTAGGGGTTTAGGCCTTCTGATGTTCCTCCACTTCTCCCAAACTGGTACCTTAAGAATAAGCCGTGCTTGCCGGGCACAGTGGCTGACGCCTATAATCCCAGCACTTTGGGAGGCTGAGGCAGGTAGATCATGAGGTCAAGAGATCGAGACCATCCTTGGTCAACATGGTGAAACCCCGTCTCTACTAAAAATACAAAACTTAGCTGGGTGTGGTGGTGTGCACCTGTAGTCCCAGCTACTTGGGAGGCTGAGGCAAGAGAATTGCTTGAACCCAGGAGGTGGAGATTGCGGTGAGCCAAGATCTCGCCATTACACTCCAGCCTGGGTAACAAGCGAAACTCCGACTCAAAAAAAAAAAAAAAAAAAAAAAGCTGTGCTCCCACTGGCCTCGGAGCATTCTGCCTACACCTGCCTGGCCCCTAAGCCTCCTCAAACCTCAGCTTGAATACAGTTTCAGCAGCAAGGCCTTTCCATCCCTTTGGCCGGGTTAGATGACCCTGCTTGCCAAAGCTCCCTGTACCCAGCAACTCCGTCATCATCAACACTCATCGATGCTGGCATTACTGGTGTGATGTTCCGTCTTCTTTGCTGTGGCATAAGCCTCTTAAGTCAGGAGTGGGTCTATCTCATTCAGGCCTGTATCCAGCCCCTCCCTTGAACATGGCCTGATGTAGAGGAGACCCTGAAACATGTATCACCTGGAAAACCAACTGACTAAACAAAGGGACAGTCGGGTGGGCGGATGAGGTATATGGGAGGAGGGACGAAATGCTACCTAATGCCTCATAGTATGAGTCCTCAGACCAGCCATGGGGATCAAACATATCCTGCAAAGGAAAAGGTGAAGTTGCAGTTAGTAGGAACCATTAGATGACAAATGACTCAGAAACCCAAGTTCCATGCCCGAGTCTTTCTATGGAGCTTCCTGGCCTGGGGTCCCCTTACCCAGGGCTTGGCTGTCATTCCTGGTCTCTAGCCAAGGGCAGTCAGCAAGTGCTAAAGGGAGCACAATGTCCCTGTCCAGAGACCCCCAGGTGAGCCTACAAGAGCAGCAGGTCTACACATGGCCCTGTCAGGGGCCAGGCACCAGGACGACCACTGGAATCTCTTTACTGGACTATTTCAGAACAATAGGGACTTAAACCAAAGAGATGGGGACTGTGCTTTTCAACCAGCGGTGCCACTCCATGGACCTTACTGTTGATGCAGGTCAAATCCCATGGAACAAACACAGGACCCTGGTGTCCCTATCACCCTCCAGCCCCGTGTGCCAGACGCACCTTTGGATAGTTGGTGCCAAGCTCGTCAATGGCACAGAACTGGATCAGCTTCTCGTAGATGCTGAAAGAACAGCACAGGTGCTGAGCAGGCCCAAGTCCACGTCCCTGCACGACACCTGAACCATCAAGTTCCCTGGGCTGACACAAAACCTTCAAAACCTTTAAACCCAGCTTAGTGGTTCTAAGCAACCTTCCTGATGGCCCTCCACCCTACCAGGGAGACGGACCTGTTAACTAGGGGCCGGGAAGAGCATGGGGTCAAGGTGATGGCTAAGTTTTGTCTCACTGACCTTCAGTCTGCATGGCTGGGTTGGACTCACCACACTCAGGCCCACACAAAGGACATGCTCTTTCCTGGGTATTTCACTAGCTTGAGCATTAAATGGAATAAGACCAGACACAGCTCTGGTCCTAAGGCCTCTCACCTATATGCAAAAATCAGCTTTTTGGAGTTAAGATGAACCTACAGTAATTGTCCAGTCCAATCCCTTCCGTGAGCACAGAGGCCTTGAGAGATCATGTGCTTTGGGCTCAGAGGAAGGACAAAGAACTCAGCTAGGTCTCCCTCATCCCAGCCCAGGTCTCGGTAGGTACTGCTTTATGTGTTTTGTCTCGATGAATGGCAAGCCTCTGGCTGGGTTAATGCAGTCTGCTGTGTCTAGCAGGCACTCAGTGTAATGACAAGTGTGGGTGATGGTTTGGGCTCAGGGCTTTTCCTCACCACCTTCTTCGGTATGTCTCAGCCGTTAGGTCAACATTAATAACTCAGTAAACTCTGCAGGCTCAACTCAAGGGAAACTTACCTGGGGTTCCGAAATTCTTTCTTCCTTTGGATAATGTAGTTCATATCCATTCCCTCCTTTATCTTTCGTTCATAAAGCTTCTGGATCTTGTCCTATGGAACAGGAGCAGAGGGCGCATACGACAGAAGCCCAGGTCCCTCCACTGTCCCAGCCCCTGGTCACCAGTGCTGTGTGCAGCATGAACGTGAGGCTCCAGAGCCATGCAAAGCCCAGCTTGACCTTGTGTTAAAATTTAATCTACTCTTTCTCCACCCTGCCTTTGCCCAGAGCTGCACACAAGTAGGATAAACTCAGACCAGGCTGCTTCCATCGCTGAGGTTTCCTGACACCCTCTTGATGACAGTATAGTGAGCAGTGAAAAGATCACAGCAGAGGAGCCACGGAGAAAATAATGAAGAAAGCCCCAACCGGTTAATCAGTTCCAGAATCATCCGAAGAAGGATTCAGGGCATTGGTGTTGATATGCAGGGACTGAATCCTGGTTTTAAATTTTAACATGAGGTCAAGTCCTTAGCAGAACTGTGACCCAGGGGAGACTTCGGAAGGGCTATGTCCTTTTGATGGGAGGCAGGAGTAGAGTTTTTTGAATCTGGTCTTGCAAACTTTTTATGGGGTGGCTCACAGGTGGCTGGTCCACACCAGTTTATCGAGAGCATAGAGGGCTGACTGCTTATCTCTCCCCCACACTCCCCCACGGGTCACTGCCTGGCTTTCAATGGGAGAGTGGAGAACCACCCGGAGGGATCCAGGCTTACCTACTGTGGCCAGTGCCACAGGTGTCCACAGCCCATGGAGATGATGCCCACAGTAGATGGCATCAGCACAGCCCAGTGCCAACGAAGAGGCCCAAGACACCAGAATCTCATGGCAGTAAGGCGGGCACTGGCCCAGGGCAAGATCTACTTACAGCCTCCCCTGAGGTGGGGGTTAAATACAGATTCTCCAGAAGGAAAACATCTGAGGCACCGCACCTGCCAAAGCGGGTGGGCAGGCCTGAAGGGCCCATGTGACAATATTTAGGGCACATCAGGAGGGGTGATCCACTCCCCTTGTTAGAGGCCACATCTTTCTACTGAGACTGGCCAGAGCAAGAGCTGAACTGTAGAGACGTCTGTGATATAATCGCCAAGACTCAAGAATCTCTTCCCTCCAAGCTATCTCCTTCAGGGTAATGGAGGGAGCCATATACAGAAGGCTCGGCAACTTGAGGAGGACCCATGTCTTACAGATGACTTGGCTGCATCTCCTGGGCCATTAGATCAGTTCTACCACCCCAGAGGAACTAAAATGTTTGCTCAAGTGGCATGGTTTGCACCATCAGGAGGCACATTCAGCACCGGAGGCATCGCTGCTGTCTCTGCTTGGCAGGTTGCTGGAGTTGTCCTTACAAGCTGGAGCTTGTTGTCTGCCTCCCTGGCATGGAGGGTGATGTGATTCTGGAGGGTGGTGGTGGGGAGACAGCTCAGCAATGGGAGGAGACTTCCAGGAAGGGAAGAGAATCTGCGCTGCATCCCCGGTTCTGACTCTGGCCCTCCCCCGGCTTGCTGCATTCTTTAGCCTTGGGTCCCATTAGTCATCTATCCGTTAGGGTGGTGCCATGGGCTTGCTGTGTAGTTGAAGGCATCCAGTGGTAGCTCCAGGATCAAAGGTGAAGCAGGTGGTCCAGGAGCCATGATTGTGCAGCCATGGGTGCCTGTTTTATTGTTCATCACAAGGGAACTCACAGAGGGACAAGGAGAACCATGAGCTGAACCCCAGCTGTCCCCCAAGGGAGTGTAACTGCACTAAAAGCTTCGACTCCTTGGGATTTTAAAACCTCCAGTCACAGGCTGGGCGCGGTGGCTCAAGCCTGTAATCCCAGCACTTTGGGAGGCCGAGGCGGGTGGATCACAAGGTCGAGAGATCGAGACCATCCTGGTCAACATGGTGAAACCCTGTCTCTACTAAAAATACAAAAAAATCAGCTGGGCATGGTGGTGCGTGCCTGTAATCCCAGCTACTCAGGAGGCTAAGGCAGGAGAATTGCCTGAGCCCAGGAGGCGGAGGTTGCGGTGAGCCGAGATCGCGCCATTGCACTCCAGCCTGGGTAACAAGAGCGAAACTCCGTCTCAAAAAAAAAAAAAACAAAAAACCTCCAGTCAGGTCTGCACATTCTGTCAGGCAAGAAGCTACTGAATCAGCATTTTAGAAATATATCAGGATAGAAACCTTTTAAGTGCTTGTGTTTTTTTTTTTTTTTTTTTTTGAGACGGAGTTTCGCTCTTGTTACCCAGCCTGGAGTGCAATGGCACGATCTCGGCTCACCGCAACCTCCGCCTCCTGGGTTCAGGCAATTCTCCTGCCTCAGCCTCCTGAGTAGCTGGGATTACAGGCATGCACCACCACGCCCAGCTAACTTTTTGTATTTTTTTAGTAGAGACGGGGTTTCACCATGTTGACCAGGATGGTCTCGATCTCTCGACCTTGTGATCCACCCACCTCGGCCTCCCAAAGTGCTGGGATTACAGGCTTGAGCCACCGCGCCCGGCCAAGTGCTTGTGTTTTTTTATAATTGTAATTTATTTTACATTCTGAGGGTTCCTCAGTTTCTTAGCAAAGCTCCTTCTGAGAAGCTCCCATTGGCCCAGAAGGGCTGCACAGAGAAGGTTATGTTATTTTCTTCGCCTCTGCTTAGGACCTTACTGAGAGCAAGCCAGGGCTGCTCTGCTGGAGGAGCACCAGGGCACATGGCAGTGGGTGTAGGAGCCGACTCCTGAGGTGAGGCTAATAGGAGGTAAAGCGGACCCTTCCCACCTGGCAGTTTCTTTAAAGAAGCCTTGGTCCCTTTCCCTGCCATGGTCTCTTCAGGTTAAGACCAAACCAAACACGTAACCCAGGCTATTTAATCTATCCGGCCTCAGTAGCCAAGCCTCATGCTTACTTGTAAGTGATTTGAACATCTGCCAGGGGGTTCTGGCGGGATCTTGATTTCATCAGGCGACATGTTCCGAACTCTTTCAGAAAAGGAGGCTGTTGAGAGAAGAGGGAAAAATTCTGTAGGTGGGGGATTAGCACAAGGGACAGACATGGACAAAAAAACGTAAGCACATACAGTGTTTCCAGGTGGGATAAACACTATGAAAACAGTACAACTGAGTGTTTGGGTGTGGCCTCTCTGAGGTGTCATCTGAGTTGAGACTGAATGACCAAAAGGGGTGGGCCATGTGCCAGCTTGAGCAAAGAAAAGTCCAGGTAGAGTGTATAACTGTATGCAGCAGTTAAGTTTTTTCCTTTCATGCCTATAATCCCAACATTTTGGAAGGCCAAGGTGAGCAGATCATTTGAGGTCAGGAGTGAGACCGGCCTGGCCAATATGGTGAAACCCCGTCTCTACTGAAAATACAAAAATCAACTGGCATGGTGACGCATGCCTGTAATCCCTGCTACTCGAGAGGCTGAGGCTCAAGAATCGCTTGAACCCGAAGGTGGAGGCTTCAGTGAGCCAAGATCGTGCCAATATACTTCAACCTGGGTGACAGAGTGAGACTCTGTCTCAAAAAAGGAAATAAAATACATAGAATAAAAAAATAAATAAATAATAAAAGAGATGGGGGTTTTACTCTGTAACCCAGGCTAGGGTGTAGTGGTACAATCAAAGCTCACTGCAACGTTGAACTCTTGGGCTCAAGCAATCCTGTCTCAGCCTCCTGAGTAGCAAGGACTACAGGCGCATGCCACCATGCCTGGCTAATCTTAAAAGTTTTTGTAAAGATGGGGGCTCGTTATGTTGTCAAGGCTGGTCTTGAACTGTTGGATCAAGCCGTACTCCTACCTCTGCCTCTTAAAGTGCTGGGATCATGGGTATGAGCCACTATGCCCAGCCCATAATGGTAAACTTTTTCTTTTCTTTTTTTTTTTTTTTGAGATGGATTTTCGCTCTTGTTACCCAGGCTGGAGTGCAGTGGCACGATCTCGGCTCACCGCAACCTCCGCCTCCTGGGTTCAGGCAATTCTCCTGCCTCAGCCTCCTGAGTAGCTGGGATTACAGGCACGTGCCACCATGCCCAGCTAGTTCTTTGCATTTTTAGTAGAGACGGGGTTTCACCATATTGACCAGGATTGTCTCGATCTCTCGACCTTGTGATCCACCCACCTCGGCCTCCCAAAGTGCTGGGATTACAGGCGTGAGCCACCGCGCCCAGCCCATAATGGTAAACTTTTAAGGAAAGAGTCAGCAGTGTGCCGGTAAATGTTTAACCACCACAGGGATGGGGAACTGGGGAGGCGTCACTGGAGTGGGGATGGCGGGGGCGGGGGGGGGGGAGGCGCATGATCTGTAGGATTTGCCATTTCTTGTGGTGTAAATTCTCCTGCCATGGCCAAATTTAAGATACCAAAGTGAAGTCGCTGAACCCAGGGCGGGGAAGAGATGTGCACAATAGGCTCACAATGTGAACCAGCTCCAGCCTACGTTGGGTACGTCTCTGCCTAGGCTACAGGAGAAACAGAACTCAGGGTTCCCAAAGCATCCAAAATGGCCTTGTGCATAAATGATCTTTTATAGTTATTAGCTTAGAATCTTATAAAAATAAACCAATCGACTCTCTCTTACCCACCTCATTCCTGAGAACAAAAGGCCTGATTCTGATGGGAAGAACCACAACCCCCAGGGGATAATTTCCTCAGAGATCTGCCACTGCCCAGCAGGCCTTGCTCTCTCCAGCCCCTTCCCAGCAGCTTCTGGCCACCCTGGCCCTGCAATCCTGCTTGGGATCGCTGGGACAATGCACTGTTTGTTGTTAAGATTCTGTCTGTGCTCTTCAAAATACTCTCTCATGAAAAGGACCATACAATGAGCAAACAGAAGGCAGGGCAGGGTGCGGCAGGATGAAGAGAAAGAACGAATAAACCACCAGTAACACTCAGCAAGCACTTACTGGGCACCTACTGTGTGCAGGCCCCAGCTAACCCCACTGCTGAGCTGCCCGGGCTGACTTTGCACAGCCTGCCCCTTCTCCTCTCCCCAGGCCAGGTTATTGTTTGCTTAGTAGATAAGGTGCTTTGATCTCCGCCTGGGGTTTCAGTTACAGTAAAGAACGCAGTGCTGAGGAGGGCTGGGGACAAGGCCCCCGGACTCTGCTAGTCCAGCTGCTACAGGACAAGCCTATGCACAATGCAAATACACTCTGAAACAGGGGTCGAGCCTGGGGCCATCCTAAAAACACGACTTCAAGTGCTGATTTTCGCTGCTGTCGATGGATTCTTGTTGGAAGCGCCCCAAGAACAGAACACTAACCTGCCATTTTGCGTGAGGGCAAGAGAACAAAGACTGGGTGACACACTGATCAGAGGTCCTGCTGTGGACCCCAGATGCCAGTGCAGCCCAAGAGCAGGGGACGGAGTGCTTCTCTTTGCCCAGCAGCTTCCTTTGGTCTGATTCCTCAAGCAAAGGTGACACCCATATATGGCTGGAATTCAAGTCTCCTCCTGACTTCCTCCTTTCTCCCAGCCCCAGGATAGGTGACAGGGCTAAACCTGTGGCTGCAGAAGCTGGTGGAGAGCGGAATCAGCTTGGGGGGAGCTGGTCCTATCTCACAAGCAGCAGCAACAAAAGCAAGGAGGGCCCTGGCAGGCACTGGGCACATAAACAAGCAGCGTTATGTTCTTCCCTGGGCTGGAGAGTTCATATGTGTGCATGCAACAGAGACACAAAGAGTGCCCTTTGGCATTTGCCAGGAAAGCCTTTTGGAAAAACAGGGTGTGACCCTGTTGCCACAGCAACTCAGCCATACTCTGGGGCTCACATGGCATACAGTGTGATAAGAGGAGCCCTCCCTGAAGCCCAGGGCTTGAAACAAGATAATTCCTAGGAAGCAGGCTGGCAAATAAAGGGACACATTTAGGAAAACTAGATACAAAGGTACAACACAGAGTTTGGAAGCAACCCTTCAATAATCCTTTCCTTCCTGAGTCCTGGAATGAATCTGAGTGGAAGACATGAGGCCCACATTTATTATGAGCAGACAGAACCTCAAGCCATGTCCCAGGACATATATAGCGCAATGTGTCCAGTCACTTGGAAGCAGTGCCTGGGTCTGTGGTGGCTACTGCCTGGGCCTGATGGGGGTTTTCTCAGAGGCAGCCACACTTAGGACTTGAGAAGCCAGCTGTCAGCATGAGTTGCCCTGGTACGTGCCCAAGGCAGACAACACCCATAGTGCCCACAGCTGCAGGGAGGGATCTGCACAGGAGCAGCTAGTTGGACAGGCTGATGGGATGGGAGGGAGGGAGTGAGCTGGGGGCCCCAGGGGACAGTGGAGTATCTGCAGCTCCTAAGTGACACAGAGAACTCAACTGCACTGCCACACCAGCACCACTGCTCTAGGCTCAGGCGTGGGCATCAGCAAGGCCCTGGAGGGCACAGACAGGGTGTGTACGCTCCGCTCTGTCAAGGGGCTACAGAGCTGCAGATGCCTGTGGCTTGGCTTCTCTGCTCTCCTGCTTGTTCTGTTAAAGCTAGGGCCGTCTACATGCATGGACAAGCTTCCCATATCTGGTAAGCAATGTGAGTCTTGACACCAGAGTGGACAAAAGAAACTTAGGCAGAGGGGTTGATATGTGCCGCCATCATGAACAGAAGCCACTCTGCCTTCAACTAATTATGTCTTCAGTAAAAGGAGCTACATGAGCCTTCCATGAGGAACGGTGAGTCATTAAAATGATGCCGGTTAAAAATCCATTTGTGTGTTCCATGGGTGAATGAGTAAACAAACGGTGGTGTATCCCTACAGTGAAATATTACTTGGCTACACAAGGAAACTCTGGACATGCCCAACAACATGGATGAGCCTTGCAAGCGCTGTGCTGAGTGAGAAGCCAGACAAAAACCCTAGCTCCATTTCTATCCCTGGTTCTCAACTGGGCGCAATTCTGCCCCAAGGGGACATTTGGCAATGTCTGGAGATGTGGATCATCCTCACACCTGCGGGAGGGAGAGTGCCTAAGGCATGTAGGAGTAGAGACCAAGGGCACTGCTCTAACACCCTACAAAGCACAGGAAGGCCCCACAACAATCATCCAGCCCAAAGTGTCAGTAGCGCCCGGGCTGGGAGATCCTGATTTATAGGAAATTCTCAAAAAGGCAAAGCTATAGTGAGGAAAGTGTAGATCACGACTTGCCTGAGGCTGAGGGAGGGAATCACCTGTAACAGGGTCCGGGCAAGAGGGAACATTTTGGAGTGATGGACATGTTCTGTATCACGATTGTAGTGGGGGCTAACACAACTATACACATCTGTCAAAATTCATCAAATGGCACACTTAAAATTGGCAAATCTTACTGTATGTAAATTATACCTCAATAAAGCTATTTCCAAAAAGCGGCAGAGAGAGAAAAAGTGACAAGTTGGCCCTGGAAGCAGCTGAGGGCTGAGATGGCTGATGCCCACACACATTCCACCGCCTGCCCAGCACCCCTAGCAATAGCGAGGGCATCTGCATTGGCATGTGACAGGCTGCTTGCTGATCCCCGGCTGCGCCGTTTCTCAAAGTGAACAGCAGGGTCAGCTCGGGTGATGGTGGGGAGAAGAGGCCGAGGCTCCCATCCACACCCACCCCGTGGATCACCCCCTTAGGGCAGGCTGTCGGCTTCCCAGCAGATGCACACGCTGCTTCCTCTGCCCTCAAAGCCAAATGTTGCACCCCTACGCACCACTTTATAAAGAGCAAACTCTAGATTTTAGAAAAATCCTGGTTTTTATAGGATTTGAAAGACTCAAGCTCCATCAGAGCACTCAGGGATTAAGGTCCTCCTGCTGAGGGTCTGGGCTGCTCAGTGTTATCCTGTTCCTACCCAATCCGTCTTCAAAAAACAAACAGAATGAACGATTCCCAGCTCCTTTAGTTCAGGAAAAGGAGAACAGGCTCCGGAGCACAACTCCCAGCAAAGAGGTCCTACTGGAAGAAAGCCTGGGTGGGAGGGTCTGAGCACTGGAGCAGCACTTCCAGGTGGTCCCTGGGCTCTGAACCTCCAGGGCTGGAGCCAGTAAGCCACCGCGGCAAGGCTGCAGAAGGCAAGAGCCTGTTTGTGAAGATCAGCGGGATGGGCAGGGGAGCTGGTAATGGCTGCCACAGAGAGGGAGAGCCAACCCCACCAAGGGCTCTGGACTCAGATACCAGGAACTCCCCCTGGGTCGGGCTTTGGGAGCCACGTGAAAGGAGCTGGGGGGCTTTCTAAAAGGATTAAAAGGCTGGGCTAGCGCAGGACTTGATAATGTGTGCTGTTTTCCAGAAACAGAGTGTCCCTGCTCTCCCAAGTCACAAAGAGCCCCAGACTCCAGGGCTGAGGCATGTTTCTGCCTGGGGACAAAGCAAAGTGCCAGCAGAGGCCACATGCTGACTCCTTGAGCCGCATGCAGATGCCAGCAGAGAGGGGGAGGAGGGGGCACAAAGACAGAGGACAGGCCCGGGGCACTAAGGGAAGCAGAGACCAAGACACGCTCCCAGCTGAAGGGGCCCTGAATTCCCTCTTGACAGCGCTGGCAACCGACCAAACCCAATAAAACGCCACCACAAATACGATTTCCAAAGAAGAACTGTTCCCTGGGCGTCTCACCCGTGGTATCCTAGGAAATGCCAAAGGCCTTGAGAGGGAGCCAAAGGGATCATGGCGGTCATAGCAGACAGAAGCCCTGTGGGGTGACAGGCCTGGCATGGCCAGAAGCCAGGCCGCTAGGGGCAAGGCTGAGAAACGCACCTCCCACCCCCCAGCTCCCGCGATACTCACCCACGAGTTCCTGGGGGTCTCGCTTTTCTGCTTCCGTATTATCCTGCAAAAGAGAAATACAAGGAGGTAAGACTGGGGTCCTGGGCCAGCTATTCTCCGCTGAGACCACTCAGGGTTCTTAAGGACGGAGAAAAGGTAAAAGCACCGCTAGGAACACTAAGGGTAAGCTGATGCCTCAGGGGCCTCTGGCACCCCCGAGCCTTCGAACCCTCTTCTTCCGGCATCGCAGCAGCCGGATGCTCCAGAGCCCCACGCCGGTCTCTCCTCCATGCCTCTTCAGTGACCAAACACAGCGCTGAGGAGAACACACACTAGCAAGCCTGCCGCGGCCACCCGGACAATGTATGCCCTGCCTGTTGAGCGCTCCTGGGTCCGAGGAAGCATGCCTGAATGGAGTGCAGAGCTCAAGGCCCCAGCTAGCCCAGACACCACTGCCTCTACCGCTGGTACCGAGGAAGCAAGAGGTGACTGCTTTGTTAACAGCAGACTCTCGAGATGAAAATGCAGACTAGTTGCTCCCAAGAGACTTTTCTTATTTTTGGTTCAAAAAAGGGAGGCTTTATCATGAGGATAAAGGGGCAGCTCATGGAACCTCAGAGCAAGCATGCAGCGAACCTTCAAAGAGCGACAGAACGGGGCTCCCAGAGAGGTTCTGGGCTCAAGGCAGCCTCTCTCAGGCTCTCAGCTCTTTACACTGGCTTTATCCTCCCTTCAAAGAAAAGCTTCTTTCAATCCTGAATGCAAACACTGTCCCATGACAGTCACGTTCACAGGTCCTGCAGAAACCTGAGAGCAAAGGCTAGAGGTTTTCTGGATTTCACTGCTCCATAGTAAATGTTTCATCTAAACCAAACTCAATGCAGAGAAGGCCATGGTCCAAGCCCCAGATCACACGTCTTCCTTTGCCTCCATTGTCCCAAGTGTAAAATGGCAAGAACATACCTGTTTCCCCCATTTCTGGGTTGCTGACACCCAGCCCCTCAAACCCAGCTAGATCAACAATCTCAAAGGCCACACTTGCTAATGATCAGAAGAGCAGAAGCAGAGTTCACAGAAAGTCGTGGGACACCAGGTCCTTTCCCTCTGATCAGCGAGGCAGGAGGGACAGGAAGCACCCTGCACAAGACGTTCTTGAGGACAGGCGCAGAGCTCCGCAGGCTCCACTTACACAAAGACATGGCACACCACACCATGGCTCAAAAGGAGGGTGCCAGGGAGGCCACCCAGTTCCCCATCCTGAGCCTAGACTCAGTCTTAGACCCCTTCCCAAAAAGTCCCTCCTGATGCCAGGACAGGCCAAATTTCCCATTCCTCTGAACACTGTAGCTATTCTTTCAACCTGGCGGGGCACCACATCCAGGCCAGGCTGCTTAGTAACCGTCTCTTTGAGCCACTGCCCCCTGCCAATCAGGTGGGCAAAGAGGAGGCTGGGAGTGGGCAGGGAGGCGCGCCTGGAGGACTGCCACGCCAACTTCAGGTTGCAGTCATAAATCAGCGGCTCTACAGAGACTGCCAGTCTCTCAGGGGACCAGCAACAATGCCTTTGTAGCAGTGACTCTGAAACCAATGTTCCTCAGTGTCAGTAACAAAACATGGGGCTGGGAAATGTCCTTAAATTTTCCCTTTAGAGAACAGCTTTTTGGGTGCTGATTATGGGAAAACATCAGCTCCTACCTCCCCGCTGCCAGCTGGCTGATCATATGGGACTGTCCATTCATTAACTCTTCCTCCAGCCCCCACTCACCCTTCCCCAAGGTTCCACACCACACCACGCCCACCCCTTCTCATGGACTCACTGCAGAAGCCCAATCCCCACACAGGGAGTCTACCGCATCTACCCCAGAGCCACAGGAAGTGTCACCAAACGCGCGATGGCTCTTCAAAGGGAAACACACTTGCCACTTCAGGGGCTCCTTAGGTAAAGTAAGAGGCCAGGAGCCTCCCTGTGGCTTCTTGTGGCTTTTGTGACCCTGGAGATGGCAAGGTGTGTGGGATATGTGTGCTGCCAGGCCCAGCTGAGGTTGTTGAGTCACGTCTCTGGAAGAAAAGAGATGATGGGGCAAAATCACAGGAAGTATTTTAACCCTTTTAGTCTTTCCCTTTAGCTCGGTTCTCCAGTCCCCACCCCCAATTATTCCTTCTATGCCTAAGACATACATATACTGGGTAGGTGGGTTTCGATTTGACAACTAGTCTGGTCTTTGCTTTTCTATCCTCTTAGTACAAAAAAAGTGTGTGGCATGCCCAGAGTATACCCTAAGCTCACAACACTGGGACTCTCAGTTCTGAACTTGAGGCCCAGAAGCAAGGCCCATCCAATTTCCCAGCAGCACAATCCAGCTCCACAGGCCCTCCACCCTCAGTGCCTCTGAACAAAGTACTGACCAACGGACCATGGACCCAACTCCGAGTTCAAGAAGATTCTTCTGCCTTATGAGAACCCGTTAAACCAAACGCATGAAGTAGCCTGGACAGTTCGGAAGCCACACGCATGCTCAGGAAGTGGCCAGAGCTGCGCTAAGGTCTCCTAAGACAACTCTGGAATCTGTGTTGGTTCAGATTCCCATTGGTGTCACAGGCACCCTTGGGACCTAGAAGGCTCTGGAGAATCAAGCTGGGAATTTGCCTCCTGCGGCTATACCTTGTCATGTTTAGAATGTGATTCTTCTGCCCTCTGAGTCCAACAAGCTGGGCCGTGAGCTTGCTGAGCCCTGGGCGCCTCTGTCACTGTGCCGAGCTTCTCCTGAAGAAGAAAGACAACAACCTAAGTTCTCTGGATCCTAAAGTGCCCACTTGGCCAGGCATGGTGGCTCACGCCTGTAATTCCAGCACTTTGGGAGGCTGAGGGGGGCCAGACTGCTTAAGGCCAGGAATCTGAGACCAGCCTGTAGTCCCAGCTACTTGGGAGGCTGAGACAGGAAGACCACCTGAGCCCAGGTCAACGCTACAGTGAGCTATGATCATGCCACTGCACTCCAGCCTGGGTGACACAGGGAGAACCTGGAATACCTCAGAGTTGCTTTTTAGTGCCATTTACACACCACCAACCACTGAATCAAGTTTCATCCAACGAAAGCAGCCTCTATTCAAACAGTAACCATATTCGTCTATAATGACCTCTATCACAAGGAGGACGACAGGCCTAAAGAGACATCTTCTTACCAGTCATGTCTCAGATACCAGGCATTCAGTATCAAAAATGAGGCCGGGCACTGTGGCTCAAGCCTGTAATCCCAGTAAATTGGGAGGCCAAGGCAGGCGGATCACGAGGTCAGGACTTCAAGACCAGCTTGACCAACATGGTGAAACCCCGACTCTACTAAAAATACAAAACTTAGCGAGGCATGGTGGTGTTTGCCTGTAGTCCCAGCTACTTGGAAGGCTGAGGCAGGAGAATCACTTGAACCCTGGAGGTGGAGGTTGCCGTGAGCCAAGATCACACCGCTGCACTCCAGCCTGGGTGACAGAGACTCTGTTTCAGAAAAAAAAAAAAAAAAGAGGAGGAAAAAAAAGAAAAATAAACCAAGCACCCATGACAGTTGTCATGGAAGCATGCCACGTGTCAGAAAAAAACATGTTATGAAGGATCGATTTTATAATTTTTTTAAAAAATTGTTATTTTATTTTAGATTCAGCAGTATCTGTGCAGGTCTGTTACATGGATATATTATACAATTGGTGGTAAGGTTTGGGCTCCTAGTGTACCCATTACCAAAAAGTGAACACTGTCACCAGTAGGTAATTTTTCAACCTTCACCTCCCACCCATTGAAATGTTTTAAATGGTAGAACTAAGGAGATGGAAGAAAGGTTCAATTATTTTAAACTGCCAGTTGTTCAAGGCACTGGTGTTATCACACCTGCTGGAGGGGGAGATTCTCACTTGGCCCCCACAGAGGCAGGAAGCGGGAAGAAGGTTATGAGGATACAAGTAAAAAGCAACAAGAAAGCACTGTTCCTTTCTTCTCCCCCTGAGCAGTGCTTTGAAATGCACAGGAAACACCTGTCTTGACTTGTATGAACCCACCTACTGGCCTCCAGGTAGAAATTCTCAGTTGGTCAAAGTAATGAACTCATCCTGGATGTCTACTCACCAGGCATCTGTCTACATTAGCCAGAGGGCATGGAACCCGCGGCCCAGAGACATGAGCAACAACACGTGGTGAGAACAGGCTGAGGGGTTTTCACCCAGTTCCTAAGGAAGGCAAAAACAAAGTGCCTCACCTAGGAAAGGGAAGCCGCTCCTGGGAGAAGAGAATAGGGCCACCTCTTCAACTCCCTCATTCAAGTCCAATCAAGACACAAGGAAAAATAGGCCAGGCATGGTGGCTCATGTCTGTAATGCCAGCACTCTGGGAGGCGAAGGCAGGCAGATCACTTGAGGCCGGTGGTTTGGTACCAGCCTGGACAACATGGTGAAACCTTGTCTCTACTAAAAAATACAAAAATTAGCCGGGCATGGTGGTACATGCTTGTAATCCCAGCTACTTGAGAGGCGGAGGTTGCAGTGAGCCGAGATTGCGCCACTGCACTCCAGCCTGAAAGAGCAAGATTCTGTCTCAACAACGACAACAGCTAAAAGACACAAGTGAAAATGAAAAGAGAAAAACAAAAGTCAAGTTAGAAAACAGAGAAGGGAGGAAACAGGAAGAATGCTTCAAATGCCGAGCTGGTGGAGGAGACCAATCTGAGCTGAGGCCTCCTCCTCTGCCTACACCCCTAATCCATCCAGACCCCACCTGAGACTAAAGGCCCAACAATCAGAGCAGGAGGTGGCTGCGGCAGGCTGGGGGCTGTCCCTGGAGAAGAACAGTGCTCCCGACCTGCCAATTTGGTTTCTTTTTTTTTTTCTTTTTTTTTCTTTTTTGAGACGGAGTTTCGCTCGTTACCCAGGCTGGAGTGCAATGGCGCGATCTCGGCTCACCGCAACCTCCGCCTCCTGGGCTCAGGCAATTCTCCTGCCTCAGCCTCCTAAGTAGCTGGGATTACAGGCATGCGCCACCATGCCCAGCTAGTTTTTTTTGTATTTTTAGTAGAGACGGGGTTTCACCATGTTGACCAGGATGGTCTCGATCTTTCGACCTCGTGATCCACCCGCCTCGGCCTCCCAAAGTGCTAGGATTACAGGCTTGAGCCACCGCGCCCGGCCTGCCAATTTGGTTTCTTAACCAACTGTGACTGAGACCTGGGAGATGCAACAGCCACAGCTGTAGGTCAGTGGCAGGGACCTGATTCTTAGGAATTACAGAACCTGCAATATGGTTCCTCCGGCAGGGAATACAAAAGTCCAGCCACGGATGAGGCTGCCTAGAGCACAGGAAGGAAGTAAAAACAATATAGACTCACGAAACTAGACAAGCTGCCATTTGATCTGGGAGGGTTTACTCAGCAGAGAAGCACCAAGTCCTGGGTAAGAGAGTGGAGGTTTATTTACAGCCAACAATGCTCCCTCAATCCTTCCTGGAACTGGTCCCACAAAGCACACACAAAGCTCCAGTGTCAAACTTGAGTCCCACAAGGGAGCTGCCACATCTAAATCTCGCCAAATCCAAATGTCACGTTTTCTTTCCAGCTTGGGGACCAGCAGGCACAGAGAAAGCACTCTGAACAGGGCACAGGGCAGCCAGCCCCGAGGCCATAGGTGAGAATGCTACAGACTGGGGGTTTTCTGCTGGACAATGTAATCTTGCATCTTACATGTAGGTGGCAGCTGGGGAGGCAGATTAGTAAAATGACTCCTTCCAAACCTTTATTCTCTCAGACCTGGGACAGCCCACAGCCTGATGAGATCTCACTTCATGAGCCCAGTAGCTCCTTAAAAACAGATCTTCACTGTGATCCACAAGCCCTGAGGATTCCCTGCGGCCATTTCAGCCTCTTCCTCCCCTTTCTGCACTAGGATCTTTGCAATGCCTGCTCCCTGAAATCGCCTTCTCCCCACTCCTGCTTAGAAAGCCCTTTGCAGACCTCAGGCCCAGCCCAAGGACGTCTTCCTCTACCCTCATGACCACCTGGCCAATGAGGACAAACTACCTTACTCCAAGTACTCACAAAAATCGCCACCTGTAACAGCCTGGCCCACAGCAGGTGCTCAAGCACTGATCTCTCTCTCACACACACATACACATATCAGCCACTATCAGTTTTTCTTCAGTTCAGTTTAGGTTCCATACCTACCTTTAGCTGTTATAACTTCAGGCTCCAAGCCTGCTCAACTCCACAGTTAGTTTCGTGTGTAGATTCACAGGAAATGTCAGACAGACAGGCAGCAGAAGAGCAGCTAATGAAAGGGCTAGGCTTGCAATAAAAGGCTGCCAACGGGCAGGAGAAGGTGGGGAAGGGACACCAATACTGAATTACAAAAAAGTTTCAAACCCAATTCTTTGCTCGTCTTCCTGTATCATCTTTTTTTTTTTTTTTTTTTTTTTTTAAGACAGGGTCTCACTCTGTCACAGAAGCTGGAGTACAATAGCACAATCATAGGTCACTGCAGCCTTGACCTTCTGGGCTCAAGCAATTCTCCTGCCTCAGCCTCCCAAGTAGCTGGGATTACAGGCATGCACCACCATGCTTGGCTAATTTTTAATTTTTTGTAGAGGTGGGGTCTCACTATGTTGCCCAGGCTGGTCTTGAACTCCTAGGCTCAAGTAGTCCTCCTGCCGCAGCATCCCAAAGTGCTGGGATTACAGGCATGAGCCACCAGGTCCAGCCCTGTATCTTCTTTCTGAACAGTGGGCCTAATGCTCCTAAATCCTAAGACAAAAAGAATTACTATATAGTTAATTCATTTTTTTTCCCATGGATAATTTATTGAGCATGTACTATACACCAAGCAATGCACCAAGCATTGGGGTTAAAATATGAAAACTCAATCTAGGGGAATAAGTTTAGGTATTATGCTAGGCTCTTCAATTAAGAATCTCATTTAATTTTCACAAGAGTCCCATGAAACTGTGTTCTTAATCATCAGGCAATACGGCTGCTTCAGAACAACTGATATGCCATCTTCCAGAAACCCTCTTGGGGGGGCATCAATATAACGGTCAAAACAAGGTTTTCTGAGATCAATGTGAGTTACTTCAGGTCACCAAGAAAGCAACAATGCTGGGTTACCTTTATAAAATACCACCAAGTTCCAGAAGGAAATTTGGTTTGACAGAGACATGGTTTGAGACTAGGAGTGAGAGCTGTCAACAGCTCAGCAAAGCCTCCAAACCCAATGCTGCATGGGAACATCCCACCCCAGGGGCTAGACGCCAGCCACTGCCACTGGAGAAAGCCCATCGCCAGCACATTTCCTTTCCTTGTATCCTGTTGGCCAGGATTGAGCCACTGCCATGGGCACATGGCCTGCCTGGGAATGGAAACACTCAATTTATCAGAAAAATGGGCGGAAGTTGGAGGGGCCCCTTGGGACACATTGGGATTGCCTTTGCTCTTAGGCTGCTTACTGATGAGAAGGCTCTGCTCCCCCAACCACAGAGGGTTTCTATAGGAATGGGTGAAACAGGAGTTTGCCAAGACTTACTAAGCAGCTCTAGAATTGGCCTTGTAGACTGAAGACAAGGTAGAGAGGGGAAGGGACACAGTTTCTTTCTTTATTTGAAAAATCTGGCTAAATTTACAAAGCCCATGTGGCTCAGCATAGCTCCTGATGTTCTGTTACATGGAACGTGTTGCAACCAATGAGACTTCAATGTAAATGGAGGTAGCCATTTACAAGGGGAGACTTTTGTTATCCGACTATTCCAAATGCAATTTACATTTGATTCAAGACACCTGAAGATTTTTGGTTTCTTGAAAATTATAGAAGATGGTCAGAGAGGGCCATTCCCTTTCTGTCTCACCCCCAGAGTCAGAAGCAGCTATATCTAGCTCCAGAGGTTGCCTCACACCAAAGATCTGGGTCAAGCCCTTGGTGATGGGGCCAAGAAAGCCTTTTTCCCTTCAAGGCTTCCCACAAGAACAGTGTCTCTGTGCTTTAGGTGGATATATTTGGGGGGTTGGGGGGAGCTTGGAGCCAAACAAGGACAAAAGAGACACCTTTGTGAGGCTGAGAATGGCAAAGTGACATCTGCAAGGCACACTACTCTACATGGCTACCAAATTCCAAAAACATCCCTTCTCAGAGGTTGGCTGACAAGCTGAGGAGTGGAGTTACAGCAACATCTCAGGCAAATATACCTGCAGTTCCTGAAAACCAGAGTCGCAGAAATGCAAACTGGTCATCGTCAACACACTGGTAGGAAGAGGACTGAGTTATTCAGAGGGCTAAAAAGAATGCCAGCGGCCGGGCGCGGTGGCTCAAGCCTGTAATCCCAGCACTTTGGGAGGCCGAGGAGGGTGGATCACGAGGTCGAGAGATCGAGACCAACCTGGTCAACATGGTGAAACCCCGTCTCTACTAAAAATACAAAAAAAATTAGCTGGGCATGGTGGTGCGCGCCTATAATCCCAGCTACTCAGGAGGCTGAGGCAGGAGAATTGCCTGAACCCAGGAGGCGGAGGTTGCGGTGAGCCGAGATCGTGCCATTGCACTCCAGCCCGGGTAACAAGAGCGAAACTCCGTCTCAAAAAAAAAGAATGCCAGCATCTTTAAAGTGCAGCCCAGAAAATATTTACCTAACTCCAAAGTTAGGAATACAAATTAGCAAAATCCTATCAAACCTAGAAATCACACAGCAGCATTTCCGGAGACATGGATCAAAATACAGAACGAAGGTTGGAAGTGCTGGATCCCTAAGGACAGGCAGTTCTCTGCATCATATAATTTCAAAAAGATGAGTCCCAGATAGGGAAGGAGGGGCCCAGCCACACCTCGGTTAGCAATCCATGGTATCTGACCCCAAAGGGAAGGAGGTATGTTGGGGCTTGCACACTGACGGGAGGGCGGACCAGACATGGGGTGGCTCCCTGTGGGCTGCAGAACCACAGGAGTTGGGTGGAGCTTCTGGGAGTCTCAGTTTCAGGTTACTTGGATCAACTGCCAGGAGAAGGCCCCTATAGCAGTGCAATGGAGTTAAGGAGGGGTCAGAGGGAGAATAATGGTCATTGTTCCCCTTTGCATGAGATCACAACTTCCAACAACTACCAGCGTTTCTGCCAGCACTGTTCAGCTTAAGATGTAGTGAGGCCTTCCTTGGAAGGGGGCAGGACAAAGCCACAGCAGGCTTGGATTTCTTTCTTTCCCTTGGGACAATCGAAGAGTGACTTCCATGGCTGGCCTGTCTGCCTGTCTTTCTGTCTCCTGCTCAGATCTGGTCACCACCCAGCAGACCCCTAGACCCCTAGGCCCCTAAAACCCTAGACCTCAGGCTGGGGTAGGTTCTCCCCAGCGCAGCCACTCCACAAGCATCTCAGAATGCCATGTCTCCCAGCTGTGCAAGGCAGCCCTAGTGTTTGTTGAGGAAAAGCCTGAAGAAGGTCATCCAGCGTGCTGAGTGCAGGGAAGTGCCAAATGCTAGGGAGCCCTGGACACTTCTCAACAGTTCAAGGCCCAAATTACAACTTCCAAGAGAAGAAAGAGTGGATGGCTCACAAACCAGCAACGGTCAAGGGCCATTTCCTTCTCTGGTCCTGGGTGAGTCATGCTGTAATTTTTTCCCCTCTTAATCAGCATTCAAAAGATCACAAGGTATAGGAGACAGAACACAGGGGCAAGTGGACTAATAAAACCAAGATGGAAGGACCAAACATATACTCTCCCGCTCGCATAGCGCCCCCCCATGACACCCTAAACATAGGACTACAAGCTAACCTACACTATTCAAGTCTCAAAATAACCCACGAGGTATACATTATTATTTCCATTTGAACACGAGTAAACGTAGATAAAACACAATAAAGCAGCTTTGGCTCCAAAGCCCAGTTATTCTTCAGCTTTCCAACTTCCCACATTTTCCCTCTAGACTAAGAGGCTGCAAAGGGTAACGGTTTGTAGAAAGCTATTCGTTCAGCGACTGGGTATGCCAACAACAAAGGCCAAGAAGGAAAAACACCTCTCCAGGAATGATTCTCTAGCAGGTCACAGAGAGAAGCAGGTATGAACACCCTGGACTTAAGGGAAGGCAGCCAGAATTACTACCTTTCAGCTTAACGATCAGGGGAAACAGCTCTAGAGTCCATGGTGCCCCAGTGAGTCATGTCTGAGTTAACTTGTTCAGAAGGGCTGATCCTGCAGGCTTAATCATATACACCATGGGGGCCACCACCCTATCCTTAGCCTAGAGATTTCCTGGGGACTCACAGAAAAAAATGCTACCAAATCCTGAACTCTACTCAGCTCTTCTCCCTTCCTGGATGAACAGCCACGTGGACTTCCAATAAGAACACGAGCTTAAAGGATGAGTTATTTCCTTCTGACCCAAGTAAAGAACATGGCCCATTTCCTGCTGATCAAAGAACTTAACTAGAGGGAAACTGCAGACACAGCATTCAGTTATAAAAACCCATTCAGATTTTACTAGTGTAATGTGCTTATTTCTGGATTTAATCTACAGAGCTGAAGAAAATACAAAAATGAGGTAAATAGGCCAGGAATGGTGGCTCACGCCTGTAATCCCAGCACTTTGGGAGGCCAAGGCTGGTCTCTCACCAGGTCAGGAATTCGAGGCCAGCATGGCCAACATAGTGAAACCCTGTCTCTAAAAATAAATAAATAAATAAATAAATAAATTTTAAAAAAGGGAATGAGGTAAATGATGTGAAAATCTGTGCTAATGACTGGTGTCACCACAAGAACAAAAGTTAGTAGATCTCAAGGGATTTTTAAAAAACTTCTCCCTTTGGAAATTTTTTTTTTTTTGAGATGAAGTTTCACTCTTGTTACCCAGGAGGGAGTGCAATGGCCCACTCTCGGCTCATGGCAACCTCTGCCTCCCGGGTTCAAGTGATTCTCCTGCCTCAGCCTCCTGAGTAGCTGGGATTACAGGCATGTGCCACCATGCCCACCTAATTTTCTATTTTTTTAGTAAAGACGGGGTTTTTCCATGTTGGTCAGGCTGGTCTCAAACTCTGGACCTCAGGTGAGCCACCTGTCTCAGCCTCCCAAAGTGTTGGGATTACAGGCGTGAGCCACTGTGCCTGGCAAGCGTTCATTTAAAAAAATTTTTTTCTTTATCTTTTTTTCTTATTTTCTTTTTATAGGTTTTGGAGAATGAGTGTTCATTTTTAACTGTTCATTTGTGTCACATTGCTATTATACAGTATAGCAACATTGAAGATGTTTACAGACAGAGACGAAGTTGGATACAAAACATGTTATTATAGGCAAACATACAAGAACAAATATGGTTGTACTGTCAGCCTAACAGGATTAGGTGATTCTTTTTCCCTTTCACAAAATACTTGATCTTGCTACAATAATTTGACAATAATAAAAATAAACACAATATAGAAACATTTTAGGCTAGGAGTGGTGGCTCACACCTGTAATCCCAGCACTTTGGGAGGCTGGGGTGGGCGGATCATGAGGTCAAGAGATCGAGACCATCCTGGCCAACACAGTGAAACCCCATCTCCACTAAACATACAAAAATTAGCTGGGTGTAGTGGTACACCCCTATAATTCCAGCTACTTGGGAGGCTGAGGCAGGAGAATTGCTTGAACCCAGGAGGTGGAGGTTGCAGTGAGCCGAGATCATACCACTGCACTCCAGCCTAGCAACAGAGCAGGACTCCATCTCAAAAAAAATTTTATTTTGTAAAAAAAACCCAAAAAACTCTGTCCATTAAAAAAAAAAAGTCCAGCTTTCTGTTTAAGTGTATGAGAGTGAGTGTGAGCGTGTGTGTAAAAAAAAAAAAAAGTCCAAGCTTAACCCCTGATAGATCAAGTTTGCTCTTCTATTTGGCAGAGTAATTCTCCGTTCTCAGGGCTCTCCAGCAGGGCATCAACAAACACCTGTTTGCAATGCTGCAAAAGGACTCGGGGGTCCTATCTCCTACCACACCATACACCCTCTAAATACCTTCAATATCAGGAGGAATGCAGTCCTATGCTGCTTGTTTATGAAAAGCAACAGCAACTTCCTTTCAGATCTCAGAGTCCTGGAAGGGCAGCAAATATACCAGGAGCCCAAATGGGAAACACTTGTGTTCTGCAGAGATCCTGCAGAAGCGGCCCGTGTTCTGGAGCCTGTGTTCAATAAAGAGAATATCAGATTTCAACCTGCAGTGCTGCCCGCATTCAATTGTTGGCAGGCTCCTCAAAAGTTCTTCCTATAATCAGCAGTCAACAACAAATTCCTGGGAAATTAGCCCCTTAGGCAGTTTTCAGATATTTGATTCTGGTACTTCAAAAGATCTGCAGTAATGCAGGGACTGTGGGAAGGAACTGAGAGGACAGTGGGTAAGGGAATTAGTGAGTCAGCTCTGCCCAATATAAGTCCTCATCTAGACTGTGAGTCAGTAACTCGAGGCAACTGGGAGACCTGGTCTTCTTCAGGGTAGGTATGAATAGCTACTGAGGGAGAGAACCACTCACCCAGCTGGACCAGGCCTCCAGGGGAGGCTAAGTGAGGACTTATCAAGGCCCCTACTCTGGAACTCTAAGACAATCTACTGCCACAGTTCCCGAACTATGCATCAAGGCACCTGGGGTAATGCAGCAAACTCACAAAGCTGCCACAGGATATTTAACAAGACTGTCACAGGAAACACAGCCTTATTCCACATGTCACATACCACACAAACTTATGCATATTATTTTTTCAAGCAGCTACTAAATTGAGGACAGTAATACTTACTGTCTGAAGCTAACGACCTAAGAGACAGAACCATTCATTAGGCATTTCTCTTTTTTTCATGCATCCATTGGTACACAGACATTTCTTTTTCTTTCTTTTTTGCAGACAGAGTCTTGATCTGTGGCCCAGGCTGCAGTGCACTGGCTCAGATCTCGGCTCATAGCAACCTCCTCCTCTCAGGCTCATGATCCTCCCACCTCAGCCTCCCAAGTAGCTGGGACTACAGGCACGCACCACCATGCCTGGTTAACACTTGTAGTTTTTGTAGACACAGGTTTCAGCATGTTGTCTAGGCTGGTCTCAAACTCCTGTGCTCAAGCAATTCTCCTGCCTTGGGTACCCCAAAGTGCTGGGATTACAGGAGTGAGCCTCAACACTCAGCCTCCTTAGGCATTTCTTTTGGTCCTGGAGGTTTGTGAAAAACTATGGAGACACAAAGGGCAGTGAGCCGAGAAATCGGGACACCTTCTAACCTACAGGATGAGGGTATCATCAGACTTAGTGACACTGAAAAGGCCAAGCACTGCTGAAAGTGCACCGCGTTATGCCAAAAGCACCTTCATGCACATCCCCTCACACCACAATCACGACCACCTTAAAGCGGGTCTCATGGCTCTGACTTCCCAGATGGAGCCGAGTGAAGCTTAAGTTATAGGCCTATGATTCCACAGCCAGAGGGAAGCCAGGCCAGGGCACAACCCAGGTCTTCCGACCATGAGTCCACTAGACTGGCTCGAAGTTGTGTCTGAACTCCACATTTTAGTACTACTTTAGGGGTCTCAGAATTTTAAAAATGTTTGCTTTTACTTTTACTGAGTTTATACACGCCTTTAAAAAAAATGTCAGAACAATTCCCTCCAACCCCCACCTGATGCCACCTCTTTGACCCAGAAGACGCAATTTTGTTTTTACAGATGTACGCTCCTGGGCTGGGAAGATTCTTTTCCTAGATCACAGTGTGGACCGCAGCACCTCAGGGAGTTCGGTGTTCCCATCCCTCCCAGTTAGCTGGCAATAGGCTGCTCCATCTTTCTTGCTCCAGGCCCTCAACCCCCATGTTTGTTTTCAAAGGAAGGGCGTGTCAGGGACAGTGAGTGAGTGGAAACAGCTTCATCCACAGGAACTGTAGGAGTGGAGAAAAAAATAAACAAGGGAAACTGACCAGGGCAACCGAGGTAAAAATGGACAAAGGAGAGTGGCGAAAGGGATGTTCGGGTGCCAAAGGTAAACAAGGGGAGGAAGCACTTCAGCCACCAGGCTCTCCTTCCCTGGAGTGAGGTACTGGTCCCAGGACTGTCACTTCTGGTCTGACTTTTTCCAAAACTGCAGTGCCACCTTCTGTTAATTTGTTGCTTACTAAAGAGGCAAAACCAGAAACTTGAAGTTAGAGACAAAAAATAATGAAACAGAAGTGCAACGTGCAGCCTCCTTCTCTAACCTCCCGTTCTCTAGTTTGGGGCAAACAGCACCCACAGAGCTGATCCCTGCTACCCCAGCCTAAAGGACAGGACCAAAGGCTCCCTGCACAGGTGGGCCAGAGTTAGCTCTTATTCATGCTTCCAAACGTGGGACTCTGCGTTCACAGGAACCCCAAACTTCAGAGCAATAAAGACTAGGGCAATTCCACAGTCTGTGCACATTTTCAAGTCAACAGATGATAAAGTTAAAGAACCCTCAACTTTGCTTATATGCATAATGCCCAAGGGACCCCTTGGGGTTTAGTCCGACCTCTACCCACACAGTTCTTTTAAGACATTTATGACAAGTAGTTTCTTAAAACTTGCCTGAAAAACCTCTAGAAACAGGGCTCTGACTACCTTATGAAACAGCTCAACCTACTTTTGGCCGGAGATCACAAAAGATCCTTCCTTACGCGAAGGTGAACTTCTGCGGAATTCTATGGGCAGCTTCAGGTCTGCCTCAGACTGCCTTTGCCTTTTCCTCAGCAGACCTTCAGACACCAGAGCGCTACCACCGGCTCTTTCCAAGTCTTCTCTCCTCCAGCTCTACCTTTTCCTCCCGTGACGTGCTTTTGAGTCCGCTCACCTTTGCTACTGCTCTTCTATGAGCGCACTCCAGTTTAAAACATGAAGTTTGCTCTTCCAAAACAGGCCAACAACACGGTGTGAGCAGCCTGGGAAATGTGTGCAGGAGGAACTGGAAGTGGTGGTCAGTTCAACCAATGCCGCTGAACAAACACCAGACACTACAGAGCCAAGTACAGCCGGCCCTCTGCATCTGTGGCTTCCGAAGCCATGGCCGAAACTCACCTCCGATTGAAAATGTTCATGTGTGTTTTTTTCAGTTGCATCTGTGCTGAACATGTCAGAGCTTTCTGTTTGCCATTATTCCCTAAACAATAGTCTAACCACTAGTTACATAGCATTTACATTGTATCAAGTATCATAAGTAACGTAAAGATGATTTAAAGTATACATACAATTCCCTAGGCTATATGCAAATACTACACCATTTTATATCAGAGACTTGAGCCTCTGAGGAGGGGGTCCTGAAATCAATCCCCACAGATAGTGAGGGACAACTGCATCTTACTTTTAGTTGAACCCCGTAAAATCAATGAGGCAGATTTTATTATGATGATTATTTTCCTGGTGAGAAGAACTGGGGTTAAGAGACTTCCCCAAGCAAACCCCGGTCTCATGGCAGAGCTTGCACTCCTCCCACCATGCCAGGGCTGAATCATTTTACTCTGAATACTAACCCATCCTCAATACAGCTCAAGACCCCATAAGGCTAACAACAAACATTTTCTGAGCAATAAGAACAGCTCTCAAACAACTACTGAATCACTGACCGATGATTTCTGTATTAGAATAGTGGTTTTTCTAAGGGGTCTGCAAAGTCTAACTGTTTTAAGTCATTATTTGTCTTTTTCATTGTGTTGACATTTGCGCAAGCAATGGTGGGTAAACTGCTAGCCTTTAGAACAAATCAAGGTGGCAGCACCAAACTATAGCTATAGTCATTGTATGCTCAGTTGATTAAAAAAAAAAAAAAGCTAGGTGTGGTAGCTCACACCTGTAATCCCAACATTGTGGGAGGCTAAGGTGGGTGGATCACTTGAGGTCAGGAATCTGAGACCAGCTTTGCGAACAGGGTGAAACCCCAACTTCACACACACACACACACACACACAGAGACACAAAATTAGCCAGGCATGGTGGTGCACTTCTGTAATCCCAGCTACTCAGGAGCCCGAGGCAGGAGAATCAATTGAACTGGGAGGTGAAGGTTGCACTGAGCTGAGATCAGGCCATCAGGCCACTGCACTCCAGCCTAGGTGACAGAGTGAGACATCGTCTCAAAAAAAAAAAAAAAAAAAAAAGCCAATTTCACTTAAGAATGTTCTGCTATAGGCTGGGTGTGGTGGCTCATGCCTGTAAACCCAGCACTTTGGGAGGCCAAGGCAGGTAGATCATGAAGTCAGGAGTTTAAGCCCAGTCTGGCCAACACAGTGAAATCCTGTCTCTACTATAAATACAAACATTAGCTGGCCATGGTGGCGCATGCCTGTAGTCCCCACTAATTGGGAGGCTGAAGCAGAAGAATCGCTTGAACCGGGGAGATTGAGGTTGCAGTGAGCTGAGATCATGCCACCGCACTCCAGCTTGGGCAACAGAGTGAGACTCTATCTCCAACAACAAAATGTTCTGCTCTGCCAGAACAGTAAAAACAATTAGTTTTATGACATCTTGACATCTGAATATAAACCTCTTTAATATTTTGTGCAATGACATGAGTGGGATGTATAAATATCTCTGCTGGTTAACAAGGTCAGACGATGTCTCAGGGAAAAGCACACATAGCAATGCCCCTGGGGGATACGCTCCAAGACTCCCAGTAGATGCCTGAAACCTCTGATAGTACGGAGCCCTATATACACTATGATTTTTTCTTATACATACGTATCTATGATAAAGTTTAATTTATAAACTAGGCACAGTAAGAGATTAACAATAATAGAATAATTAGAATGATATACTGTAATAAAAGCTATGCAAATGTGATCTCACTCCCAAAACAGCTTACTGCATGTAATATTTTCAGACTGCAGCTGACCCTCAGGTTACTGAAGCCACAGAAAAGGGTGGACCACTGTTTGTGATTGAGTTACTAGTTGAACTAGCAGTTTTCTTCATGAAACACTTTTTTTTTTTGAGACGGAGTCTCACTCTGTTGCCCAGGCTGGAGTGCAATTGTGTGGTCTCACTTCACTGCAACCTCTGCCTCCCATGTTCAACAGATTCTCCTGCCTCGCCTTCCAAGTAGTAGGGATTACAGGTGCCTGCCACCATACCTGGCTAATTTTTTTTATTTTTAGTAGAGACAAGGTTTCACCATGTTGTCCAGGCTGGTCTCGAACTTCCGATCTCGTGATCTGCCAACCTCGGCCTCCCAAAGTGCTAGGATTATAGCTGTTAGCCACCGCAACCAGCCTTGAAACACGATTTTTATTTGAAAGAATGAAACTAGTTAACTGGACTTGGGTATTTGTTAGACATTTTCTCAAGACTAAAGCCTGTCACTTCAAGGAAAGCTCTGATAGCACATGTTGCAAATGATAAAATTCAAGCTTTCAAAGAAAAATTATTAGAAACACATTATCTTGGAAAATGTGTTGTTCCTTATTGTGGGCTTGCTAAAAGGTTTCCAACATTTAATGATTTTTTTGCTGAGATCAGTGACATCACTAATAAATACCACTTCTTTGATACCACAGAATAAAAGAGGCCAGGCACATTGGTTTACACCTGTAATCCCAGCACTTTGAGAGGTTGAAGTGGGCAGATAATGAGGTCAGGAATTTGAGACCAGCCTGACCAATATAGTGAAACCCCATCTCTACTAAAAAAAATACAAAAATTAGCTGGGTGTCGTGGCACCCGCCTGTAGTCCCAGATGCTCGGGAGGCTGAGACAAAAGAATCGCTTGAGGCCGGGCGCGGTGGCTCAAGCCTGTAATCCCAGCACTTTGGGAGGCCGAGGTGGGTGGATCACGAGGTCCAGAGATCGAGACCATCCTGGTCAACATGGTGAAACCCTGTCTCTACTAAAAATACAAAAAACTAGCTGGGCTTGGTGGCGCGTGCCTGTAATCCCAGCTACTTAGGAGGCTGAGGCAGGAGAATTGCCTGAGCCCAGGAGGCGGAGGTTGCGGTGAGCCGAGATCGCGCCATTGTACTCCAGCCTGGGTAACAAGAGCGAAACTCCGTCTCAAAAAAAAAAAAAAAAAAAGAAAAGAGAATCGCTTGAACTCAGGAGGTGGAGGTTGCAGTGAGCCGAGATCACACCACTGCACTCCGGCCTGGGCAAGAGAGCAAGACTCCACCTCAGGAAAAAAAAAAAAAAAAAAAAAAAGATCTGTATAACTCAGTAAATGATCAATTTTCAAATCACCAATGCCTGATGATATAAAATCATGCATGAGTAAAAGATCCATTCAAAGGGCAAGACAGACCAGTGGATTTTAGGGAAGCAGAATATAAAGTTCACTGATAAGGCCTCATATTCCATGACGTAACTAACCTTTCAAGGATACTATCACTTGTTGAGTTTTGATGAAGTATAAAAGAAGAATATAGCCGGGTGCAGTGGCTCACGCCTGTAATCCCAGCACTTTGGGAGGCTAAGGCAGGTGGATCATGAGGTCAAGAGATCGAGACCATCCTGGCCAACATGGTGAAACCCCGTCTCTACTAAAAAAAAAAATACAAAAATTAGCTGGGCGTGCGCCTGTAGTCCCAGCTACTGGGGAGGCTGAGGCAGGGGAATTGCTTGAACCCAGGAGGCGGAGGTTGCAGTGAGCTGACATCGAGCCACTGTACTCCAGCCTGGTACCTGGCGACAGAATGAGACTCTCTCTCAAAAAAAAAAGAAGCAGCAGCAGCATACATACAATTACCTGACTGAAAAAGCAATTATGAGTATCTAGCCATATTCTATTAAGCCAGACATTAAAGAGACTTATAAAGTGGTGACACGGGGCCATTCTTTGTATTAACATTTTTTTTGGAAGTACTTCTTTTTTCTTTTTTTTTTAAAGACAGGGTTTCATCATGTTGGTCAGGCTGGTCTTGAACTCTCAACTTCAGGTGATTCGCCCTCCTTGGCCTCCAAAGTGCTTGGATTACAGGTGTGAGCCACTACACCTGGCCTAAATTTTTTTTTTTTTTTTTTTGAGACGGAGTTTCACTCTTGTTACCCAGGATGGAGTGCAATGGCGCGATCTCGGCTCACCACAACCTCCGCCTCCTGGGTTCAGGCAATTCTCCTGCCTCAGCCTCCTGAGTAGCTGGGATTACAGGCACGTGCCACCATGCCCAGCTAATTTTTTGTATTTTTAGTAGAGACGGGGTTTCACCATGTTGACCAGGATGGTCTCGATCTCTTGACCTCGTGATCCACCCGCCTCGGCCTCCCAAAGTGCTGGGATTACAGGCTTGAGCCACTGCGCCCAGCCCAATTTTTTTTTTTTTTTAATGAATGAGAGGTTCTTACGTTGCCCAGGTTGGCTGGCCTTGAACGCATAGCCTTGGCTCCTCAAGCGCCAGGACAACTGGCATGAGCCACCGTGGCCCCAGAAATACTTATTTTTTCTAAAAATGTTTTTTATGTTAATATGTAATAGGTTTGCTTGTTTAAGACAAGGTCTCAGTCTGTCACCCAGGCTGGAGTGCAGTGGCATGATCACAACTCACTGCAACCTCTACCTCCCAGACTCAAGTGATCCTCCCACCTCAGCCTCTCAAGTAGCTGAGACTTCAGGCATGCACCATCAAACCCGGCTAATTTTTGTATTTTTTATAGAGATGGAGTTTTACCACGTTGCCCAGGTCGGCCTTGAACTCCTGGGCTCAAGCAATCTGCCCACCTCAGCCTCCCAAAGTGTTGGGATTATAGGTATGAGTAGCCAGCCAGGTTTGTTATTTTAAAATAAATAACTAAAAATGTCTCAGTTTTAACTTATAAGATAGTAAATATCAATACATAAAACCAAACTGAGCAAAAATTCTGAGATCTTCAATTTTTAACTGTGTAAAGAAACCAAAAGGTTTTGAGAACTACTGAAAAAATTAAAAGATCTTAAAAAACCAAAGTAGAAGGGAGAATGCCATCTAGTGGAGGAGACAATTATGACAGTAATCTAATTGTTAAAATAAATGACACTTTTAACAAAGATCCACACTTGTAACCTATTCCATTGTCAGACACTTCATATGCACTGGGCCTGCTGGCTCACACCTGTAATCCTGGGACTTTGGGAGGCCAAGGCCAGCAGACTGCTTGAGTCCAGGAGTTTAAGACCAACCAGGCAATATGGCAAAACCCTTTCTCTACAAAAAAACTTTTAAAAATGCGAGGTGTGATGGCACATACCTGTAGTCCCAGCTGTCTGGGAGGTTGAAGTGGGAGGATTAATTGAACCTGGGAGGTTGAGGCTGCAGTAAGCTATGATTGCATCACTGCACTGCAGCCTGGGCAACAGAGTGAGACCCTGTCTCTTAAAAAAGGAAAAAGAAAAAAAAAGAAAAAAAAAAAGAAAGAAACTTCATATGCTTAAAGCAGAATGTTCAAAATTAAGGGTTTCAAATATAAATAATGTTACATATCAATTTAAAAAAATGTAAAACGGGCATGGTGGCTCATGCCTGTAATCCTAGCACTTTGGGAGGCTAAAGCGAGCAGATCACTTGAGGCCATGAGTTTGAGACCAGCCTGGCCAACATGGTAAAACTCTGTCTGTATTAAAAATACAAAAAATTAGCTAGGTGTGGTGGCTGGCATCTGTAATCCCAGCTACTCAGGAGGTTGAGGCAGGAGAATCACCTGAACCCAGGAGGCGGAGGTTGCAGTGAGCAGAGATAGCACCACTGTACTCCAGCCTGAGTGACAGAACAAGACTCCTTCTCAATAAGATAATAAAAATAAAATGTAAATGTGCCAGAAAGTTCTGGATTTGGGATACATGCTGCTATGTGGAAGGCAGTCTGAGGCCAGCTCAAACAGGAGGATGCCAGGGCCAGGACTGAGACAAGAGTATCACAGAAGACTCATGCTGGGGATCATTTCTAGTCCTTGGAGATGCCATGAGAAATATTCAAGGCCTGGCGGCCACTGGGAATCCCAAAACATCTAAGCTGGCTCTGTCTAAATCTTCCTCCATCACTCTCCAAAAGAACTAAATCATGTTACTTTGAGGATTGGATTTTGTGTTCTGATTTTTGAAGGCTCTTCAACAGGAACAGATATTATTCCATGAAAGACTTTTCATTCCACAATAAGACCTGAAATACACATGACTTGACATCCATCAAAGAACAGGCAGAAATGACAGGGCTGTCCAGCTCTGATGTGGACCGAGAAAGGGAAGCCTGAGCACAAAAGGCACTTCAATCTTTCCAGCTTCACCTTTTTTGGGTCGCTGACCTGGCTCTTTAGTGACTGCTAGCAGACAGCAGTAAAGTCTGTTTCGTTTTTCATGTGGCCCTCACCCTCACTCACAAAGCCACGTCATTCTCCAAGGATTTGCTGCCTGACCACAGTATTTTAGAAGGGGTGGCTGTTGAGTGTATGTACCCTGCTCTTCAGCCAACTTCCCCAGGAGGCCTTCCAGCCTTAAGCAAAGGCTGCAACTGTACCCAGAAAGACTCATGGATCCACATCCTCCCTTCCCTACACAACTGAAACCCAAACACTTAATGGCTCTTCTAGGCTTGTTTTATATGCAGGCTCTAAGTCCTATATACCCTAAACCAGGCGTCCCCAAACTTTTTACACAAGGGGCCAGTTCACCGTCCCTCAGACCAGTGGAGGGCTGCCACATACTGTGCTCCTCTCGCCGACCACCAACGAAAGAGGTGCCCCTTCCTGAAGTGCGGCGGGGGGCCAGATAAATTGCCTCAGGGGGCCACATGTGGCCCGCGGGCCATAGTTTGGGGACACCTGCCCTAAACACTGGGACAGATAAGAATACTATCACTACTGAGTGTTTTCATTCCGAAGCCCAAGCAGAGTTGTGACTGACTTTGAACTATGGGGCCACAGGTCTGCCCCATACCATCTTACCAGTTCTTAGGCCTGGGTTTCGGGTTTTTCACTCAGCATAGAAAGTAGGTTGCATTTACAGTTTTTAGGCGTTCTTTTTTTTTTTCCTCCTGCTTTCTGGTGCCAAAACTTTCTTTCTTAGTAAAACACATTCTTATCTTTCTCACTCACAACCTTCCATGATTTATTTTATTGGCTACACACAGTTCTATCCAATCACAGAATCAGCTTAAATATGGAAAAGCTCACACTGTATTTTCAAATACATTACTGTTTTAGATTATAATTGGGCATAAATTACCTAAATTTTACTAGGTCATCTTGAAAGTTATAACTGGTTTCAAAGCAGTTTCTTTTTTTTTTTTGAGATAGAGTCTCATTATGTCGCCCAGGCTGGAGTGCACTGGCAGATCTTGGCTCACTGCACCTCCGCCTCCCGGGTTCAAGCAATTCTCCTGCCTCAGCCTCCTGAGTAGCTGCGATTACAGGCGTGCAACACCCACCAGCTAATTTTTGTATTTTTAGTAGAGATGGAGTTTTACCATATTGGCCAGGCTAGTCTGAACTCTTGACCTCAAGTGATCCACCCACCCTGGCCATCCAAATTGCTGGGATCATAGGCATAAGCCACTGTGCCCGGTCTCAAAGCAGTTTTTTTTCTTTTCTTTTTTTTTTTCCTCAAAGCAGTTTTTAACTGCAAAATGTGGTCCTTATTCTCCAGGTCTAGAGTGATAGAATTAAGTCGTCTTCTTTGGAGGGTGGGAGTTTGTCTCATAAATAATGACTCTTCAACAAGTAATTTCTAATGCCCGATGCACAGCATAGCAGCTTAACCAACACAAGGGTGTCTTAACCTTCACAACAGATCATTAAGAAGTGTGATAGGAATTGCTGCAAATTACCCTCAGCTGCTACTAGGATGGAACTATGAGAATAGTTACACCATTCCAAAAAAGATCATTCTATATAGCTTACCCAAAAGTAGATAAGCACACCCCTGGGAAAATGAGAATTAGACCCACCAACCCCAAGAGCTGGGAGAGGCCTCATTTTGGTCTGACCTTATAGCCTTTTGTTCACTTCTAGATGACTAAAGAGAATCCAAAGCACACGAGGCGGCCCTTAAAGCTTCCCGAGTCTAGAAACAGACCAATAAACCTGCATGGTGGTGACACCATAAAGCCCCATCTGGGATGCAGAATGCAAATGGGTTGTTGGACTCAGCCCGGCCTCTCGCCTTTCTTGTTGGGAGATATGGCACAATTTGAAAGGCTGGAAATCCAGTCTGTCTCAGGATTTGTTCATTCCTGAGTGTTCTTCAGGTTCTTTCTTTATAAAGCTTTTTTTATCCCAGAAAATGTCCATGCAGTCGCACAGTTTGCCAGTGGGACAGATCTTGACCAGACATACGAACTGAGCCATAATGTTCAAACACCTTGTTTGCATCCAGCCACCCACCACAGCCAACACCAAATACCTTTGGGTCATCAGCCTCAGGTTTTTCAGTCTCTGAATCGTCATCTTCCTACAAGACAAAGAATTTAGAGGATTAAGCTTAAAGGAGCGGGCCTGAGGAGTCTCACATGCATAACTAGGGGCTGGAGCAAACAGCCCATGTACCCAGCTGGGGTCATCCCACGGAGAATCCCTCCCCTACCATATAACTCAGAACCAGAGAGAGATAAGGGGAAAAAAGAGATATTCTGGGGGTGGGGACAAAAAAGCATCAGCAGCTCAAAGTTAGGTTACTCTAATGGTGAGACAGTCCACATCAATGAAAATGCCCCAGGTAAAAATCACAGACATCAAAGTGTGCTTCAGGAAAGAGTAAGATCAGACCACACAATAAAACAGGCAGCGTGTTTCCACTGAAATATCAGTTACTTCAAACCAGGATTATGAGCCTTCTTTGCTTTTCATATACATAGGTAAATCAGACTCAGACCTACCGTAACACTGTTCAACACCAAGTGCCAAGACTTACACACAGCTCTATCACAGCACCTCAACCAGCATTTGCACTTACTAACATCAACACAGGAAGATAGGCATCATGACCAGAGCAAGTGACTTGGGAAAGGCAGGACTAAATGGCAATGCCCAACCTTTCAAGAGTCCTAGTTGAGTTGGCTCTGCCTCTACCCAAGTGCTCACAGAACTGCCAATGACCCATTCTACCCAGTCCTGTTCCTTATCCAAATGAGGTCAGCCTGACACAAAGGATCACACATGGTAAGGCATTCTCCAAAGTGAGCCCACCATTCCACTGAACACTAATGTTGATGCTATGAAGGTCAAAGATCAGGAGCAGATGCTGAATCAGCTACCTTATTAGCTGGCGAAATCCATGTCACCTCCACTACCCAGAACATTCCCAATGCAGAGAAGCCTTTAACTGAATACCCCAGCAAAAAATGATTTAATTTTAAACTGTTATTTTCAACAAAGCTACACTTCAGCCCAAACATTACAGAGCACTCCACATATTAATATAAATGCCACTTGAGAGACTTGAACAAACTAGACTGATGATTTGGAGACTTAACTGTCCTGTAAGGTGCCAGTGAGTCCAAGGCTTTAAATGCAATTTCCATTATCTTCTTAAAATGAAATCAGTCATGCCAAATAAACAGAGATGGAGCTCAGACAAATACAATCACATTTCAGAATGTCTACAGTAAGATCTGATGAGAGGATTTTACTAAAATATGAAACGAAGCTTTAACATGATGAAAATTCATTCTAAGCAAAGCAAATATGAGACAACACTTTATAAACACATTATGCAAATGTACTAAAGAAAAGAGTTATGGATATTAAGCCAGAATGTGGGTACTTCAGAAAAGTCAGAAGAGAAAACAACTTGCAAAACTTTTCTGAATAATTTCAGTCAACTCTGAATTACCAGTATTAATGGATGGGGCTAAAGGCATGAAAATATCTCCCAAATTGCATAATGTACAAAGTACATTTGTTTGTTGTGGAAAGAATTTAATGCTAACATTTACATACCAACATGTAACAAATTTCAAACAAATAATATATTGTGAGTGTTTCAATTAAAACTGTTGCTAAGTAGTCAGATTCGACATCCAGACTCAACACTGCGTGTCTTATGTTAATGCACCAGCCTCAATTTAAATTCTGGCTCATGTTGCTCAGGTGATTATGTATCTAAAGCCTTTCTTGTTAATAATTGCACAGGTTCTCCTTCGCCAGCACCTACTAAACTTCAGGCAAGATTTGTGATCAAGAACTAAGGGCACCATGATAAAAAGTGCCAAGTAAAATGTCAAAAAAGAAGTTAAGAAGGTCAGGCATGGTGGCTCATGCCTGTAACCCCAGCACTTTGGGAGGGTGAGACAGGGGAATCGCTTGGGGCCAGAAGTTTGAGACCAGACTGGGAAACAGTAAAACCCCATCTCCACAAAAAAATTTTTAAAAAATTTTAAAACTTGGGCCGGGCGTGGTGGCTCATGCCTGTAATCCCAGCACTTTGGAAGGCTGAGGCCGGTGGATCACCTGAGGTCAGGAGTTCAAGATCAGCCTGGCCAACAGGGTGAAATTCTGTCTCTGCTAAAAATACAAAAATCAGCTGGGGATGGTGGCAGATGCCTCTAATCCCAGCTACTCAGGAGGCTGAGGCAGGAGAATCACTTGAACCTGGGAGGCGGAGGTTGCAGTGAGCCGAGATCGCACCACTGCACTCCATCCCGGGTGACAGAGCAAGACTCCAACTCATTAAAAAAAAAAAAATTAGCTAGGCATGGTGGCTCCCACCTGTAGCCCCAGCTACTGAGGAGGCTGAGGTAGGAGGATCACTTGAGCCCAGGAGTTCAAGGCCTTAGTGAATTATCAATGATCACACCACTGCACTCCAATCTGGGCAGCAGAGTGAGACCCTGTCTCAAAAGAGAGGAAGAAACAGGCGAAAACTAATTTTCCTTGCTAATCTTAAATAAACTGACAAGATTTCAATGATCCCAACCAAGATTAAAAATAATGCAGAGTTGGTTGTAGATATAAATGATAAACCAATTAGGATGAACACCTGCTATAAATGGAGTAAATCATTTAAATAGGGAAAAATCAACAGAAAATACCAATTGATATCTGGGTTAAATAAAATAATCCATGATCTTTTCCCCCAAATTTCAATTCAAAGATTAATAAAAAATGATCCATGTGAAAATAAATTTTCAAACAGAACTACTGATATCCAACCCAGTTTCTTCCACTAATACCAAACAAAAGAGGGGAGCAGGGGATGAAGCTAGCCATGAAATGGAACACTGTTGGCACAGTTCCAAAATCTGACAAATGAAATTGTGCTTTCAGTAGCTCTGAATTTGAGAGATTTACCTACCGACTGTCTACTGTTCTCATCCTCTTCTTCTTCATAACCATCTTCATCACCACCTAGACGAGAAAAGTCATCCTCCCCATAGGCATCAGATACCAATCCGCCTTTCTCTTCTGAAAAGTTAAAAATAAAGAAAGAAAAAAAAAATCAAGAGTTACAATGTAAGAAAAATGTCCAGAGATTTGAGTGGTCAGGACTATCTCTGAAGATACAAGGGAAACCTAAATTTCATGTTAAGTGACCATAGGCCCAGATTTGGCTCTTTTTTTTTTTTTTTTTTTTTTTTTTTTGAGACGGAGTTTCGCTCTTGTTAACCCAGGCTGGAGTGCAATGGCACGATCTCGGCTCACCGCAAACTCCGCCTCCTGGGTTCAGGCAATTCTCCTGCCTCAGCCTCCTGAGTAGCTGGGATTACAGGCATACGCCACCATGCCAAGCTAATTTTTTGTATTTTTAGTAGAGACGGGGTTTCACCATGTTGACCAGGCTGGTCTCGATCTCTTGACCTCGTGATCCACCCGCCTCGGCCTCCCAAAGTGCTGGGATTACAGGCTTGAGCCACCGCGCCCGGCCGATTTGGCTCTTAAGAAGACCATCATTTAGTGAATAAAATCATTAAAAGGGCAGGGAACAAAACCAAGTATTAAATTCAGTTTCGAATGCTACAAACACGAGATTAACACTATAAAGTTTATGGGAAACCATCGGAGAACTTTCTGACTGCAAGAGACCACACAAACCCACAAAACATGAAAGTACCTAACCTAATCCAATCCCCTTCACTTTCCAGATGAGGAAGCTAAGGTCCAGATACGTTAGGTAACTTGTTCTCTATTGTCCCAAAGAAATCTATTTCCAGTGTGAAACAAACATTGTGCTTCTCAACCTGAGGAGAACACCACCGATAGGTTTTAAAAACTCATAAAATTAAAAAAAAAAAAAAAATCACCCAGGATCCTTAAAAAGTTCACAAATGCTCACATCCTACCCCAGTTTTACCGAATTAGATCATTTCACTTTGGGGATCAGATACGTTTATTTTTAAAAGCTCCAAGATGTGTTTAGGGCACATTGCTAACTAAAAGTTATAAATTTAACAATCTTTACCATCTTCCACCTATGTTTTATTCATCGCTCTCCCTCATCAAACGAGCCCAGAGCGGAACAGGCAGTGGCTCAGCAGCCGCTCCCTCTTTGTTCATCCCTCTGCCCATCACGATAACCGGCATGGAGACTTTCAGTAAGTTTAGGCAGATTAATCGAAACAATGGGAAGGAGATTCTTCACTCCTAGCACAGAGTCTCTAATGCTCTATCTCATCCAGGACCCCGGACATAATTCGAGGTGCGGTACTTGGAGCACAATGACCATCTTGTTCCCTCCCGCCCAGCGAGGGGTACAGTATTCCGGGCAGACACCCGATTCCCTTTTCCAGCTTCCCACTTGGGCCTCACCAGCCGCGCTGCCCACCGCCTCGATTCCAGTCTCGCCATCAGACTCGGGCTCTGAATCTTCCGCGTAAACTGCCAGAGATGACAGAACATTCCTCTTCCCCGCCATCTTATTCCCACATCCCCGGCGCGGCTCACTCCTATGACTTGAAGATGCCGACTTCCGGGCGGAAAGGCAATTTCTTTCGTATCCCAGGAGATCCCGCGCCAGACTGAAAACCAATCAAAACGGCAGTTTTCTGCGCCTGGCTCCGCCCTCATGGTAACGCTCGCGCCACATCATCACTGTGCGACGGATGTAAGATTGTGTGGGTTCTAGAAAAAGCTGAATTCCCAGCGCTTTGGCTTCTCAGAATTGGGATTGTGTATAGAGGTCTTCGAATAGTTCCGGAACCAGCCGGCATCAGCGGTCCAGTAAGGGCCTTTTATTCCCGGGCGGACCACGGCCGGCCCTGATATCTTAGGGTGAAGAGAGGGAGGCGTCGGCCGGCCAAGAGAGAAAATTTGCGGATCTTGGACTCAGGAATAAGGGAGAAGGGGGTCGGGGTCCCGGGGTGGAAGAGCGGTCGTTGAAGCAGGTGGATCTTAGAAAAGCAGTTCCCCCTTCCCCAAACTGTTCTGAAGACATTTGTGTTTCTTCTGTTGATCTTGTTTCTATCTGTGCTATACCGTGGCCTGGAAGAGTTCAACGTTTTTATATTCATTGAGCGTAAAAGTGGAGATGTTAATTACCCAGGAATGTATTGCTTGAGTCAATTCACCTTCAGCTTTATTACTTAAACATAGCATTTAAGTGTAATATAGGAAGTTTTTACTCAGAAAAAGCTGTATTTTTAAAGCAAAACAGGGTTCTCGTGGCAACCTTTTACCGCCTTTGCCTTAATCTTGGGCCACTGTTCTTGGCTAAGATGAGCACCCACCATACCTCCTTTCCTTTTGACCCTGAGCGGCGAGTCCGGAGTACGTTGAAGAAGGTCTTTGGGTTTGACTCTTTTAAGACGCCTTTACAGGAGAGTGCGACCATGGCTGTAGTAAAAGGTAACATTACCAAGCTACCTTCCTTTAAATTCATGCTGGCTATACCATAACACTGCGGCAGAACACTCTCCTCCTGACCCTTTGTACCGCCTCACCTTTGGTCCATAACTAGATTTGAAAGTGTGTGAAAGTTGTCATCCAAAGCTTGTAGTTTTGTTTATTTGTTTTAATTAGAGATGGGGTCTCACTGTGTTGCCCAGACTGGTCTCCAAATTCTGCTCTCTGGCAGTCCTCCCACCTCGGCCTCCTGATATGCCGGGATTACAGGCATGAGCCATCACGCCTGGCCCGAAGTTTGTAGTTGTAATGGCAGAACCACCCAGCTGTTCAATAGTTCATAGCCAGATCTATACATGGTCTTTGAAAAACAGTTTAGATTCCCATTATTGTTTGTCTGTACACACAAACGAACAGCAGCAGTGACGGTGGCAGGAATAACTTAGTCACTGGCCTTGTAGAGAATTCCCTTGTGGAAGATTAAGTGGCCTGAGTCCCAGATAAAGAAAGAGTAATAATGTTATAAACCTGAGATTTGGTGACAAATGAAAGTTGCCAAGAGGCAAGCAGCAATGTAATATTAATGATACATGTTTAAACAAAAGCCCTAAGGAATGGCCTTCCATGTCTACACAGGTGTGCCCACTCACCTAGCAGTACTCTGCTTCCATGGCTGTTTAGTTCAATAATTGATACCGCAGCAGACTCAGACTTCTTAAGTCTTGTTTTTATTACCATTACTAGAAATGGTTTGTGCACGTATCCAAATTTCCCAGGATCCCTGCCTTTTTTCATAGAAAGGACAAGAGGGGAATTGTGAGACCCTCCCATGTGGGAGACACTCCGCTAGGTGCTTTTCCTATATTCTCATTTAATTTTCAACAACCTCAATGAAAAGGCAGGAAGCACTGAGATATTGTTGTCTTGTATTTTTGCAGGTAACAAGGACGTCTTTGTATGCATGCCCACAGGGGCAGGAAAATCCCTGTGCTATCAGCTACCTGCACTGTTGGCCAAGGGCATCACCATTGTAGTCTCTCCTCTCATTGCGTTGATTCAGGTGAGGCTTAGGGCAATAAAGATGGTAGCCCAAAAAGATTCGGGGAAGGTGTTTTGATGCTGGAAATTTCACTTCTCTATTGGTCTTTTGCCTCTTCTTTTATCTTCTTTTTTTTCTTTGAGTCTCACTCTGTTGCCCAGGCTGAAGTGCAGTGGCGCAGTCTCAGCTCACTGCAGCCTGTGCTTCCTGGGTTCAAGCAATTCTTGTGCCTCAGCCCCGCAAATAGCTGGGATTACAGGCATATGCCACTATGCCTGGCTAATTTTTGTATTTTTAGTAGAGATGAGGTTTCACCATGTTGGCCAGGTTGGTTTCAGACTTCTGACTTCAAGTCATCTGCCTGCCTCGGCTTCCCAAAGTGCTGGGATTACAGGCATAAGCCACCACACCTGGCCCTGCCTCTTACTTTTTATGATTTGCCTATCTCATTCTCTATATTGGGTTTCTGTGTTTCCCCAGTGTAGCATTCTCCACTGGTGCATATCACTCTAGGGGGTTACGAATGACTCCTCTGAGGTCCCTCACCCTTCTTTATTATTTTTTTTGTCCAGAGGAGTATGAAACTGTATTTGTAGGCCGGGCATGGTGGCTCAAGCCTGTAATCCCAGCACTTTGGGAGGCCGAGGCGGGTGGATCACGAGGTCAAGAGATCAAGACTATCCTGGTCAACATGGTGAAACCCCGTCTCTACTAAAAATACAAAAATTAGCTGGGCATGGTGGCACGTGCCTGTAGTCCCAATTACTCAGGAGGCTGAGGCAGGAGAATTGCCTGAACCCAGGAGGCGGAGGTTGTGGTGAGCCGAGATCGCGCCATTGCACTCCAGCCTGGGTAACAAGAGCGAAACTCCGTCTCCAAAAAAAAAAAAAAAAGAAACTGTATTTGTACACACATAAACACTCAGTCTCGTGTGCACACATGTGTACTCATGATGCTGGGATAGAAGTTGCCGATGGATAGATAGGTTGATATGGAGAAATCCAGTGTCTTGCTTATTTTGGTAAGGGTACAGTATGAAACAGAAAAAAAGATGAGAAACTGGCTAGAGCCTTGTTAAGAGCCACTCTACAGGTGTTCTGACTATTTAAGGCCTGCAGATGGGCTGATAGAATCGGAATTGAGGAAGTGTGGCTGTGTGGGTAAGAGCCATTCACCATGGAGAAAGGTAGAGAGGGAAAAACAGTAATAGCTTGGTGAATGTTCACCAGGTCCTAGGCTTTGTGCTTTGTGTGTTACATACATTAATTTCATCTCTGAGATGTAAATTTTAATTAATACAACAATTCTATTAGATAGAATTGTGTATATTGTTCAGAGGGTAAGAAACAGTGACTGGGCTTGTGGTGATTAAGTGAGCCAGGATTAAATCTAGGTCTGTTTGACCTCAGAGCCTGTCCCCTAAACCACTTTACCTTCCATACAGGCTGAGCATCCCTAATGCCAAAATCTGAAACCTGAAATGCTCCAAAATCCAAAAAATTTTGTTGCTGATATGACACCGCAAGTGGAAAATTCCACACCTTTCTGACCTCATGTGATGGGTTGCAGTCAAAACTCAGTCAAAACTCTTTTTTCATGCCCAAAATTATGAAAAATATTATATAAAATTACATCTAGCCGGGTGCGGTGGCTCAAGCCTGTAATCCCAGCACTTTGGGAGGCCGAGGCGGGTGGATCACGAGGTCGAGAGATCGAGACCATCCTGGTCAACATGGTGAAACCCCGTCTCTACTAAAAATACAAAAAACTAGCTGGGCGTGGTGGCGCGTGCCTGTAATCCCAGCTACTTAGGAGGCTGAGGCAGGAGAATTGCCTGAGCCCAGGAGGCGGAGGTTGCGGTGAGCCGAGATCGTGCCATTGCACTCCAGCCTGGGCAACAAGAGTGAAACTCCGTCTCAAAAAAAAAAAAAAAAAAAGATTACATCTAGGTTATATGTATAAGGTATAAATGAGAGAAAAAATGAATTTCATTTAGACTTGGGTCTCATCCTCAAGATATCTCATTATGTATATGCAATATCTGCAAATATTCCCAAATCCAGAAATATCTGAAATCTAGTACACTTTGGTCCCAAGCATTTGGGATAAGGGATATTCAACCTATACTACTTCTATGCAAAGAGAAGTCATATTGGAGAATGGGGGGAGGACAATTTATGACTAGGAAATCCTCTAGGGACTTGCAGTGATGTTTACCTGAGTCCTGAGGGCCAATTATAGCCCCTTTCTCTTCTCTTAGGACCAAGTGGACCACTTGCTAGCCCTAAAGGTACGAGTAAGTTCCCTGAACTCGAAGCTCTCTGCACAGGAAAGGAAGGAGCTGCTTGCTGACTTGGAGCAAGAAAAGCCCCAGACCAAGATTCTGTACATCACCCCGGAAATGGCGGCTTCATCCTCCTTCCAGCCCACCCTGAACTCCCTGGTGTCCCGCTACCTGCTGTCTTACTTGGTGGTGGATGAAGCTCATTGTGTTTCCCAATGGGGGCATGACTTTCGTCCTGACTACTTGCGTCTGGGTGCCCTGCGCTCCCGCCTAGGACGTGCCCCGTGTGTGGCTCTGACTGCCACAGCCACCCCACAGGTCCAAGAGGACGTGTTTGCTGCCCTGCACCTGAAGCAACCAGTTGCCATCTTCAAGACTCCCTGCTTCCGGGCCAATCTCTTCTACGATGTGCAATTCAAGGAACTGATTTCTGATCCCTATGGGAACCTGAAGGACTTCTGCCTTAAGGCGCTTGGACAGAAGGCTGATAAAAGGGTGAGGCACTGAGGGACAAGCAGCTGCTAGAGCATTGGGGTGCAATATGGAGATGGAGATGGGTCTTCTAAGACCTTTGCTTTTTCTAACTTCCTCAGCCAGGCTTCTTAAAACTCGTGCACAAAGATAGTTGTCCCTTTGGTTTCCTGGCATTGTCCTTCTTACTGGGGTTCCCTTGTCCTGGATCCTTCTTGGAAGGCAAGCAGCCAGCCTCTCTGTGTGAGGCCTCTGCAGACCCATGCAGAATTAGAGAGGAGGAACCAGAGAAGTTAAGTAGGTTGAGTTTTGAGCAGCTTTGGGCCTGCTTTTAAAATTTTTAAATTAAAACATTCATAGGTAATAAGGATTATCTGTAAATCTGTTGCCCAGGCTGGAATGCAGCCTCTAACTCCTGGCCACAAGCGGTCTTCCCGCCTCTGCCTCCTAAGTAGCTAGGACCACAGGAGTGTACCACCATGGCCAGCTAATTGAAAAATTTTTTTTTATAGACATGGGATCTTTCTGTGTTGCCCAGGCTGGTCTCTGATTCCTAGCCTCAAGTGATCCCCCCACCTCGGCCTCCCAAATTGCTGGGATTGCCGGCATGAGCCCTTGCAGCCAGTCTGGTCCTGCTTTATATAAAGTGGCAGAGCCTTGCTGGGTGTCCTGCCTCAGAGGGGACCGTGAAGCTGACGAGGGAAGGAACACATAGCTTCTTTTAGAGCAGGGTGCACTACATTGGGCCGATTGTTCTGTTCTTGCCATGCTTATTTTCTTCCTGCATCTCCCCATTCAGTTGTCTGGCTGTGGCATTGTCTACTGCAGGACTAGAGAGGCTTGTGAACAGCTGGCCATAGAGCTCAGTTGCAGAGGCGTGAACGCGAAGGCTTACCATGCAGGTAAGGGGCGCCCAAGGCCACGTGGGTCTCTTTACCCTCAGAGGCTTCTCAGCAGGTCTCTTGTTCTTTACAGATCCTGATTATCAGGTGACCCACCGTCTTATCGCAGATACTCAGGCAAATCTAAAGTGATTCACTTAAAGCCTCCAAAAGGAGTCTAGACATGAATGAAGTCTAAAATGAGAATTGTGACTCCTGAGTTCTTACTGTGTGCCTACCCAGCAGCAGGTGATGAGGCTTTTTGTTCGTTTTTGTTTTTTGAGATGGAGTTTCACTCTTGTTGCCCAGGCTGGACTGCAATGGCGTCATCTCGGCTCACCGCAACCTCCGCTTCCTGGGTTCAAGCAATTCTCACCCTCAGCCTCCCAAGTAGCTGGGATTACAGGCATGCACCACCATGCCCAGCTAATTTTGTATTTTTAGTTCGAGACTAGTCTCCATGTTGGTTAGGCTAGTCTCGAACTCTCAACCTCAGGTGATCTGCCTGCCTTGGCCTCCCAAGTGCTGAGGTTATAGGTGTGAGACACTGCGCCTGACCTGGTAATGAGTTTTTGCAAGCCCAGGTAATAGTGTTGTAGGAAGAGCAAAAGCTTTGGAGGCCAACAGGTTTGGGTTTGAATCATGGCCCCGACGTTAACCGAATGCTCCATGCCACACATGGACTAGGGTCTTTGTGTCTGTCAGCTGAGGTTCAGTAAAGTTAAGTGCCTTACGTAAGATCAGACAGCTGGGAGGTGAAGGATTCAGGGTTTGTGAAGTGCCTAGCACAGTGTCAAACCCAAAATAGACCTCGGGTAAACCCGAGGGAAATGTGAGTTGCCTTCTAAATCTTTCTGTCTTTTATAGGGCTGAAGGCTTCTGAAAGAACGCTGGTGCAGAACGAGTGGATGGAGGAGAAGGTCCCTGTAATTGTTGCAACCATTAGTTTTGGGATGGGAGTGGATAAAGCCAACGTCAGGTGAGCTTTGGTTCTTGCCCTGCCTTCCCGGTCTGGTCCTGGCACAGGGTGGATTGCCTAGTGCTGTGCCCAAAGGACCAGATTCCTGTGCTCCTTCGAGGGCCAGAGGAGAAGGAAGTTTCAGGAGGTAGTCCTTAGAACACAGCCTGAATGTGGACAGTTCCCATGTGGCCTGCTCCCAGGTGACTGCACAGCGAGGTTCTGCCACCCCCAGGATGGGGCAGTATGCAGTTCGTCAGGCTTGTCCTTTCACACAGCCCAGTTCACTCATATCTCAGTAGGCAGATCCTATGAGGAGGTGGGAATAAAGTAACTATAGTTGTGCACCTCATATTGATGTTCTGGTCAATGACAGAGTGTGTAGACTGGGATCTTGTAAGGTTATAATGGAGTTTAAAAATTCCTATCACCTAGTGATTTGTGTTACAGTTGCCTACAGTATATTCAGTACAGTAACACATGATACATGTTTGTAGCATAGCTGTGTAGCCTGCAATACCATCTAGGTTTACATAGACTATCCACTGTGATGTTCACAATGATGAAGTCTCCTAACAAGTCATTTCTCAGAACGTATCCCTGGCCGGGCATAGTGGTGCACACCTATACTCCCAGCACTTTGGGAGGCCAAAGCAGGTGGATCTCTTGAGTCCAGGAGTTTGAGACCAGCCTGGGCAACGTGGCAAAACCTCCATCTCAACAAAAATACATAAAAATCCGCGAGGTTTGGTGGCGTGTGCCTGTAGTCCCAACTACTTGGGCTGAAGTGGGAGTATTGCTTGAGCCTGGGAGGCGGGGTTGCAGTGAGCTGAGATTGTGCCACTGCTCTCCAGCCTAAGTGACAGAGCAAGACCCTGTCTTAAACAGACAAACAAAAAACCACCAAAACACAAATTGTATCCCCATCATTAAGTAAGGTATAACTGTATTTTAAGCTGTTCCCTGTGAAAGGTCAAAGGCAAAGCTCTTAGGACCATCATTTCTTATTACTGCTTACTAATAGTCTAGAAGAGTCAGTGCATCCCAGCCTCCTAGCCTCACACTGGCAACTATTAGGAAGTCTTTTATGTCTGGCCATGACCTTCAAGAGGCATTTTGGGCTACAGCCTGAAGCCCTTTGCTCTGATTAATACCAAATAATAATATCTTGTATGATTTATGGAGCATGTTTGGATACATGGTCTTGGTGAACCTCGTAGTGACCCCGAGTTAGTCAGGGTAGAGATTTTATAGTGCACTATATTTGAAAGAACACCAGCTTTAGAATCAGAGTTCAAACCCTGAGTCTGCAGCATGGTGTAGTGGCTCACACTTATAATTCCAGCACTTTAGGAGGACCAGATGGGAGAATTGCATAAGCCCAAGAGTTTGAGACCAGCCTGGGCAACATAGCAAGACTCCACCTCTATAAAATTAAAAATTAGCCAGGTATAGTGTTAGGTGTCTGTAGTCCAGGCTACTTGGGAAGCTGAGTGGAAGGATCACTTAAGGCCAGGAGATTGAGGCTGTAACAAGCTATGACTCTGCTACAATATTGTAGCCTGGGCAACAGAGCAAGACCCTATCTTAAAAAATAAAAAACAAGTCTGGGCACGGTGGCTCACGCCTGTAATCCCAGCACTTTGGAAGGCCGAAGCAGGTGGATCATAAGGTCAAGAGATTGAGACCATCCTGGCCAAACGGTGAAACCCCGTCTCTACTAAAAATACAAAAATTAGCTGGGCATGGTGGCTTGCACCTGTAGTCCCAGCTACTCAGGAGGCTGAGGCAGGAGAATCGTTTGAACCTGGGTGGCAGAAGTTGAAGTGAGCCGAGATTGTGCCACTGCACTCCAGCCTGGTGACAGAGCGAGAGTCTTGTCTAAAAAAAAATTAATAAAATAATAAAAAACAAAATAAATAAAATGAACCCTAGGTCTCTGGTGTCTTAAGAGCCAGTTTTGAAGGCAGAGACCCCTAGGCCCAAATTCTAGCTCTTTTGTGCCTTTACTGTGTGACCTTGTACAAATTTATCTCTGAATCCCAAGTTCATCGTCTGGAGAATGGGCTACCTCACATTATGGCGACTAACAATTAAATGAAACAAATGTATAAACTGGCTCATAGTAGGTATTTAGTAAATATTATTTCCCTCTCCAAAGAAGTTACAAATAACTTACTGAAATATGTATAGCTCATAAGTAGCAGAGCCTCATCTTATTTCTTTAGGTCATTATTTTTTCCACTGGGCCCTGGCTGAGTTTTTTGGTCCCTCATATGTGCTGGATTTGCCCCCATTAACTCCTGCTGTGGCCTCTAAGCTGGGCTGCTCCTAGTAGGGAGACGTGCCGATGGGATGCAGATGTCTTAACCATGCTGACTCTGGGACCATCCTCTGCCTCCCTGTCTGCTGGCCTCCCTGCCGTCCTACTCATGATTACTCCTCCAAAGGACACTCAACTTCTCTACCATATCATGCTGCTTGTCCCTTTGGATCCTACAGGTTTGTTGCCCATTGGAATATTGCCAAATCTATGGCTGGGTACTACCAGGAATCTGGCCGGGCCGGCAGGGATGGGAATCCTTCCTGGTGCCGTCTCTATTACTCCAGGAATGACCGGGACCAAGTCAGCTTCCTGATTAGGAAGGAAGTAGCCAAACTCCAGGTAAGGCCCGGGCAGTAGAATGTATCTCATTCTGACCCACCACTGTCCAGTTTTGTGAAGCTGATTTCTGAGCCCAGATGATGTTTGTGTAAGCTAGAGGAGGCTGCTCCCAGCCTGTAAGTATGGCAAGGGGAAATGGCACATTGGGTAGGTACCTAGAAATATAAAGAAAAGAAACAACTTTTTCTTTATAAATATTTAAATAATCTTAATATTTTAGAGGCAAGGTCTCTCACTGTCACCCAGTCTGAAGTGCAGTGGCATGGTCATGGTCCCTGCAGCCTCTAACTCCTGGCCATAAATAATCTTCCTGAGTAGCTGGGACCACAGGTGTGTGCCACCATGCCTAGCTAATTTTTTTTTTTTTTTTTTCAATTTTTTGCAGAGATGGGGTTTCACTGTGGTGCTCAGGCTGGTCTCAAAACTCCTGGGCTCAAGGAATCCTTCCACCTCAGCCTCCCAGACTACTGAGATTACAGGTGTGAGCTACTGCACCCAACCTTAATATTGTCTTTTGTGTACATGTTATTTTATGTGGTCAAGATCAGTACTGCCTTTTTTCTTTTGTTAAAGAGATAGGGTCTCACTGTGTTGCCCAGGCTAGAGTGCAGTGGAGTGGTGATTCACAGGTGTAATCATAGCACACTATACTCGAACTCCTGAGCTCAAGTGATCCTCCTGCCTCAGCCTCCCAAGTACCTGGGACTAGAGGCATGTGCCACAGCACCTGGCTTAATCTTGCCTTGTTTTTTTGTTTGTTTGTTTTGTAGAGACGAGGTCTTGTTATGTTGCCTAGGCTGGTCTTGAACTCCTGGGCTCAAGTGATCCTCCCACTTCAGCCTCCCAAAGTGTCGAGATTACAGGTGTGAGCCACTGCACCCAGCCAGTCTTACCTTGTTTTTTTGGTTTTTTTTTGAGATGGAGTTTCACTCTTGTTACCCAGGCTGAAGAGCAGTGGCACAATTTCAGCTCACCGTAACCTCTGCCTCCCCATTTCAAGCAGTTCTCTTGCCTCAGCCTCTTGAGTAGCTCAGATTGCAGGCATGAGCCACCATGCCCAGCTAATTTTGTATTTTTAGTAGAGATGGGGTTTCTCCATATTGCTCAGGCTGGTCTTGAACTCCTGACCTCAGGTGATCCACCCACCTCAGCCTCCCAAAGTGCTGGGATTACAGGTGTGAGCCACCACGCCCAGCCAGTCTTGCCTTTTTTTTTTTTTTTAATTATTTTTTACCTTAATTTATTTTATTTTATTTTTTTATTGCATTTTAGGTTTTGGGGTACATGTGAAGAACATGCAAGATTGTTGCATAGGTACACACATGGCAGTGTGATTTGCTGCCTTCCTCCTCACCACCTATATCTGGCATTTCTCCCTATTCTATCTCTCCCCAACTCCCCACCCGCTGCTGTCCCTCCCCTGTTTCCCCCCAACAGACCCCAGTGTGTGATGCTCACCTCCCTGTGTCCATGTGTTCTCATTGTTCAGCACCCACCTATGAGTGAGAACATGCAATGTTTGATTTTCTGGTCTTGTGTCAGTTTGCTGAGAATGATGGTTTCCAGGTTCATCCATGTCCCTACAAAGGACACAAACTCATCCTCTTTTATGGCTGCTCTTGCCTTGTTTTAAGGTAATGCTCTAGTATTGCTTTGTAAGCATTTTTCCATATTTTTATTAGTTCTTTTTTTTCTTTTTCTTTGTAGAAAACCTAGAATCAGACCCAAGTATGTAAGGGAACTTGTTGTATGATAGGTGTCATTATAAATCAACATGGAAAGGATTAAGTTTTGAAAAGTTTGTGCTGAAAAAAGATAAAGTTATATTCCTACCTGATACCACACACATATGAATTATAGATGGATTAAAAACCTCAACAGACTAAAATTGGGGAGGCGGGGGAATATTTTATGATCCTGAGGAAGGAAAGAGTATCTCAGGATCTTTTTTTTTTTTTTTTTTTTTTTTTTAAATGGAGTTTCGCTCTTGTTACCCAGGCTGGAGTGCAATGGCACGATCTCGGCTCACTGCAACCTCCGCCTCCTGGGTTCAAGCAATGCTCCTGCCTCAGCCTCCTGAGTAGCTGGGATTACAGGCACGTGCCACCATACCCAGCTAATGTTTTGTATTTTTCGTAGAGATGGGGTTTCACCATGTTGACCAGGATGGTCTCGATCTCTCGACCTCGTGATCCACCCGCCTCGGCCTCCCAAAGTGCTGGGATTACAGGCTTGAGCCACCGCGCCCGGCCTTTTTTTTTTTTTTTTTTTCTTTTTTGAGACGGGGTTTCCCTCTTGTTACCCAGGCTGGAGTGCAATGGCGCGATCTCGGCTCACTACAACCTCCGCCTCCTGGGTTCAGGCAATTCTCCTGCCTCAGCCTCCTGAGTAGCTGGGATTACAGGCATGCGCCACCATGCCCAGCCAATTTTTTGTATTTTTAGTAGAGACGGGGTTTCACCATGTTGACCAGGATGATCTTGATCTCTTGACCTCGTGATCCACCCACCTCGGCCTCCCAAAGTGCTGGGATTACAGGCTTGAGCCACCGCGCCCGGCCTATCTCAGGATCTTAAAAGCAGAAACCCCAAAGAAAATAATATATTTGAATAAATTCAAACTAAAAATTTCCATATAATAAAAGCTGCTATACATAAAGTGATGAAATGAGCCCTTGTTGGGAAGATATTTGCAATGTATAAAATTGACTATAAGCCGGGCGCGGTGGCTCAAGCCTGTAATCCCAGCACTTTGGGAGGCTGAGGCGGGTGGATCACGAGGTCAGGAGATCGAGACCATCCTGGTCAACAAGGTGAAACCCTGTCTCTACTAAAAATACAAAAAATTAGCTGGGCATGGTGGCGCGTGCCTGTAATCCCAGCTGCTCAGGAGGCTGAGGCAGGAGAATTGCCTGAACCCAGGAGGTGGAGGTTGCGGTGAGCCAAGATCGCGCCATTGCACTCAAGGCTGGGTAACAAGAGCGAAACTCCGTCTCAAAAAAAAATAAATAAATAAAATAAATAAATAAATAAATAAAAAGACATACACCTGCATAGCAAAAAGGATGAATAGGTATTTCATAGAAGAGAAAAACAGAGTAGCTAATAAATATATGAGGAGATGTTCAACCTCACCTAACAAGCAGAAGTACAGAAATTAGACAACAAGCCATCATTTTATACCCATCATATTGGCAAAAATGTCTTCATAATCACTGTTGGTAAGGATGTGGGGAAAGGGCTCATCTTAACAATGTTGCTGGGCACCGTGGCTCATGGCTGTAATCCCAGCACTTTGGGAGGCCAAGGTGGTCAGATCATGAGGTCAGGAGATGGAGAACATCCTGGCAAACACCATGAAACTCCGTCTTTACTAAAAATACAAAAAGTTAGTCGGGCGTGGTGGCAGCACCTGTCGTACCAGCTACTCGGGCGGCTGAGGCAGGATAATCACTTGAACCTGGGAGGCAGAGGTTGCAGAGAGCCAAGATCATGCCACTGCTCTCCAGCCGGGGCAACAGAATGAGACTGTCTTTAAAAAAAAAAAAAAAAAAAAAAAAATGTTGTCAGGAACATAAACTACTTCAGCTGCTTCAAAGAGAAATGAGGTGATACTTATACAGTGGAAGACACCAGTGCTCTGTGATTCAGTAATTCCACTTCTTCGTAGATAAATCATCATGTGTACAAGAATGTACATGTATAAGGATGAACAAGCATGTTTGCTGCAAAACTATAATGGTGAAATCTAGCTCTTCTGTAGGGTAATAGATGAATGAACTGTTTTAGTCACATAGTAGAATGGTTCAGAGGAGTCTAAAATGGCACAATAAATTTGCATGAATCAACAGGGATAAATTCCCTAAAGCATAATGTTGTGTCAGGAGTTTGAGACCAGCCTAAGATGGAGAAAACCCATCTCAACTAAAAACTACAAAAATTAGCTAAGTGTGGTGGTGCATGCCTGTAATCCCAGCTACTTGGGAGGCTGAGGCAGGAGAATCACTTGAACCTGGGAAGCAGAGGTTGTAGTGAGCTGAGATCGTGCCATTGCACTCCAGCCTGGGCAACAAGAGTGAAACTCTGTCTTAAAAAAAAAAGTTTAAAGATTGGTAGCTGGCCGGGTGCAGTGGCTCAAGCCTGTAATCCCAGCACTTTGGGAGGCCGAGGCGGGTGGATCACGAGGTCAACAGATCGAGACCATCCTGGTCAACATGGTGAAACCCCGTCTCTACTAAAAATACAAAAAATTAGCTGGGCATGGTGGCATGTGCCTGTAATCCCAGCTACTCAGGAGGCTGAGGCAGGAGAATTGCCTGAACCCAGGAGGCGGAGGTTGCGGTGAGCCGAGATCGCGCTATTGCACTCCAGCCTGGGTATCAAGAGCAAAACTCCGTCTCAAAAAAAAAAATTCGCAACAATAATAGTTATTAAATACCTAGGAATAAATGTTACAAGCTGTTAACAATAGTTTTTTTTTTTTTCAAAAAGCTATGGAGAAACCTCATTTCTACTTAACAAATACAAAATAAGCTGGGCGTGGTGGGGCATGCCTGTAATCTCAGCTGCTTGGAAGGCTGAGGCAGGAGAATCACTTGAACTTGGGAGGTAGAGGTTGCGATGAGTTGAGTTTGCGCCTTTGCACTCTAGCCTGAGCAACAAGAGCAAAACTCCATCTCAAAAAAAAAAAAAAACAAAACTCCCCAGTTGCTTTTATCACATGGCCAGGGTTGACAACCATTGGTTTAGATAAAGAAAACTCAGATCTCATCAGGAGAAAACAAGCTCTGGAGCCAAGTGCAGTGGCTCATGCCTGTAATCCCAGCACTTCGGGAGCCTGAGGTAGGTGGATCACTTGAGCCCAGGAGTTTGAGACCAGGATGGGCAACATGGTGAAAGCCCATCTCTTCAAAAATTTCAAAAATTCGCCTGGCATGGTGGTGCAAGCATGTGGTCTCAGCTACTCAGGAGGCTGAGGTAGGAGGATCGCTTGAGCTGATGCTGAGGTGGGAGGATCGCTTGAGCTTAGGAGGTTGAAGCTACAGTGAGGTGTGATCCCATCACTGCACTCCAGCCTGGGCAGCAGAAACCCTGTTTCAAAAACAACCAAACAAAAAACAAATTCCAGATTAAGGACCTATGTTGAAATAATAAGCAATATTTTACAAGAAAATGTAGTCCAATGTGTAATCTAGAACTGAGGGTACTTTTATAATGAAGATTAGAAACCCAGATAGCAATGTATTGTGTTTTTGTTGTTGTCGTTTTTTGAGACAGAGTCTCGCTCTGTCACCAGGCTGGAGTGCAGTGGCGCACTCTCAGCTCACTGCAACCTCCGCCTTCCTGGTTCAGGTGATTCTCCTGCCTCAGCCTTCTGAGTAGCTGGGACTACAGGTGCATGCTGCCACTCCCGGCTAATTTTTTGTATTTTTAGTAGAGATGGGGTTTCTCCATGTTGGTCAGGATGGTCTTGATCTCCTGACCTCATGATCCACCCACCTTACCCTCTCAAAGTGTTGGGATTACAGGCGTGAGCCACTGCACCTGGCCTGCTATATATTAAATATATAAACTTTTAAATTTCTATATTTATATTTTATATTTTTATTAAAAGATATTTTTATATTATATTTTTATTAAATATAAAACTTTTTAATTTTTATATTTTTATTAAATATAAACCTTTTTTTTTTTCTTTTTTTTTTTTGAGACGGAGTTTTGCTCTTGTTACCCAGGCTGGAGTGCAATGGCGAGATCTCGGCTCACCGCAACCTCCGCCTCCTGGGTTCAGGCAATTCTCCTGCCTCAGCCTCCTGAGTAGCTGGGATTACAGGCACGTGCCACCATGCCCAGCTAATTTTTTGTATTTTTAGTAGAGACGGGGTTTCACCATGTTGACCAGGATGGTATCGATCTCTTGACCTCGTGATCCACCCGCCTCGGCCTCCCAAAGTGCTGGGATTATAGGCTTGAGCCACCCACTGCGCCCAACCTATAAAAACTTTTAAATTTCTATAAAACGTGAAAATATGAAATATGACAAAAGATACCATAAACAGTGTCAATAGATAAATAGTAAATCTGGGGAAATATTTTAATATAGAAGGCAAACAAAAGAATAAACAGCTTTTACCTATTGACAAGAAAAAAAAGGATATGAAAATCAAGGAATATGAAAAGAAAGTTCTCAGAAAAGTTTATCAAATGACACATTTAAAGATGCCCAAATTTAGGCCAGGTGAGGTAGGTAGCTCATGCCTATAATCCCAGCACTTCGGGAAAATGACACAAGAGGATCTCTTGAGGCCATGAGTTTGAGACTAGTTTGGGCAATGTAATAAGACTTCATCTCTACAAAATATTTAAAAATTAGCTGGATGTGTGTTCCAACTACTGGAGAGGCTGAGGTGGGAGGATCACTTGAGCCCAGGAGGTCAAGGCTGCAGTGAACTGAGATCATACCACTGCACTCCAACCTGGGTAACGGACTGAGACCCTGTTTCAAAAAATAATAATAATAATTAGCTGAGCATGATAATATGTGCCTGTAGCCCTAGCTACTCAGGACACCGAGCCGGGAGGATTGCTTGAGCCCAGGAATTCAAGGCTGTGGTGAGTTATGGTCATGCCTGAACCAGAGCAAGACTCTGTTTGTCAAGACTCTGTTTCCTAAATAAATCATGAGTACATAAATATTTAATGCTGTATGTGGAAGCTTGAAGGAAATAAGACATTTTCAGATACAAAGGTTTGAAAAACTTTCCCCAGTATGTCATGTCTCAGAAGCTATTAAAGAATGTTCTCCATTGTAAAGAGGTGGTAAACCTAGAAAGCAAAGATGGAGACTTAACCAGGAGTAAGTCTTGGCGCAGGACAGTATTGGAGAGTAGTCCTGAAAGATAGCTGTGTCCCAGGTCTACGGGAAATGGGTCCAGATTGCACTAGGGGGCAGAAGACTCCAGGAAGGAAGGTTCCAAAAATCACAGTGGAAGCTGGCATCTCTGGCTCCTATCAAAATGAACTGTTCATTTTGTTAGGACTGTTAGGGGTAAATTAATGACGTACTGAAATCTAAGTAAATAGAAAAAAGCAAAGATATTAATTTCAGGGGAAACACAGTTATGCAAGAGAGGAAATGTGATCATAGGAAATATAAAAATGTAATCACTTGGTTTAGCTCTGAACTCTGTTGACATAGTCATAATAAGGAAAACAGGGATTTCATAAGAAATTGTTCTTTTTTTTTTTTTTTTTTTTTTGAGACAGAGTTTCGCTCTTGTTACCCAGGCTGGAGTGCAGTGGCGCGATCTCGGCTCACCGCAACCTCCGCCTCCTGGGTTCAAGCAATTCTCCTGCCTCAGCCTCCTGAGCAGCTGGGATTACAGGCACGCGCCACCATGCCCAGCTAATGTGTATTTTTAGTAGAGACGGGGTTTCACCATGTTGACCAGGATGGTCTCGATCTCTTGACCTTGTGATCCACCCGCCTCGGCCTCCCAAAGTGCTGGGATTGCAGGCTTGAGCCACCGCGCCCGGCAAGAAATTGTTTTGTAAACCTGTTTGGAAAGTTGCAGGTACAGAATCTGTGTGTATCTGTGTGTGTTGGTGGTGGTGGTGGGGATGAGTTACCTGCCCAAAGCAGAAACTCAGTAGACAGTGTCTCCAGTATCAGTGTCTCATTTTTTGTTGTTTATTTGTTTTTGAGACAGAGTCTCTATCGCCCGGGCTGGAGGGCAGTGGCACAATCTTGGCTCACGGCAACCTCTGCCTTCAAGTTCAAATGATTCTTATGCCTCAGCCCCCCAAGTAGCTGGGATTACAGGTGCCTGCTGGTGTAATCCCAGCTACTCTAGAGGCTGAGATGGGAGGATCACTTGAGCCCAGGAGGTCCGGCTAATTTTTGTATTTTTAGTAGAAATGGAGTTTCAACCATGTTGGCCAGGCTAGTCTCGAATTCCTGACCTTAAGTGATCTGCCTATCTTGGCCTCCCAAAGTACTGGGATTACTGGTGTGAGCCACTGTCCCCGGCCTTTTTTTTTTCTTTTTCTTTTCTATATTAAAAAATAATTCACAATATTTTAAAAGGATATGTTGCCAAATAGACATGTACACAAAAAAGGCCACTGATGCATAATGACATCACTCACAAATGCTCACTGTTCTGCTAGTTGATTAGCCACAAGTCCGTAGACAGGCTTATAGCAGAGTGAAGCCAGGAAATGTCTCTGAGCAGAGCTGTAACAGCTTCTGTCAGTAAGAGGGGAATTACCTTCAGGAGTGGGCAAGGAAGGAAGTTGGCTGCCATCTTTAGAGTTCCACTGCCCTGACCAAGTGTCTACATTCAAAATCTATAGTGCCCATCCCTCACCTAATAGTGGTTCCTGGCCCAGGGTGAGACTGTCCTTTCAATTGGATGAGGGTGCCAACAGATGGGCTTGGGAGGGAGGGCCACACCCCTGCCATCTTGCTCTCCTGGTGTAGCTGACAGCTGCCCACCCCCGCCCCACACCATGGGCTTCTGAGTTAGCAGATCAGGCATTTTATTTTATTTTATTTATTTTTGAGATGGAATCTTGCTCTGTTGCCTAGGCTGGAATGCACTGCCGTGATCTCAGCTCACTGCAGCCTCTGCCTCCTGGGTTCAAGTGATTCTCCTACCTCAGCCTCCTGAGTAGCTGGGATCACAGGTGTGCAACACCATGCCTAGCTAATTTTTGTATTTTTAGTAGAGATGGGGTTTTACCATGTTGGCCAAGCTGGTCTCGAACTCCTGACCTCAGGTGATTCCCCCGCTCCTTGGCCTCCCAAAGTGTTGTGATTACAGGCATGAGACACTACGCCCAGCCATAGATCAAGCATTTTATAAATTGTATTTTATTATTTATTTATTTTTCTTCTTTTTTCTTTTCCGTTTCTTGCCATCCAGTAACATATAAATTATATTTTAAATTCATGTTTTAAGCTTGTGAAAAATAATCACTTAACATTTTAATATATCTCCCTCCAATATACACTGAAATATATATGTTCGTACATATGTTAAGTATGCAACATTTGTGCATGTATTTACTGTTATTAAAATGGGTCATATTATATAGTGCTTCCCAAATGCCAGTCCATGGGCTGTTTACATGAGAATCTCCTGAGAATCTTTTCAGAAATGCTCAAAAGCTCATCCCAGAAAATTCAGTTCAGTAGTCTGTGGTTATGATATATATGGTCAGGTCTGGGGATACTTTTTTTTTGAGACGGAGTTTTGTGCTTGTTACCCGGGCTGGAGTGCAATGATGCGATCTCAGCTCACCGCAACCTCTGCCTCCTGGGTTCAGGCAATTCTCCTGCCTCAACCTCCTGAGTAGCTGGGATTACAGGCACGTGCCACCGTGCCCAGCTAATGTTTTGTATTTTTAGTAGAGACGGGGTTTCACCATGTTGACCAGGATGGTCTCGATCTCTTGACCTTGTGATTCACCTGCCTCGGCCTCCCAAAGTGCTGGGATTACAGGCTTGAGCCACCGTGCCCGGCCTGGGGGTACTTTTTAAGTGGCTTTATTACTGTCATTTAATATTTTTCTCCCTTGTTACTTTTTTTTCCTTTTTTGAGATGGAGTGCAGTGGCATGATCTTGGCTCACTGCAACTTCCGCCTCCTTGGTTCAAGCAATTCTTCTGCCTCAGCCTTCTGAGTAGCTGGGACTACAGGCATGCACCACCATGCCTGGCTAATTTTTCTGTGTTTTTAGTAGAGGCAGGGTTTCACCATTTGGCCTAGCTGTTCTCAAACTCCTCACCTCAAATGATCTGCCTGCCTCAGCCTCCCAAAGTGTTGGGATTGCAGGTGTGAGCCACTGTGCCCGGCCTCCTCATTAATTTTTGTGGCTCTAAGGTAGTCCAATTCTATAAGACTTGGTAAGTGGTCATTTTTTGTCCCCAGGAAAAGAGAGGGAACAAAGCATCTGATAAAGCCAGTATCATGGCCTTTGATGCCCTGGTGACCTTCTGTGAAGAGCTGGGGTAAGTGACTTATTTTGTACGTGGAGCAAAGTGTCAGTGACATCATTTACTCCCCCAGCACCCCTTAGTTAAGCCTGTAGGCTACCAAGGGACCCTCGCCTGTGAAGGCCGTTGCATTGGGCAGCATGGAAGTCAGGACCTTGCTCTTCTCTATTGGAGGCCCCAGGAACTCTGGCAGTGTGGGGATTTGCTCAGGATTCTGGGTGGTATCCTTCCCTCCACTCCACCCTCTTCTGAGATGGCCGGCATCACAGGCCACTCAGTCCCAAGGGATGTGACCAGCTCTGAGCTGTCAGCTTTGTGGGCATTGTGTGCCACCGAGCTGGGACTTCTGGCTTCACTTGAGCAGTCCTCACCCTTATCCAGGACCCACACAGAAGCCTGTGGCCCCGCTTACCTCAGGGAGTCATGTGCTTTGAACCCACTCATCTGTTTTGCCTGCATCTTCAGGCAATGGGGCCAGGACCCTGGAAAGAGCCAGAGGACTGATCAGTGTAATCAGGTCATGTCCAGGCACGCGGAGCTGTGAGTACCTGGGTAAGGGACACCAGGAGGAGTCGTTTACATTTTGGTCTAAAAAGCTTTTGGATTCATCTGATCTCATGGAATGATCCTGTGAGGAGATGATGCTGACGTGATTGCATCAGACTTAGGTGAATAAATTGTGGTCCAGGGAGGTCACAGTCACAAAACTAATGGTAGACTGAGGCCACTAAACCCCCATCTCCCGATTTTCAGTGGTGTGCTCATTTTCATACACCTGAGCCATCTTGGTTTTTGCAAGAGGAGCATCCTGAAGCACAATGCTAAGTGCACGGAACTGGCGTCTAGCAGATGTTTGGGCTCTCCTTAGGGAATCAGAGCAGCTCTTCTTTGGGCTGTATGTTTTTATTTCTACCTCCTCCTGTTCACCACTGAGTCGGTGGCTCCTGGACTGAAGCTGTTTTCTTCTCCAAACTGCCATCTCTAATTTGGCCTCTGTGGCACGACCATGCCCAGCAGAAGTGGTTGGCTATAGTGTCAGGACCACCCTTGACCTGCAGCCGTTGCAACCAGAGCCCTTTTTAAGCACAATTAATACAGGGGTTGCTAAATTTGGCCTCCTTAGGCTTCTTGAGCAAAGCTCTCATTTCTAGTGAGGAATGAAAGGGCCAAGTGTTCCTGTTCACTGTGAGTCCTCTTGGCTGAAAAAAAGCCCTGGGGCTGTCTGAGGCTCTGAAAGGCTCTCTGGAGGGTTAACTCTGCCTGTCCCCGGGGTCTGCTCAGGCTGCCAGGCAAGGGAACAGGTCCTCCTAAGGGCCTCTGCCTTTGTTTCTCCTGTCACCTTCCAGGGAGCTGGGACTTCTTAGTGCATCAGTGACCTGGTTGCCAGGGGCTGGGGTCCAGGCATCTGTGGACCTGAGGAGTCCAAGTGACAGCCTCAAACTGCCTTTTTTTTTTTTTTTTTTTTTTTGAGACGGAGTTTCGCTCTTGTTACCCAGGCTGGAGTGCAATGGCGCGATCTCGGCTCACCGCAACCTCCGCCTCCTGGGCTCAGGCAATTCTCCTGCCTCAGCCTCCTAAGTAGCTGGGATTACAGGCACGCGCCACCATGCCCAGCTAATTTTTTTGTATTTTTAGTAGAGACGGGGTTTCACCATGTTGACCAGGATGGTCTCGATCTCTCGACCTCATGATCCACCCGCCTCGGCCTCCCAAAGTGCTGGGATTACAGGCTTGAGCCACCGCACCCGGCCTCAAACTGCCTCTTGTGCAGCCTCATACCTGTCTCCTTTGCTATGTGTGATGGTTCTGAAATCCAGGCGGCCGGCGGTAATAAACACTGTTGGTATGTCAGTATTGGCTACTGTTCTGTGAATAAGTGAAAGTTTCTTAACTGGTGTATAGCACAAAGAAAAAGCCCCATCTCCACCAGATATTTGCTCCCTAAGAATGGTTCTCGTTGAAGGCTGAAGTTGAAGCAGCCTCCCACCAGCAATCCCTTGGGGTAGGCACCTGGCGGCTCGGAATTATTTCTGCAAAGGAAGCTGTAGGTTTCCTGTCAGTTTGTTGTGGGGTCTGACCAGGTATTTGGGTCAGTTACTAATGAGGCGGGGGCTGCGGCAGCCAGTGGTTTCCTTTCTTCTCTGCGTGTAGTTACTTTCTCTGGGCTACAGCCTTGCAAAAGCAGTGTTTGATTATTCATGACAATGAGCATCTTTTAGTATCATAAGGAAAAATTATTAGGTTTGAAGCAAACTCCAGCTTAAGACCTCAGCATTTTGAGATAGAAGAGCTGCCTTATATTTAGACCTGGATTGAATTGGGCCCTGTTGTCTCCTGGGATCTTGGGGTTGGGAGTGCCCGTCATCTTCTTATCTGTGTGTTTGCTCATTCATTCATTTACTCAGCCAACAAATATTGACTGATGCCCACTCTGTGCCAGGCACATTGAACATGGGGAATACAATAGTGGACAGAAAGAGCCCCGCCCCTGCTTTATGGTGCTTGGTCCAGTGGGGAAGAGAGCACTACAGACACAGTAGAGACATGTAAGTCCCAGAGCCAGCCATGGTGGCTCACATGCGTTTTTTGTTTTTTTTTTGTTTTTTTTTGAGACGGAGTTTCGCTCTTGTTACCCAGGCTGGAGTGCAATGGCGCGATCTCGGCTCACCGCAACCTCCGCCTCCTGGGTTCAAGCAATTCTACTGCCTCAGCCCCCTGAGTAGCTGGGATTACAGGCATGTGCCACCATGCCCAGCTAATTTTTTTTGTATTTTTAGTAGAGACGGGGTTTCACCGTGTTGACCAGGATGGTCTCGATCACTTGACCTCGTGATCCACCCGCCTCGGCCTCCCAAAGTGCTGGGATTACAGGTTTGAGCCACTGCACCCGGCCACATGCGTTTTTTTTGAGATGGAGTCTTGCTCTTGCTGCCCAGTCTGAAGTGCAATGGTGTGATCTCGGCTCACTGCAACCTCTGCCTTCCGGATTCAAGTGATTCTCTTGCCTCAGCCTCCTGAGTAGCAGGGATTATAGGCCTGTGCCACCATGCCCAGCTAATTTTGTATTTTTAGTAAGAGACAGGGTTTCTTCATGTTGGTCAGGCTAGTCTCTAACTCCTGACCTCAGGTGATCTGCCCGCCTTGGCCTCCCAAAGTACTGGGATTACAGGCGTGAGGCACCACTCCTGACCAGGCTCACACCTTTTATACCAGTACTTTGGGAGGCTGAAGTGGGAGGATCACCTGAGCCTGGCAGTTCAAGACCAGCCTGGGCAACATGGCAAGACCCTGTCTGTACTAAAAATACAAAAAAAAAAAAAAAAAAAACCCAAAAAAAAAAACAGAATTTCACGCCAAAGTTGGCCACGCACTGTGGTGTGTCCAGCAGGCTCAGTGCTTACTGCTGCTGTCATGGTTCGGTTGCTAAACTGCATCGTCGCTGTGTCCCAGAACATGGGCACCGGCAAGAACGGTGACCTGCCCTGGCCGCCGTTCAGGAATGAATTCAGGCATTTCCAGAGAATGACCACAACCTCTTCAGTAGAAGATAAACAGAATTTGGTGATCATGGGTAGGAAGACCTGGTTCTCCATTCCTGAGAAGAATCGACCTTTAAGGGATAGAATTAATGTAGTTCTCAGCAGGGAACTCAAGGAGCCTCCACAAGGAGCTCATTTTCTGGCCAGAAGTCTGGATGATGCCTTAAAACTTACTGAACAACCAGAATTAGCAAATAAAGTAGACATGATTTGGATAATTGGTGGCAGTTCTGTTTATAAGGAAGCCATGGATCACCCAGGCCATCTTAAACTGTTTGTGACAAGGATCATGCAGGACTTTGAAAGTGACACGTTTTTTCCAGAAATTGATTTGGAGAAATATAAACTTCTGCCAGAATATCCAGGTGTTCCCTCTGATGCCCAGGAGGAGAAAGGCATTAAGTACAAATTTGAAGTATATGAGAAGAATGATTAATATGAATGTGTTTTCTGGTTTAAGCTGTTCCTTCTCCCTCTGAAAAAAAATTATGTATTTTTACATTAGAAAAAAAGACTTTTTTTCTTCTACAAGATCTTATGGAAGCTTTTCTCTCTTATCTTTTTCTTTCCCCTTTTTATCGCTTTCTGCAAAAAAAAAAAAAAAAGACATTGACTTAAAAAAAAAAAAAAATAACAAAAAAACAACACACACACACAAGTAGCCAGGCATTGGTGGCACATGCCTGTAGTCTGAGCTGCTCAGGAGGCTAAGATGGGAGGATCAGCTGAACTCAGAAGTCAAACCTGCAGTGAGCTGAGATTGTGCCACTGCACTCCAGCCTGAGCGATGGGCATGAGACCCCCATCTCAAAAAAAAAAAAGACATGTAAGTCCTGTAAATGGTATTTTGAGAGTATAAAACAGGTGGCCTTACCCTAATCCTCAAGGATTAGGGATGATTTACCTGAGGGAGTCAGGTTCAAACAGATATGAAGGATGAGGAAGGACTAAGCAAGCCATGGAGTAAAGTATGGTGTAAGGGAGAGCATCCCAGTCAATGAGAATAGCATGTGCAAAGGCCCTGTGGTGGGAGAGAACATGGCATATTCCAGAACTGAAAGACATGCTGAGAACCCAGGGGCAGGGTGGGGTGGGATGAGGAGTGAGATGGTTGGAGACAGGCGGGCCAGACCGCATAGGGACCTGCAGGCCCAGGTAAGGCTTTGCCCTGGTGGCTATATCTAGATTAAAAATGAGTTCTCACAAGTTAGCAGATTTGAAAAGGAATTTTTTCTTCATTTGGTTGTGTCTTTTTTCTGTCAAGGATTTGTGAAATTGCTGGCTGGGCCTGTGAGCCTGTTAGAGAACCTTGTTAGCCATTGCTCCTTCCACCAGAGCCAGTGGAGCTGTCCTTTCCATGTGCTTTTAGGGTTCCCTAAAAACAATAGGGTCAGGGACCCAGAATTGGTTTCAGACCAGCCTCCTCATCTTATTAGTCTGAGTAACCCTAAGCCAGATGCAGTATTTTCCTAGATTCTTTCCTGGTGGGAAAAGAAGGCACCAGGGCTTGGCCCCTGAGCCAGAGGCAATCACAGAGAGACCCACCACCGGAATAGGGGGGTCAGCTCGCCTCCCCCTGCTGCCGTCTCAGCCCCCAGGAATTCAGGTCACTCTTCTTCATGCTTTTCACACTGGGTGTTTTTTGTGGAAGTGAGTAAATCAAACATGATGGCAAATAAGATGAGAAGCAGGACAGCGGCGATGAATAAGATAATCACAGCCAGGCCTCCCTGGTCCCAGGGGTTCTGCCAGAACTCATCATTCCAGATTGTCTTCTTGATTGCCAGTTGGTCCATGAGAATCTGGAAAAGAAGAGCACCTGAGTGCAGGCAGCCCTCCCAGGCCCTGTCCGGGTGCTGTGCTCTGCTCCCTGACTCCAGTCTCTCTAGCAGCCTCTGTGAGCAGCCAGCCTCCCTGGCAGCTGGGGGACATGGACGGGATGGATAGTCTTTATGCTCGGTGCCTCCAGCCAGCAGCAAATGGTGTTTCCCCACTCTAGCTACAAGAGCCAGGACTGGCAGAAGGAAGGGGTCCCTGGATTCTTCCTGGGGGCTGCCCCTGGATTCTCTAATCCTTCTTTCCTGAGTAGCCCTGGCATGAGCAAGAACTTTCTCTCCCATTCCCAAGACCTGCTTGGCTGGAATCTAAAAAGTACCACGATAGATCCTCCCTGTTTTTCCCGCCCCAACTGCCAAACATTTGGGAGGCATTCGAGAGATCTGTATAGCAGCCAAGGAGGGGCCAACTCCAGCTGAGGCCTCGGTAGGCTTCTTGGAGACAGCTGAGAACAGAACTTGTAGAAGCAGAGCTCGTTATCACAGACTGCAAGCCTGTAGCCAGGTGAGGGCTGCCCAGGTGGGGAAGGAGGGAGCCATTACCTGATTCTGCTGGGTAGCCATCCTGGGTCCTACAAGGGCAATTCAGGGTGGTCCTTCAGGCCTACACTTTGTGAGGGGCTGAGCTGAAGAGGCCACCAGGTGACCAGAGCTGCACCCGGACTCAAAGAAGCCACTGTTGAGAGGAAAAGGCGTGAGCATGGCCAAGGGGCCCTGACCAGACCTTCATTGCTGTCACCAAAGCAAACAAAGGTGGGCTAGGCTGGTTGCCTGGCAACTATGGCTCCCTTTCTGCCTTTCACATTCCCCCTTCAGCTGCTTTCTGCCCTTCTGTGATGTCATTTCGGGGTGCTCAGGACACATGTGTTAATGAGTCCCTCCTGAGAGAAGACAGACTTGGGGTGGATGGGGAAGAGACTAGACCCAGGGCCTTTGCCCTAGGCCATCAGGCCACCTCACCTGTGGCTGGTCTGGACTGGGCTGTCCCGTCTGGATGATGTGTGGACTGAGAGGACCTGCCCAGAGCTCAGGAAGTCCTGAGGCTGGGACTGGCGTAGGCCTTACTTCCTGTGCTGTGGGGCTGGGGCTGGGACTGGCGTAGGCCTCACTTCCTGTGCTGTGGGGTGAATGATTAACTGCAGCCCTGGCTGGCGCCTGGCACCTCCTGGAACTGTTTCTGGGGGAAGTGTTGCTCCCCGCTGAGGCTTCCTATTGGTTCCTTTGTCCTCAGCAACACTGTGTGGTTGATTTCTGCCTACTGGCACAGTAGGGGAGCTGGGAAGAGGGAATCAAGCCTGTCTTTGGTGTGTGAAACCTAGTGGCCACCATTTACTCATTTAAAAGCTAGGATGTGAGGGCCCGCTGTGCCCAGGAACCACGCCAGGTACTGTACAGTTGTGAGATCAGAAAGGCGGGCCGTGCCCTCCAAGGGCTTCCCTTCTAGCCCTTGGGTGCTCATCCCTGCTCGTAAAGATCTGGGAGCTTTTAAAAATGCCGGGCGCGGTGGCTCAAGCCTGTAATCCCAGCACTTTGGGAGGCCGAGGCGGGTGGATCACGAGGTCAAGAGATCGAGACCATCCTGGTCAACATGGTGAAACCCCATCTCTACTAAAGATACAAAAAATTAGCTGGGCATGGTGGCACGTGCCTGTAATCCCAGCTACTCAGGAGGCTGAGGCAGGAGAATTGCTTGAACCCAGGAGGCGGAGGTTGCGGTGAGCCGAGATCGCGCCATTGCACTCCAGCCTGGGTAACGAGCGAAACTCCGTCTCAAAAAAAAAAAAAAAAGAAAGAAATGCCCAGGCTACCTGGTACCGCTTACATTAGCCTCTGGGGGTGCCAGGATGTCGTGTTGTTTACAGTTCCCCAGGTGATTCCCCTCATTGTGGCCAGGGTTGGATGACAGATGGTGGCAGATTTAGTACAGTTGTTCTTAACTATCAGGGGCGTCACTGACCCGGCTTACCTAATGCTTTCCGTTTCCTTGTGTGAAACTTACTGACTAATGCCCTTGGCATGCCGAACACTCACAGCAGTAGGCCAGTCTCTAGCACACCCTTGGCCTGCGGCTCAGTTAAATCAGATGCTTATCAGGAGTCAAGCTGGTTCCCAAACCTGTTCATGGCAGTTGTACTTGTAATTACATAATTGAATTTAACATCCCAGGAACCATCAAAGCAGCAATAATAGCTGAAACCCCAACTTTACCTACAGGGAACAGGCACAGAGAGGTTAAATAACTTAGCCAAGGTCATCAGCTAGTAAGTGAGTTGGAGTTTGAATCCAGTGGCACGGTCTGAGCTCTAAAGCACCTGTGCTGCACCTCAGAGTGAGTAGACGAACGAGTTGTTTCTATAAATACCTGTTGACCGCTTTGGGATGACTTTGGAATTACTCAGAGAATGTTTCTGTTGAAAAAGATGCAGACATGATAACTAAACATTGGGGACATTTTGTAAAAACCCAGGTGGCTTTCACACTCAGATTCCTTTGCCTTCAAGTTCTTGCTCTGTTTTAAAGAAACCAAAACTAGAAAGTAACAATACAGGAACTCTGGTCAGCAAGCCCACACTCAGAGAAAAGTCAGGAAGACTAGCCTAGGAATAAGAACGTGTATGTTTCCATTTAATGCGAGATGTGTAAGAAAATAATAAAATGAGATGTGTAGAGAACTTAGGTGTTTTTTAACAAAAGTTGCTTTAACCAGCTTTTTCAATTAATTGCTAGGCCCAATCAGATAATTTTTTTTATTTTTGAGACAGTGTCTCACTCTGTAGCCCAAGCTGGAGTGCAGTGGCGTGATCTCGGCTCACTGCAACCTCTGTGATTCTCCTGCCTCGGCCTGTATCACAGGCGTGTGCCACCATGCCTGGCTGGAAGGAAACTTTTTTTTTTTTTTTTGAGATGGAGTTTGCTTTTTTTGCCCAGGCTGGAGTGCAATGGCGTGATCTCAGCTCACTGCAACCTCTGACTCCCAGGTTCAAGCAATTCTGTCTCAGCCTCCTGAGTAGCTGGGATTACAGGCATGCGCCACCATGCCTGATTAATTTTGTATTTTCAGTAGAGATGGGGTTTCTCTGTGTTGGTAAGGCTGGTCTCAAAACTCCTGACCTCAGGTTATTCACCTGCTTCAGCCTCCCAAAGTGCTGGTATTACAGGGGTGAATCACTGTGCCTGGCCAGGAAACTTACATATACTCTGCCAAGTTTTACAATGAGATTCTTGTATCTGTGGCTTTATTGTCGGTTTTATTTTATTTTACGTTTTTTGTTTTTTTTTTTTTTGTAGGGACAGGGTCTCCCCATGTTGCCCAGGCTGGTCTCAAACTCCTGAGCTCAAGGATCCTACCTCATTGGCCTTCCAAAGTGCTGGGGTTACGTGCATGTGATGTACTGTGCTGGCCTACTGTAGTTTTGTTTTGTTTTTGAGATGGAGTCTCATTCTGTTGCCCAGGCTGGAGTCCAGTGGTGCAATCTCGGCTCACTGCAGCCTCTGCCTCCTGGGTTCAAGTGATTCTCCTGCTTCACCCTCCTGAGTAGCTGGGACTACAGGCATGTACCACCACACCTGACTAAATTGTTTTTGGATTTTTAGTAGAGCTGGGGTTTCACCATGTTGGTCAGGCTGGTCTCGAACTCCTGACCTCAAATGATCTGCCTGCCTTGGCCTCTCAAAGTGCTGGGATTATAGGCATGAGCCACTGCGCCTGGCCCTATTGTAGTTTTTAATCAGGCATGACATGCAGACAGTATGGCACACAGGTTGTCTGAGTAGAGTACAGCTCTTTTGAGGAGCCAAGAGCAACCTGCCCTGTGGTGGAAGCAGAGGCCACAGCTGGGGGTGGGCATGAAGAGGCTGGTGAGATGATTGTGGGACCGCTTAGGATGCTGCTGCAGTGACCACAGTAAGCATTGATGGTGGCGTGGTCCAGGGAAGCACAGTGGCAGGAACAGAGAGGTGGTGGCCAAGTCAGACGTCCTCTAAACCTGAAACCAGCCTGATGGCCGCCCCTCCCATGGGCCCCGCCTGTCTTCAGGCCGCCCAGGTCTGCAGCAGCTTTGTTTATTCTTTCCCATAGTGGGACAACTGCTGCCGCCTTTCCATGCCCGTCTTCCCTAGGGAAGACGGGCATGAGGAGCTGCCTCTTGAAGGAGTGGGCCAGGATGCTGTCAGAGAGCAGACCTGGTTTGTTAATCTCAGTGGGTTTGAAGCCTGAGAAGGAGTTGGCCCGACAGCTGGGCTGAGTGTGTGCCAGTTGGCCGAGGAGCAGGGAGTGAGTTCTGTGATGGCAAGGACTGAATCCTGTGTGGGGTCAGCAGTTGTGCACCACTTGCCCTGGAGCGGCCACTCAGCCTGTCTGTGCCCATGGCTGTCTGTGGTTCCCACCTCTCTGCAACTAGGCTGGAGAAGCAGAACTAGCAAAGAGCCTCAGCCTCAGCCTCAGCCTCCCTCCAGCAGGGCCATTCTTATGCTGATGAAAACTGGCTTATGGAAAAGTCACCCAGGAATTGGACTGCTTCCCTGTTGGGGCATCTCCCAATCAGATGGCTTCCAGGGACCGTCCAGCCATTGATGCTGGGAGGGAAAAATGCAGGGTTTCCTGTCTGTCCACTCCCCTATGTTTTTCTGGGAGGGATGCCTCATTGGGCACCACCCCAGTTCTTAACCTGTTGGGTCCCACCCACTCCTGCGAAGGTTATTCCGAGACAAAGTTTGGTATGTGGGTGTTTTGGGTATAGGGTTGGCCACTGGAGGATAATGGAATTAGAGCCTTGTCTGTCCTGCAACCAGGAGGCCACTTTCTGGGTCGGGAGCCCTGGGTGAGGTGAGCAGAGGCTCTGGAGCCAGATAGACTGGACTCAGGCTGGCCCTGCTGCTTTTCAGCTGGTTGAGCTTAGACAGGTAAGCTAGCATCAATCCATGTCCTCATCTCTAAATGGGGGTAACAGTGTTCTCTTCAACACTGAGGTATTGTGATGAGTAAATGAGTTTTATCTGCACCAGAATGCTGAAGACAATGCTCAGTGTGTGTAAGCCCTCAGCAAATTTTAGCCATCTTCTTCAGCAGCAGCAGCAGCATCATCATCATCATCATTATTCTGAATCCTATTCTTTGGAGGGAGCTGAGAATGGGCAAATTCTTGAATTTCTTTTCTACCCTTCTCTGGGTCTTTAACCTAAACCTGTCAGACAAGTCTGTGGACACCAGAAAGTGAAAGCAGATGGTGAGAGTTCCTCCTCCCTGCCTGCCACTGCCAGTGTGGCCTGGACTGCCAGCTTGAAATGGCACAGCTGTGGCAGGGGCTGGCATTCCCTCTCCATGACATGTTTCTCAGGTAGACAGGGCTGTGCTCCCAGGCAGCCAGAGCATGGCCATGCAGGGCAAAATGATGGAAGCGTGTGAAAAACACAGACCTCTCGACCCGGCTTGGTGCTCCCGCCTGTAATCCCAGCACTTTGGGAGGATCACCTGAGGTCAAGAACAGCCTGGCCAACATGGTGAAACCCCATCTCTACTAAAAATACAGAAAATTAGCTGGGCATGGTGGTGCATGCCTGTAGTCACAGCTACTCAGGAGACTGAAGCAGTACAGTCGTTGAACCCAGGAAGTGGAGGTTACAGTGAGCCGAGATCGCACCACTGCACTCCAGCCTGGGCAACAGAGCGAGACTCCTTCTCAAAAAAGAAAACAGAAAAACACAGACCTCGTGGCTCTGGAGAAGCCCTGGGGAGGCACCTCGGGATGCTCTGTTTGGCCCCATTGACGTTTCTGGAGCCGTGTGCCTCCCCTCCCCACACTCCTGGGTTTGTAGCTCTAGCTGGAAAGTTCTCTGGAAGAAAAACTCAGCTGAATAGAGCAGGACCAGTCTTTAAAATGGGTCCCTGTTCCCCTGGTTGGTCCCATGTTTCGAGGGGCAGATAATGGCAGTTCATGTTGATGAGGCTCTGGGATATGGCCAGCACCGTGCTAAGTGCTAGACGCAAGTCATCTGCGTTTATTCTCACAGCACATCCCAGGAAGCAGTACCAAGATTTGCCCCATTTCAGCAAGGAGGAATTCGGCTTAGGGAGGTTGAGTCACACAGCTGACAGGGTGAGGGTGTGAGCCTAGACAGCACACAAGTCGGGGAGGGCCATGGGGTCAGTATGCAGATTACATTAGGGCCTTCCTCTGGCAGTTTTCAAAGACCCACCGGCCTGAGTCTGCTGATTTGGGGTGTACAGGCCAAAGGGGCTGGCAGTAAAGAGAGTTAAGTGCTGTTCCTGAGCCTAGCTAGCCTAAGCCTCAGCCTGGCAGAGCTCATTAGCAGCTAATGCATGACAGGAATTTCATGGCATCTTCCACTGGCCCCGTGGTGTTACCGCCTATGTGGCAGTCTTCTCTGCGTGGTTTTCCAGCTTTCGTGGGCACAGGGAGAGCAGAGGCCACACCCCCTCTGGACACACAGAGCCCAGCCCAACCTCAGGGAGTCTGGCACCACAGAAACATAACCCAAAGGCTTTTACTTGGAAACGGGCAAATACTGGACTAGAATACTGACATGCTTACACACTGGCAGAGTGCGGATGCAGAAGCTATTGCACAGAGCCCCTCTGATTGCCTTGCTTCTCTTTGGCATGGATCAGTAGAACCCCAAGGACCAGTTGCTCACAGATGGGGACTGTTCTCCATCAAGGTATGGCGACCCCTACTTCCTTGTTTTGTTAAAAAGTGTAATTAGGCGAAGAAGCCCAGGCAGTTGACCCAGTCTTTGAAACAGTTGACTCCTCAGCACCCAGTGTCCACAGGCAGGTGAGAGGTTTGCAGCTATACCAGCCTGGTTTCCTTGGTAGGGCTCCAGGTGTCAGTGTCCAGGTACCTGGGCCAGTTGAGAGCTGTGGCCAGGGGAGCCTGGTTTTGAGGGGCGAGGGCTGCAGGGCCAGGCTGATGACCTGTGTCACGGCATTGGCCATCTCCTCTCCAGCTTCTCAGCCATCCCCCATCCCTCATGGTGGTGTTGGCTGTACCTGGACCTTCCTGCCTCTGTGTTCTGGGCAGCAGCAGTGAGTGCAGCAGCAGCTGCAGGCTATCAACAGCAGCAGCAGAACAGTGGCTGGAGGGCAGGGAGAGAGCAGACTCAGGTAGGGGAGAAAAAGGATGCCCACCCTCCTCCCAGAGAAACCCGCTCCGTGCTGGGGTCTTCACCCACAGGTCTGGTGGAGGGGTCGGAAAGACCCGAGAGGCTGGTGAGAGGTGTGGATGGTCCCCATGCTGGCTGCCTGGGCCCGCCTCCTCCCTGTTGTGTCTCCTCTTTCTCTTTCCAAGCCTGGCTCCCGTCATCCCTGCAATGGGGTCCTGGGGTGCTGCTGGGCCCAGTTCCCAGCACTGCCCATCATCCAAGCAGCATGTCAGGGGATGAGGGAAGTCCTTTGGCTTCCTCCAAGGGACAACTGGCTTTCCTCCTTGATCTGGGAGATACCCGCCACCTCTGCCAGCCCTCTGGCTAGCACCATGGTGTGGTCTCTCTCAGATGCCAGGGTGAGCCATGGGGTGCTGAGTGCCCCGACTGACCTGTGAAAAGGACGATGACCGAGAAGGCCACGATCTCCACGGGCTCAGCCTGGGGCAGTCTCTGCAGCTTGAGCAACAGCCTCTCGCCCACGGCTCGCATGTCCTGCACGAAGTTGGTGGTGGCCATGCTGTGCTGGCTTCCTGTCGGGGCTCCTGCCAGGCTGTGCCGGGGCAGAGAGAACAACTGGAGCTTCCACAGCTGGCCCCACACTGGCCGCAGCACCGAGATTCCACCCTCGCACCCATCCACAACCCGCAGAACGAGTTTGTCAGGTCTCACGCATTGCACCCCGGTGACTTCTACCTAGTGGTGGCCCTCAGTCCCCACTTAGCTGACACAGCCCAGGGTAGGAGAAGTTGGTGATGAGAGTGATACCGAGGGCTTGCTTCAGGGGCTGCCGGCCAAGGCCAAGGTTGGTGGTGGTTTCTGGCTTTTCTGTTCTGTTCCCTTGTCTTGAGGCACCACTCCCAGGTTTTGTCAGGGTGCTTGGGACTGGCACAGCTCCCTGCTGACCGCTGGGTCCCTCGGGGTGGGGAGACTGACGTAGGATGCCAAGCTGGTACTCTTGCCTTCCATCAGTATGGGGACAGAAGAAGCAGGTTATCTCAAGAGCAGGTTCATAGGACTTCTGGCCAGGGTCAGCAGAGGTGAAAACTGTCCCCATCCCCCAGGCCCCCCTCCCTCTCCCATCAGCCCAGTTTTCATACTCATGTGTGTTCTGTGAGGGAGAGCACCCCCCTCCCTGCCGCACCTCTCCCACCAGCCCTGTTTCTGAACCCATGCATGTCCTCCTAAGTGGGGAGAGGCCACCCCAGCTCTCCCACCAGCCCGGTTTCCACACTTGTGTGTTCTCCCATGGCGAAGCGGCCCAACCATGTCCCTCCAGGTTTTGCCAGGACTCTGTCCTGTCTGCTTGGAGGGTGTCAGGAGGCCCAGGCTGCTCAAGTCAGCTCCTCCCTGCTGGCTTCACCTGTTTCTCTGGCCTGACCAGGAAAGTCCTTTCCCCTCCACCCCTGCCCCAGGAGAGCCTCTTCCTGTCTCAGGGTGCCTGAGAGGCCCAGGGTGCAGCTCCAGGCTGAGCCTGTCTGGGCTGTGTCTTTGAGCCACTTTCCTCTTCTGCCTCTCCTGTGGGCGTGAGGGAGCTGGAGCCTCTTTAGAGAGAGACCAGAGACAGCCTTGTCCCACCCCAGCCTGATCCAGGCAGTTGCTCGAATCCAGGGGTGCGGGCAGGTGGCAGGGGCGAATGCCAGACTTTGGCGGTAATGATTGTGGCCTCTCCCAGGTCTCAGCCGGTTCTCCCTGAGATGGCTGCAGGCAGTGAGGCTGGTCCCTTCTGGTGCTGCTCCCTTGGCAGAGCTGGTTTAGAACCACTGTGAAGGTCATTGAACGGAGCCCTCCACCCTGCACTTGGCCTGTGTGTGGGCTTTGCATGAGCACCCAAGATGGTGAGGAACCCCCGCCTGCTGAGGCAGGCCACCCCCTGCAGAAGGTTAGACCCCCTGCTGGACCCCAGTTCGCCCCACTTGTGCTCACTTAGACCTTGCGCCTTCTTCTGCCTCATAGTCCTTCAGGAGCAAGATGGCAGCTGGCGTGTACCTTCTGGATTTCCTTCTCTGCCAGGGGGCCTGTGTGAGTGTTTTCAGCTGTCTTCCTTGAATGCCACCTCCACTTCTTCCTTTTTCGACATGAACAGGTTGCTTCATGTCTCTGACATGGAATGAGATGCTGGTGTTTTGAGGCTGTTGGGAGGACTGGCTATCTAGCAGCACATTGTAGACAGTCACGGGGTGGGGGATGCCCAGCACACGAGAATGCTCCTGTGGGAGTGGTCTCACTGGCTTTGGGGGCTGTTACCCCCCATGCACCATCACTAGCACCTGCAACACCTTTTGGGTATTCGTCCTAGGGCATCTGTGGTGTCAGTACTGAAGGAAGGTAGGCAAGCTGGAGGTGGAGAGTTGTTTTATGCATTTTTTTTTTTTTTTTTTTAGATAGAGTCTTCCTCTGTCACCCAGGCTGGAGTACAATGGCATGATCTTGGCTCACTGCAACCTCTGCCTCCTAGGTTGAAGCGATTTTTCTGCCTCAGCCTCCTCCCGAGTAGGTGGGACTACAGGCACCTGCCACCACACCCAGCTAATTTTTGCATTTTTAGTAGAGATGGAGTTTCACTATTGGCCAGGCTGGTCTTCAACTCCTGACCTTGTGATCCAACTGCCTTGGCCTCCCAAAGTGCTGGAATTACAGGCGTGAGCCACTGCACCTGGCTGGGAAATTTAAGGGATGATGGGTGTGACAGGCAGAAGATTGCTCCGTGGAAAATTAGATGAGTTCCTGTCAAAAGCAGGAGGTTCCCTGAGTTAGGTCTACCCAGCTTCTCACACCTCACCTGTGGTGAGTGTGTTTCTGCAGAGGAGGTGAGGATCCCAGTTTTCAAGTGTCCTGACAGGCATAGGGTCCTAGAATGCCACAGGTCACCGTTCCCACCGCCTTCCTTCTACACTTGGGGAAACTGAGACCTGAGAGAGCAAGTGAATTCTCTGAGTTTACACAGCAGGACAGGGGCCCAACCAGCACCCCCACTGGCGCCTCACGCTATCTTTCAGTGGAGGCCTGTCTCCAGCTTAGACCAGCTAGATAGGAGAGCCCCCTGAGGACCCTGCTTCTGCAGTGGGCTCAGTGCAGGAGCCAAGGCCCCAGAGCCCTCTGGAAGCCAACTGGCTGTGCTCGGCAAGTCCCGGCCCATACTTGTGGATCTGAAGCCGCTTTTATCAGCACATCACCACCAGGCTGGGCCCACACTAGGCTCTTTGAGACTACCTGGGGTCTTTGTCACCACAGGTACAGGCCTTGTGTGCCTAACCAGCCTGAGCAAAGGACTGTCCCTTCTCGTCAGGCCAAACAGGATACTCCCTCTGGCCCGGTGAAGCAGGCTTGCGCAAGGACAGTGGTCCCCTCTTGGTTCTGGGACCTCCGTGCCATCCTCACTCCCCAGCTTTCCGGGTTCCTTCATTCTTAGAGGGATGACGATGTCCTTGCACATGGCTCAGAAGCTGGGCTGCCTTCCTCCTCTCCCTCTCTGTCTACACTTGCTCTGGTGTTTTCAGCCTTATTGGCATTGTGCCTGCACGGCCTAATGTAGCCCAGCAGAGACACTCCTTAAAAGAGGAAGCGGGCAGGCGGTGGGAGTGCAGGGAGAGCTTTTTCGCTTGTGTGCCACACCCAGAGAGGCAGGGAGAGATTGCCGGGGGGTGGGGGAGCTCTTCCTTGTGAGTGAGAAGTGGCGTGGAGACCTGGAGTCGTGCTCACCAGAGCAGGGAGGAGGATGGTTGGGCTGAGGCTGAATTTACTGTGCAGGAAAAGTGGGGTTTGTTGCCGAGAACCTCCAGCTGGCCTCCAGGGGCTGCAAAATGGGGAGCTGCAGACTCATGCCAGGTGGACCTCAGCCCCCAGCTGGGAAAAGTATCAGTTCCCGCCAGCAGCAGGCTGTGGCTGGGGAGAGTGGCATAGCTTTGCACCCAGGGCTTCCCTAGGGGGCTGACTGGGAGCTGAGTATGCCAGCCAGGCATGGACAGCCTTATCCAGCCAGAGGGGTCTGACCAGGGCTGCTCACGGTATCCTGTCCCTCAGTTAGCAGAAGTGGGGCCATTGGACATGGCTGTTCTGCCCCCAGAGAGCTGGAGAGGAACCCCAGGAGCCCCTTTGCTTTGCGGTTGATACCTTGTCATTTGGAGCATAAGCTTGTGGCTGAGCCTTCGTGGGGTAGGTTGGGGAACTGAGGGGTCTTGTTCTCTAAAGAGGAGGAGAGGCGCATTCCAGCCGGTCCCCAGGCGGTCTTCCCAGTGGGCTATTTAAAGCCAGGCCAAGGGAGTGCCTGACGCTTGGTGCCCAATATAACCAGCAGCCGTCAGGTGACTGTGTGGCCTGTGCCCCAGCTGCTGCTCCTGAGGGAACCCTGGTGTTCCCAGCTGTGACGGGGGGAATGTGGGAGCTCTGAGGCTGGCCACCTCCCCTCTCCCTTCCCTTCCTAGGTTCGGCAGGAGGAAGGCAGGGAAGCCCAGAAGGGCAACTTACGATTCTGTATTTTTCCAGTCTTTCTATCTCAGGTTCACCTAACTCCTTCCAAAACCACACTTCCCACCTGTGAACCAGGGCAACCAGAGTCTCTCCCAGCCCCACACTTGGTAGTGCCTTGCTTGGAGGTTTCTCAGGGGTTCCTGAGTGGCTGCCAGAGCAAGTGGTGGCTTCCTCTGGCCCTAAGAGGGAATGCAGCCCAGCTGCCACCAGGCCCTCCTGCTGCCCAGGCAGCCCAGCTTGGAGCCTTCAGAGGGTGCACCCTGGCTGCAGTAGCAGGCGGCACAGGGGAAATGAGCAGGGTGGAGAAGGCTGGCAGAGCTGGAGGGACGGGAAGCATTCCTTTGTGTGGCATCTCTTGGCACATGGAGCCTTGCAACAGAGAGGCAGGCATCCTGCAGGCCAGACAGCTGCCACTTGGTCCTGAAGCTTCCCTGCTTCCTCCTCACAGAGCTGATACTCCAACCCCAGGCACCCCACGAGGAAGGGCTGGCAGCAGGCGGCATGTTTGAGACTGATAAGCGAGGTGTGCTGGTGGCACAGGGCCCCAGAGGCCTGCTTGCTCTGCCCTGTTGTTTCGTCATGGTGGGTTTCAGCCACCCTTGCCCTGCCAGGCATTATCTTGTTTGAGTTTAGCTAGAAGGAGGCATAACTGCCACTTGTGGGAGATTTGCCGGGTCCAGTGCCTGAGCAGCTGGGGGAATGCCCCTGTCTGTGGCACTGAGCCTTTGGGCAACTCCCCTTTCTGCCCTGGCTCCAACTGAAAATAGAAAGTGGTACTTGAACCCCTGGCAGGCCCTGCTCCTGTAGCCACCCAGGGCAGGGGGAAGCGCTTTCTGCTGCTGGTGTTAGAAACAGTAGGTGCTCCTTCTGCAGCTGCAGAAGCTGGCCGTTCATTCCCCTCCGTCCTGGTTCAGGGACTGTGTAGGAGGGACCCTGTCTACTTCTGTCCTATGGATGCAGGACAGGGTCTGCATCCCCACCTGCCTGCCTGGGGCATCTTGAGTGACAGCAGCAGGGTCTCCACTGTGCCCCGACCCCCCCACCTGGCCTGACCCTTTCCCTGCTGTGCGCCTCCCAAACACCGCAGGAGTTGATCTCCCCAGGCACCAGCCCCAGCCAAAGCCCCCAGCCTCTGCTGAGCCCAGAACATTTGGACTGATCCTTGGTTTTCACATTTTCCTAGGTCATTGTTTTTGTTTCTTACTAGATGCCAGTTTGTTTGCTTTGAGGAAAATGTATGGGGGTTGGGGGGTGGCTTTAACGCTGGCTTGAGGACAGGGAGGCAGGAGGATATCCAGCTTCGGCTCGTGGGCCTGCCCAGGAGGGCTGCTCCTGGTGCTTCCCAAAGAACCAAAGAACCAAACAGCTGAGCCCTGCTTCCTTAGGGCCGGTGTCACAATCAGCCTGTGCATCACGGTGGCACAGCAGAGGTCCTGGCTGCCAGCATAGTCCCTCCTAGCCTCATTTCTGTCACATCCCCACCTGAGCCTGGGTTGAAAGTCAGTCATCCAGGTTCCTGGTTTGGTGTTCAAGCCTCATTGCCAGAGGGAGATCTGGGGGCTTATGGGGTTCTAGATGGGCCCAGGAAGGAGGACCCAGGCTGAGTCCTGAGATGAGAACACCTGGCAATGAGTGGGCCGAGCCCCCGAAAAGACACAGATGGGCAGAGTTCTGCTGCATCCTGGGGGCGCCGCACGCTGGCTGGGCAGACCCTTCGCTGACCTTCTCGACTGAGCTCTGCCCTAATCCCGGGAAAAAGGGAGGCTCGGCAGGCCAGCGGTCGTTCTCGCCCAAGCCGGACAGCCAAATCCCGCTTTTAAGCCCCCTGAATAGAAAGAGCTGAAATGAACTTGCAGAGTAAGCAGGCCCTGGGGGCCCCTCTGCTGCACCGCAGGCGGAGGGGGAGGTGCTCTGAGCAGAGCCCCCAGTGCTCCCATAGCGCAGGGTCCCAACAGAAGGGGCAGCGTAGGTGCATGTAGGAGACTGCCCGACTTCCCTGCCGGAAAGTGACCCAGCGTATTTCCCAAGACCTCTCTGTGTTTATGGTGGACTGTGACCCTTCACCCAGGGGCAGGAGACACTTGCTGCTCCCTCCCTATCCCCCCGTCTTCTGTGGCCAGTGCCACTCACCTGGGAGCTCAGGTGTTGGGGGCCGAGCAGCAGAGCCCCAGCGTGGAACCTCCTTGTGCTGTCCTCGTACTTCCTCCGTGGGTGCCGCTGCTCCCCTGGGCGCCTCAGCGCAGCTCCTCTGCTGACAGCCAGCTGCTGTCTCTGCCTGGCTTTTTTGTTGTCAGTCGTCCTGGAGATCCAAGTGTCAAATTACTGTCGCGAGGGGGAGCCCGAGGAAGCCCTGCTTGGGAACTTACCCTCCAACTTCATGGCCTGGTGCCTCACCGCTGCCCTGGGAGGGCTGCCTGGGGACAGGATGAGCTCCCTCTTTTCTCCTCCTCCTCCTCCCTTTCTCCTCCTCTCCCTCTCCCCTCCCTGTCCCCTCCCTCTCCCCTCTCTGTCCCCTCCTTCCCTCCTCCCTCTCACGCTGTGGGCTGGGCCTGGGCTGGGAGCTGAAGAAAGAAGTCGGCTCTCTGCCTCCCTGGCCAGGAGGACCCTGGGGAGGTTCCACCTGAGCCTGTGGAGGGTAGTCCTGCATCGCTCCCAGCTCTGTGGCATCCACCTCGCCCTGGGGAGGGCCACCCCTTCTGTCCCTCAGGCCACTCCCTGGCTGGTCCCTCCCTCTGGCCTCAGGAAAAACAGTAAGCAGTGAGGAGTTGGCGCCCCCCACCCAGGCCGAGCAAGAGGCTTTGCAGCCAGCCCCTGGGGGGCCTTTGTGCTGCTCTGCATCCAAAGGCATCTTAGGGAGAACTTGGAATCCTGAGTGACCCAAGAGTGGCCTGCACTCCCGGCAAGGCACCTCATCTTCCTCGTGAGAGGAGGGCCTTCTGCCGGGGTTGTGGCCGCACTCCTGGACCGGCTGTCAGGCAGGGTTCCAGAGTCCAGGGGCTGGGCCTTGTGACATTTGCCTGGTTGTGCCACCCAGCAGGCCAGGCTGTGTAGAGAGAAACCGACCCCAGTCCCACAGTCAATGGAGCTCTTTGAGTCCGAGCACAAAACCCCAGTGAGTCAGGGCTTGGGGAGGGCAGCGGGGAGGAAGCCAGCCGTGTGGCCACACCACTTGGATGCCGGAGCCTCCCAGAGGCTGGACAGGCAGCCACTGTGCAGCTGTGCAGACGCACAGACTCTTGTGGACGGACCGTTTGTCGCATTTACTCAGCTGAGCGGAGTGGGGGCAAGAGCGCCCTCTGGTGGCCACCTCAGCTGTCCCAGGCCGCTCAGGTTGGGCTCAGAGCTGTGTTCACTCAGCTAAAGGCAAGTCAGCCAGGCCCTGCTTCCTCAGGGCGATGTTGCAATCAGCCTTGGATCCTTGAGCCTGTGCCTTGGGGTCACAGCCCCTCAAAGGGCTTCTTGAAGCCCCAGCAGTGCTCACACTGAGAGAAGTACTAGTTAGAGCAGTTAACGCCAGTTATTCTTGTCCCTGGGACGTGGCACCCCAGACAGCCCTGCCTCTGTTCTGTCATCTCCCCTTGGGCCTCCCTACCCTGCGCCACGTTCTTGGTGGCAGGAATGGCTATTTGTAAGGAGCCTGAGAGAACTGTGGCACTTCTTGTGGCCTCTGCACCTGCCTCAAGAGTTGACAGCCACCCACAAACATAGGGATCAGAGATGTGACAGAGCCTCTTGGGCCAGCCAGAGACGGCTCCCTGTTCCCAGCATGGGCAGAGGCTGCCCACCCCCGGAGGGCTGCAGCAGGATGGAGGCAGAGGAAGACGAGAGGAGGGCTCCAGGCGAGGCTCCGTCTCCCCCTGGCTGAAGGTCCCCACCTGTGACCGCTCATGGGCCCACCCTTAGAGGTTTATGATGGGACATATTACTACACGGCCATGCCTGCCTTAGCAATGCAAATATGTTTTGAGAAATTTAATCTGTCATTGTGCGGTCAGAGTGTACTTACAGAAATCAAACGGCAATTCCAGGGAGAAGAAGGAAAAAAAAATCAAAATGGCATAGCCTCCTACACACCTAGGCCATGTGGTGCAGCTTGTTGCTCCTAGATCACAAACCCGTACACCATGTTACTGTCCTGACTACCGTATGCAGTTGTAACAGTGGTATTCGCGTGTCTAAACACATAAACGTAGAAAAGGTACAGTAAAAATACGGTGTTAGAATCTTAGGGAATCGCCGTTGGAAGTCACTTCAGTTCATGACATCCTTTCATCCATCGGCGCTCAGCCCGTGAGGCCTGTGCCTTCCTGCACCACTTAACTGATGGGAATGCGTGGGCTTTAGGACGTGAAATGTGTCACCAAAAGGACGCAGCTTTCATGGCAGAGCCGGCATCTGCACCCGGAACCTGAATTCTGCAGGATGTCCCATTGCCAGACGACAGAGGGGAGGTGCAGAGGCGTAACTAGACAGAGTGGGCTTCACATCCTGCTTCCCAGGAGACCCCGTATGTTACATGACTTTGGGAAAGTTCATTCCCCTCATGGTCCTCATCTGTGAAGTGGGCAGAGCTGAACGATGCCTGGTATGGCTCGGGTGAGATGAGGCGTGTGAGGCGCCTGGCATGGTGGCAGACATTGCAGTGCTTGCTTGGCCAGTGATTAAGGCTCGGGTGAACAGACGCCAGCAAGCTGGGCTCTCCACCCCTCACCTCTGCGGTGCTGCCTGCTCCAGGTGCCGCCATGCCGCCATTGCCAAGTACTTCGGGGATGCGCCGCCTGCCTGTGCTAAAGGCTGCGACCACTGCCAGAACCCTACAGCCGTGCGGAGGCAGCTGGAGGCCTTGGAGCGCAGCAGCACCTGGAGCAAGACCTGCATCGGGCCCTCCCAGGGGAATGGCTTTGACCCTGAGCTGTACGAGGGAGGCCGCAAGGGCTATGGGGGCTTCAGCAGGTAAGGGGCCAAGAAGCCAGGGATTCCCAACCTGAATCATCTGCATTCCCTTGGCACCAAGGCCAGACCAGAGGTGGCAGTCCCCCCTCTAGCTACTAGGACATTGGGGACATTGCCGTCCCAGCAGCAGCACACATGGGCAGAAACGGAGTCCAGGCCAGGACCGCTCACACCTGGCCTGTCCTAGGTATGATGAAGGTTCTGGAGGCAGCGGGGACGAGGGCAGAGATGAGGCTCACAAGCGGGAGTGGAACCTCTTCTATCAGAAGCAGATGCAGCTGCGCAAGGTGAGGGGCAGTGCTCGGTGTACCTGCTCGCTGCTCTGCTGCTGGATGGGACTGTCCTGTGGCAGGGCAGGATGCCTCATAGGCCCTTCATGTTGTCTTCCAGGGCAAAGACCCCAAGATAGAAGAATTCGTACCCCCAGGTCAGTACAGAAATGTTCCTGGAGGCTTGTGGGCTCTTCCCGGGGCATAGAGGGAGGATTCTCATCCGGGGTGTGGGGGACTTCAGAGAGCAGAAGGTGGAGTGGAAGGACCCCCCTCAACTCCCCACAGATGAGAACTGTCCCCTGAAAGAGGCTTCTAGCAGGAGGATCCCCAGGCTGACTGTGAAGGTAAGAGATGGGCAGCTCCTCAGCCACCCCCCAGTGCCCTCCCCCAGCCCCAGGCCATGTGACCAACTTCACTCTCCTGTGCCAGGCGCGGGAGCACTGCCTGGGGCTTCTAGAGGAGGCGCTGAGCAGTAACCGCCAGTCCACACATACCACTGATGGGTGAGTTCCACGATCGCCAGACTGAGGAGCCCTCTAAGCTCTCGTTCCCTTGGAGACTACAGGACCCTGTCACCCCCAGTACCTCACCAGGGCCAGGAATGGCCACAACTTAGGTGCTGCCAGCAGCTGCTGAGCGACAGTAAGCCACAGGGTGCCCAGAGAGTCCTAGTCAGAATCTCTGTGCCCAAGGCCTTCCCCAGGCCCCGAGTCCCACAGGAGCTTGGCAGCGAGAGCCCCAGGCCCGCCTGACACCGTGTGCCTGTTACCTTGCACCTCCAGAGCTGACCTCCGGGCCCAGGCCGTGGAGCTGGAACACGAGACCTTTCGGAACACCAAGGTGGCCAACCTATACAAGGCCAGCGTGCTGAAGAAGGTGGGCCTGGTGCAGGCAGACTGAGGGTCATTGAGGGGGCACCTCCACACTCTGAGGCAGAAGCTGTCTGCCAGCCATCTGGCCACAGGCAGCCCAGAACCCACCCTCCGTAGTCCACCCCAGAGGCAGTTCATGGGGGTAGACCTCCATTCTCTGCTAGCGGGAGGTGTTTCTAGTCAACCCTGTGAGGATGCGAGGACTAAAACTTGCCCAGTGGTCGGGTGCCTGCAGCCACTGGCCACAGAAACCCACTTCTAGTGCCTAGTGGAAAAGGAGGGCTGGGTGGGGGCTGTCAGGGGGAACTAGCAGGTGCCACAGCCTCCCTGCCCATTCCTGCCCAGGTGGCCGAGATTCACAGAGCCTCCAAGGATGGACAGCCCTATGATGTGGGAGGCAGTGCCAAGAGCTGCAGTGCCCAGGCTGAGCCCCCAGAGCCCAACGAGTATGACATTCCACCAGCCTCCCATGTGTACTCGGTGAGCTGGGGCCCAGGGGTCCCCAGACCTGTGGCCGGGAAAGGCTCTGCTCCCCCTCTGCCTTCTGGGGGTGCACCTCTTGCTATGGCCTTGATCCCCAGCAGGGCCCTGCCTGCCTCTTTCCTCCCACCTCCTGAGAGCCCCGCCCCAATGTGAGTGACTGGCCCAGCCAGTGGTGCCCTAGAGGGTGCCTGGTGGGCTGAACTTCCTCTCCTGTTCACATTTACAGCTCAAACCCAAGCGAGTGGGAGCTGGTTTTCCCAAAGGCTCTTGCCTGTTCCAGACAGCCACGGAACTGATGGAGACAACTCAAATCAGGGAGCAAGCCCCCCAGCCTGAGCGGGCAGGCGAGCACGACCCCCCGAGCCGGCCCTGTGGCCTCCTGGCTAAGGATAGGAGTGAGCCCCTTCCTGGGCCTAGAGGGGAGGTCCCTGGAGGCATCGTTCACTGTGGGGGGCCCTCCTCTGAGAAGAAAGCAAAAAGTTCCTCCAGGGCCAGTTCCCTTGCCAAGGGCCGGGCTAGCAAGAAACAGCAGCTCCTAGCCACATCGGCCCACAAGGATTCTCAGAGCATCACCCGCTTCTGCCGAAGGGTTGAAAGCCCAGCTCCACTGGCATCAGCCTCAGAGGCAGAAGGTGTCCACCCTTCCTGTGGGGGGGTTCAGGGACCCCCGATGGCCCCAAAGACGTGCACAGGGGAGGAAGATGGAGCCGGGGGACATTCGCCTGCCCCTCCCCAGACTGAGGAGTGCCTCGGGGAGAGGCCAAGGTAAGGGTACAGGTAGTCATAGACTGTTCTGGAATCCACGTGGCAGCATCCCCTTTGCTCACTGGGCCTCTGAAGCTCAGGGCTCATCCCTAAGATGGGCTCTTCTAGGATGAAGGAGCCGCTAGGACCCAGAGCTGTGATGCCTGCTCTTTCCTCCACCAGCACCTGCCCGCCCAGAGACCAGGGGAGCCCTGAAGCCCAGCCCACCCCCACAAAGGACACACAGAAGGGCAAGCGACCCCAGTCCCAGCAGGTACCTGCAGGGATTAGGCCGTTGGGGAGGACAGGAGGGCTGTGGGCAAGTTGTGCCCTAGTCACAGGGACCAGGGAAAATCAGCGCTGCTTTCCACACGCGGCAGCAGATAGGCTGGGCTGGGCTGGAGGGAGCCCGCTGGTGTGGGGGCCCAGTCTTCTAGAGGAGGGGAGCAGGCCAGCGGAAGGGAGCTCAGGAGTGACCCTCTGCTGTGGCCCTTCTCAGGAGAACCCAGAGAGCCAAGCTCAGAAGAGGCTGCGCCCCTCAGCCAAGCCCTCTGTCTTAGCTGAGGTCAAGAGTGGCATCTTGACCCGCGATCAGGGCACCATGAATCCCATGGCTCAAGACCCCTGCCAGCTCTCAGCTCCTGGCATCCCCTTGAAGGAGGCTGCAAGTGTTGTGGTCAAGTGCCTGACCCCTTTCTACAAGGAGGGCAAGTTTGCTTCCAAGGTAGGGTGAGTGGGTGGGCTCTGCCCTCTCCCAGGCCTGGGATACATGGGTGTAGTGGGTGCGGGAGGCAGGGAGTGTGAGCCCAGAACGCAGTGGACCAGAGCAGGTTGGGCCCAGGGCCAGCCCAGCACCTGCCCTCCGAGGGACCTGCCTTGCTGTTGAGTCGTGGCTGTGGGTCCTCTTGGGGTCAGGGCTGGGTCCTGCTCTCTGCTTCTCTTCTCCCTCTCCCTTCCAGGAGTTGTTTAAAGGCTTTGCCCGCCACCTCTCACATTTGCTGGCTCAGAAGACCTCTCCTGGAAGGAGTGGTGAGTGCTGGCATTGCCAGGGCCAAGAGGCACTTGGGGTGGGGGAAGTGGTCTGTGGGGAAGAGGCTAACGCTCGCCTCCTCGTGCCCCCAACCTGAATCTGTAGTGAAAGAAGAGGCCCAGAACCTCATCAGGCTCTTCTTCCATGGCCGGGCCCGCTGTGAGAGTGAAGCTGACTGGCACAGCCTGTGTGGCCCCCAGAGGTGACCAACTGCTGGCTGGGCAGGGCCCACGTCCTTCCCCAGACTCTAGCCTGGGCCTTGCCTGCAGCTGCCAGGCCGTCGTCATCTCTCAGTCCTTCCACCTGCCAACCATACTTGGCTTTGGTGATGGCCCCAGATGCCTCCTGAATCCCGGTCAGAGGTCAGCTACCTTTCTTTCTGCTTGCAAAGCCAGTGGACCTTTCTCAGAGCCTCCCTGCCTCTCCTGGCCCTCATGGCTGAGTTTTCTGGGACACATGTCCAGGGCAGAAGGCGGAGGATGGTGGAGCTGCTGCCAGAGGAGGGGAAGGAAGAGCGGCCCCTCTACACATTTAAGTCTGGACAAGGCCCACCTGTCCAAGGTATTGGGACCTACTCAGGGGAACCTCAGGTCCTCGCCCATTCCCCCCCGCCCCATTACAGTGCCAGCTTCCAGCTTTGCCCAGGTTAGAGCTGTGGCAGGGGAGTGGCAGCCAGGCCCCATTCCCTGCTCAGCTTCTGCTTAGGAAGGCCAGGCCTGACCAAGAAGTTTAGGAGAGGAATAAAGTCATTCTGCTGCATATGCGTGCACACACAGCCCTTTTTATTTCCTCAGCAGTTGTTTCCCCCAGGCCTGGGTGAGCCTGGGGCCGGGTGGGCATCTCCCTCAGACTGGGCAACCTCAGATGCCCCAGCTGAGTTCCTGCAGTCCCCTTTGGGCCCAGGCCATCCTGGAGAGGGTCTGTTTGTTTTCTTTCCCTGTTGGTGACATGATAGCAGCCCCTGCCCTCGTGGCCGGTTTTGGAACAGTGATCTGATAGCTTCCGAGGCAGACCATCAGGGTAAGACTTGGGCCAGGGAAGGCCTCTTCCTGGTCTCCACCCCGCGCGTGCTCCTCTCAGTTGATGCTGGGCCACTCAGTGCAAGAGGCATTGCTGTCCATCAGGAAGACAGTGGTGTATAGCAGCTCCTGGGCCTACCCAGAGAGAGACCTGTTACAGGAGGGCTCCCCAACCCGCCCCTTACCTTTGCCCTGCCCACAGCACTCTGAAGCAGCAGGCATCAGCCTGGGCTCCCGCTGCATGCCATGCCGGGGCAAGGCCCTCACATTCACCTTCCCAAGGTGGTCGGAGGCCTGGCCACTCACCTGCGGCAGCTCAAACCAGATGGTCTGGGGGTTGTCAGCGGAGCCATAGTTGAGTTCCAGGCCAGGGGGCCCCTTCTCCTCTAGCGGGCTTAGCAGGTGGACCCGCTGCAGGCTCTTCAGGGCAATGCGGCAGCACAGGCTCTGGGGGCAGCAGAGAGCAGGGTTGGGCTCCTCTCCCGGGAAGGGTCATGGGGGAGGGAAGAGGAATGGCTGAGGGTCCCCAGGCCAGTGCTGGGGCTAGAGTCCTGCCCACCTGGGAGCTGGGGTCCATGAGGATGAGATGCTGGCGGTTGAGTCCCAGTAGGGCGGATCCGGGCAGGGCTTGCGTGCTCACTCGCAGCACCACGTAGACAGTGTGGCCAAAGAGAGGCAGCTGGCGCACGGCCTCTGGGGTTGGGGAGGACGCAGGCAGGAATTCTGACTGTTGGGGCCCTGGAACTCGTAACGCTTGGCCCCCCAGGTCAGCTGAGAGGGACGAGGCAGGTGCAGACCCCTCCTCCCTCCTCTACCTGCATTCCTCCCCTCTCGGCCTCCAGCCCCCACCCCAGCATACCCTAGCCTCAGACCCACCAATGAAGCTGATCTGTGCTTCCTGGGGCCTGTGTCCTTCCAGCCGTCTCAGCTCCTCCTCCATCAGGTTCTTGATGGAGGCCGTGTTCACCTGCCGGTGCAGCTGCTTTGGCACATAAGCCAGCAGGTCCTGCCTAGGAAGCACAGCCGGGGTCAGCTCGACCCCTGACCACCTGGTGCAGGGCGAGGCATACAGCATGCGCCAGATAACTGAACCAGTGCCTACTGTGGGCAAGACTAGGGATCCATACATGTGAGTGAGGTGAGGGCCCTGCCCCAGAGGAGCTCGGGGTGGGTGGAGAGGACAGGTGTCCACAGGCCCTGCTGCTCCAAGCCTGTCCAGTTAGGGCCAGGAAGGGTACTAGTCAAATGGCCTTGGCCTTGGAGAAGGTGAGGGGTTAGAGGCTGGAGGTGCCCCCACTCACTCTGAGGGAGTGTTCCTGTTGGCCTTGCTGAGGTGTTGCAGGGCGGCCAGCCTGGCGAGCTGTGCATCTGCCTGGGCACTGACGAGCAGCTTCCCCTGAAGATAGTCCCGTAGCACCTGCGTGGGGAGCAGGGGGAGGAAGGCAGTGGTGGCCCAGAGCCCCCATCAGTTGGCTCTAGAGGCCCAAGCCCACTTCTGCCACTGTCACACCCCAGCTACCACAGACCCACACCCTTGTGGGGAGGGGGGCTTGGGGGCAGGAAGCCATGCCCCAGGCTGCAGCGGCTGGAGGCAGGCAGGCTGACCTGGTTGTAGTGAGTGGTGATGTAGGTGGGGTTGTCGAAGTGCAGTGGGGTCTCCCAGCCGAGCCGCCGGCTGTGCAAGCTCACGCTCGGGTCCACCACGACATTGTTGAGGTACTCGGCGGGCCGCACGGGCCGCACCAGCTCGCCTGCAAGGGGAGCCCAGCTCCACTGCTGCTCAGACTACATGCACCCTGCCCCGCCACCGCAGCAGAAACCAAACCACCTCACCCCTGGGCAGGGGAGTGGTCCCACGGCAAGGCCCCATCCCCAAGCTCACCCTCCCCTTTGATGAGGAAGAGGGCGAATTCCTGCACTTCCTGTGGCTCCATGATACCCATTTGCCGGCACAGCTCCTCCTGCACGTCTGCTGCCACCTGAGCATGTGGACAGGCCGGGAAGAGGGGAGGGATGCTGGGGGGGCCCAGAACTGACACCCAAGGTCTCCTCCCTTGGGGGCCCCTGAACTCACCGTGAAAGTCTGGATATTCGTCCTATAATCCACACCCCCCGGCAGGTGAATAAGAAGCAGGCGGGTGGTTTGTCCTTTCTGCCAAGGCAGGTTGCAGGGTCAGTCCACCAGTGGTCAGAGGACCCTGCCCTCCTGGGGGGGCACCGCCCACCCCAAGGTGTCCCACAATGCCCATTCACCATCCCCAGTACCAGGAAAGCCTGCATTTCACCCGGTGGGGGCAGCCGCTGTCGCCCCCCATATTTGACTGTGCTCTGGAGGTGCTCCTGGCTGCTCCGGGCCAGCTCTGCAGAGGAGCCAGAATTGGGTCACAAGGTAGCCAGGCCTCCCCCAGCCTGCCAAGTTCCCAGTCCTAGAAGCCCCTGTTCCTCCTCCATCTCCCACTCTCACAGGCACCTTGGTTGAGGCCTGAATCCTGCAGGAACTTGGTCAGGTAGGGCATCAGCTTGGTCGACGGGGAGAAGAAGCCTGTGAGAAGACTGAGAAAGCTCCAGCCTCGAATGCAGCGTCCCCTGCAGGACAGAGAGCCCGGGCTTCAGGCTGGCCAGGCTACAGTGCCCAGCTGCCCCCAGGTGCCCACAGTGACCAGCTACCCCACCAGTCCCCACTCACGGCCGGGGGTGTCCCGTGACCTGCTTGATGACCTGGCAGTAAATCTCATCCCTGAGCTGCTCCTCCTGGCACAGCTGCAGGGACAGGAAGGGAGGTGGGGTGAGGCTAAGGCCATGGACGAGGGCCAGGTCAAGATGGCGTCTCACTCAGCTTAAGGGCATCACTGCGCTGGCCACTCAGTCACTTTCTTCCCTGCTTCCCTGTCTCCCAGACTGGAGTGCAGTGATGCCATCTTGGCGCATTGCAACCTCCACCTCCCAGGTTCAAGTGATTCTCCTGTCTCAACCTCTGGAGTATTGTAGGCGTGTGCCGCCAGGCCCGGCTAGTTTTTGTGTTTTTAGTAGAGACGGTGTTTCACCATGTTGGCCAGTCTGGTTTGGAACTCCTGACCTCAGGTGATCCATCTGCCTCTGCCTCCCAAAGTGCTGGGAATACAGGCGTGAGCCACCGCGCCTGGCCCCTGCTTCTCTGACCTCTTAGTCATCTCTGCTGGCTCCACCTTAACTCCCTGACCTCTGAGCAGTGCCGTGCCAAAACCGCTCTCTGTCTGCCCCTATCCTTGTGGCCTCAGCTGCTCCCATCTGATGCTCCCTGGTGCCTGCCTTCAGCCTTCTCCCTTGAACCCCAGACTCTTCCACTGGGAAGTCTGGGATTTCAAGCCTTAAGTGTCCAAAACAGATTTCCTCCGCCAGCCAAGACCTGCTCCTTGTTGAAGACAGTTGTCCTCCTTCCCGTAGCCCACATGAGATCGGTCAGCAAACCTGCTGGCTCTGAATCTTCTGCTTCTTCCCTTGCTGCTGGCCCTGGGCCCAGGGCAACACCATCCCTCACCTGGGACCACTGCGATAATTCCTTTTGCTTTTAAACTTAAACCCCCAGAATCTCAAACAACAGCTGAGTGACCCTGCAGAATGTAAGCCGAACTTCCCGAAGCCTCTGGTGGTTTCCCATCTCCAAAAATCAGAGGCTGATGATGGTACAAGGCATGCGGTGGCCTAGACTCCCCATCCGCACCCTGTTCTCATCCTCAGCTCTCCCCACCACTCCGGCTCAGCTGTGCTGGCCTTGCCAGTGCGTGATGGTTTCCCTCCCTGCAGGAAGGCTCCCGCCAGGAAGCCTCCTCCACTGCAGCATCCCTTTCCCTGCATTCTTACTCTCCAGGGACCTCTCACTCCCAGACACATAACGTCCCTGTCTTATCATAAGCACTGCAGAGACAACCTGTTGGCTTCACAGCCATGCCCTCTGCACGCAGTGGGTGCTCAGTAAATACTTTGGAAAGATTTGAAGCACAGTGACCAAGAGAAGGGGATCTCCTTTGGGCCCAGGCAGGAGGACAGGCACAGGCACTGGGGGTCACATCCAGGCTTACCTTCAGCAGCTCATAGAGCAGATCCATGTCATCCTTGCCCCGGGGCTTGGACTGGTCGCCCATAAACTGCATCAGAGCTGCAGGCAGGATAAGAAATAGGGCAGACTGGGCTGGGGCTGGCCCCAGTTCACGCTGTCGCTGTGCAGGGCCTTCATCTGCCATCTGATGCCTCACAAAATGTATATGTGCCAGGCAGGGCAGCTGGTTGCCATTCAACTCGGGGAAACTGAGACTCATGGGTACCCAAGGCTCCACACAGCACATAGCATCTTCTGGACCCATGGACTGCCTTCCAGCCCCAGACTCCACACAACCCACAACCCTTGGATGGGAGTAGAAGCGGGTGAGGGCCCTGGGGTCCAGGAGCTATCACTGAGCTTCCCAGAGTTGGCAGAGTGGGACAGAGCCAGGCAGAGCTCAAGGAGAGAAGGGCACCAGACACCCAGGTCCACAGCACTGCAGACATAGGGACCCAGGATGCCTGTGGCCACTCACCCAGGAAGCTGACCACAGCCTGCTTGCTCATGTCATCACTGAGTATGAGGAGCGACTCCTGGATGGGAGCCTGCAGCCAAAGAGAAGAGGCTGTGGGTCTGGGGCCCTCGGGGATCAGAGGGCAGATACACCGGCCAGACCCCTCCCCGCCTCTCCCCCACCTTGGTGTACTGCACCAGGCTGTCCGTGCCCTTCCCGGCAGCACCTCCACCTGTCTGGCCCAGCCTGTGGGGGGAAGGAGGAGACAGCCCAGCTTGTTCAGCCCTCCTACCCTCATCCCAGCCAGTTAAGGAGAGTGCTAAGAGCACAGCCTGGTTTCTCTGAGCATGGTACTCTCTCAGGAAGACTGAGGACAGACAGGCACAGGGGTTGTCCTAGTGCACTCACGAGGCCTCGGACTTCCGGAAGTAACGCAGGGCGAACTCCTGCATGGTGTAGTTGCTGGAGTCTGTGGGCAGAGAGGCGTAGGCTGCCGAGGAGGGCAGGCTGGTGGCCTCTGAGTCATCACTGTGTACCTGGCTCCGGGGGCCGGCAGGGCGCTGGGAGCACAAGAAACTTGGTGCCACCCGAGTGTCCAGTGCCCTGTCCCAGGAGTCCTGCCCCAGTCCCATCCCTCCCAGGAAAGTGAAGAGCTGTTTAGTAAGCATCTGCTAGGGTGGGGTTGAACTAAGTACCACATGGGACGCAAGAGCAGCCCAGCCCAGCCCCTGCCTGCAAGGAGCACACAGTCTTGCTGGAGAGACAAGGCAAGCCGTCAGGAGTGGGCAGAGGGGCAGCCGCAGGAGGTGGGCAGCAGGGTGGGAGTCAAACCCCTTTCCTTTCTCACTCTCAGGCAGGCCTTGCTTCTGGCTCTCCCTCTCCTGTCTTCCTCACCTCTGAGGGCCTGTCCCAGCGAGTCAACCCTAGTTCCCCGTTGGACAGCTGGCCCTTGTGCCGGCCACTCCTCTGCTCTTTGGAGAAGGAAAAGTCGGGAGCAGCAGCTGGCTGTGCTATGTCGGCAGGAAAGAGTCCGGAACGGCCCCCAGCAGAGCCAAACTGCCAGCCTGGAAGGCACCCAAGGATGTGGCTCACCAACTGGGCCCTCTGCTCCGGGCAGGCTCTGCCTAGTGGATGTCCTCCCTGTGTGAGCCCTTGCTGGCCTCTGGCAATACCTGGCTCCAGGGTAGCCACCGGCAGCAGCTTGATGAGGTCCCCACGGTGGAAGCTGAGGAGGCTGCTGTTATCAGTGATGTAGCTGCGCAGGGCGATGACATAGCCGGAGTCCTGCAGGCAGGCGGGTGAGGGTTGGGAGCAGCAAGCCTGCCTGTGCCTCCCTGTCCTGCCCGCCCACCTGTTTCCCCTGCTGGCCTCCCCTCTCCCCCTAGCACCCCAGACTTCCAGGGATTTGGCCCAAACTCCCAGCCCCTGCCCCCACCCGGCCTCCCACCCCGCACCCCACACTTGCCTTCTTAAGCTCACTCAGGAACAGCTCAACCAGCACCCTGATGGCCCTGGCATGGGCCGTGTGCAGCACCAGCTGCTCGCTCTTCAGTGACAGCTCCAGGGTGGAGCTGCCTCGGCACTCCACGCCCAGCACCTCTGCAAAGCTGTGCAGGGGCTGGGCATGAGCTGGGGCCACCTCATCACCTGCCCCCACCTCCAGCCTAGGGCCCTGGGCCAGCACACCTGTATGAGCAGAGAATCTTCAGCTGGTTGGGGTGGAGGCCAGGGCCTCGGGTCACCTTAAGCAGTCGAAGCCCGCGGTGGGATACGGCTAGCAGCTGCACGTCACTGCCATTCTCGCCCTGCCAGGAAGGTGGTGGGTCGAGGGCAGGCTCCTGGGTCCTGCTGCTGCCCACGATGCCCCAGAGCTGTGCAGGGCTGGTGGCTGGGCTTTGTCCTTCCTCTGGCACCTGCCCTATAGCTCTCCTGCTTGTGGAGGGTCCATGCCCATGCACCCCAGGATCCAGACTGGGGGCCTGGCATCCCAACTCCCTACCCCAATGCCACTGACCGAGACAGGAAAGAAGCGGGAGAAGTAATTGGCCCAGTTGTCCCGAGCGGCCACCACGATACGCTTCTTGACGCTGTCTTCAGTGGTGGTGAGGGAGTCCAGGTCCACCTCCAAGTCTCCTGTGGGCAGGAAGCACCCAGGCTGTCCTCTGCTCACACAGAGGACAAGAGTTTTTTCCCATAGCCGGTCCCTCCTTCAGGTCAGGCGCGGCCCCCAGCATTCAAGCTCCTGACTCCATGGTCCCTGGATCATACCCAGCAGGTCTTTCATTTTGTGCCGCTCATCCCGGGAAATCCGGATGCAGGACTCGGAGAAGGTGTCCCGCAGGATCTGGGGGCAGAGCTAGGTGGTCAGCACCAGGTCCCGAGGCAGAGTCCACCCCCGGAGCAGCCATTGACACGCGTGAAGGAAAATCGGGGGAAGCTGGTGGAGCCGGACGCCCTGGCTCTCAGGGCCTGTGTGCTCAGCAGAGGGTCTAGGTGGGGCAGGGAGGGATGGAGGGCATGGGCCACCTCCATCCACAGGGCTCACCTGTCTCCTCCCTTGCAACTGCCAGCCCTCTTCACTTACTGCCCAGAGACCCTGTGGTAACTGCCCCTGGGTCAGCTGAGAGACACTGCCCAGACGAAACAAGACTGTCAGGGGCAGGGGAGGGGCCGTGGACAGGAGCTACTGTGGGATTTGGCTGGGTGCAGTGGCTCATGCTTGTAATCCCAGCACTTTGGGAGGTTGAAGTGGGTGAACCACAAGATCAGGAGTTCAAAACCAGCCTGGCCAAGATGGTGAAACCCCATTTCTACTTAAAAAAACAAGAATTAGCTGGGTGTGATGGTGAGTGCCAGTAATCCCAGCTACTCGGGAGGCTGAGGCACGGAATTCCTTGGACCAGGAGGCGGAGGCTGCAGTGAGCTGAGATCACACCACTGCATGTGGGTAACCTGCCATATAGGCACCGAGGAAGGAGAACTAAGCAGAACCCTGGCACAATTAAGGCCTGAAGAATATCTCAGTTTATAGTATTACGACTCAGTTATTTCCTTTTATATAATCCTTTATACAATCATGTATTAGTTTATAGAATTAGGGCTTGAAGTATCCCTTTATATAATCCTCTATATATAACCATACAATAGTTCATGGTATGAGTGCCTAAAGAGTATTTGCCTACATATATATATATATAAATGATATCTTAGTTCATAATTGGAGGAATGTCTAGAGCAGACACAGTGCAGAGCATGATTTTTAAGGGAAAACAGTTATACCAGGACAAGAATCCATGTCCCAGGCGGCAGCGTTCAGTATCGTAAAGATACCCACTGTATGGCAGGCATGGGGCAAGAGCCACTCCTCCTGACAAAGGAGTTACAGGACCTTGCTCCAGTTCTTGTGAAAGGCTGCCCTCAGACCGGCAGTCCACCTTGGTGACTGTGAACTTTATCAGCTCTTGTTACTGTGCTGCTGGAAAAGCATCTTCCTGTAGAACTCATTAGAAGCTGCCAGCAGGTGGCGGTAACCCTGACAGCTCTGTCACTACTGTGTGGCTTAAAGCATCCCCCTAAGAGTCTTCTTAGAAGTAGTTTGCCCATAGAAGTATTACACACTGTACCCTCTTCACTGCGCACGACCCACCTTCAAGCCTCGGTGACCTAATGGGGATGTACCCCTTATTGCACACGGGCCTTGCCTTCATGGGAATGGGCCCCTTGCTGCGCACCGTCCACCTCCTGGCCTAGGTGACCTAATAGGGGTGGACCCCTTGTTTTTTTTGTTTGTTTGTTTGTTTTTGTTTTTGTTTTTGAGACAGTTTCGCTCTTGTTACCCAGGCTGGAGTGCAATGGCGCGATCTCGGCTCACCGCAACCTCCGCCTCCTGGGTTCAGGCAATTCTCCTGCCTCAGCCTCCTGAGTAGCTGGGATTACAGGCACCCGCCACCATGCCCAGCTAATTTTTTTGTATTTTTAGTAGAGACGGGGTTTCACCATGTTGACCAGGATGGTCTCGATCTCTTGACCTCATGATCCACCCGCCTCGGCCTCCCAAAGTGCTGGGATTACAGGCTTGAGCCACCGCGCCCGGCCTTTTTTTTTTTTTTTTTTTTTTTTTTTTTGAGAAGGAGTTTCGCTCTTATTACCCAGGCTGGAGTGCAATGGCGGGATCTCGGCTCACTGCAACCTCCGTCTCCTGGGTTCAGGCAATTCTCCTGCCTCAGCCTCCTGAGTAGCTGGGATTACAGGCACGCGCCACCATGCCCAGCTAATGTTTTGTATTTTTAGTAGAGACGGGGTTTCACCATATTGACCAGGATGGTCTCGATCTCTTGACCTCATGATCCACCCGCCTCGGCCTTCCAAAGTGCTGGGATTACAGGCATGAGCCACCGTGCCCAGCGACTATACTTTGCTTTTAACTTTTATAAAACTAGGTGAATAATGGTCCCTACTTTTTTTTTTTTTTTTTTTTTTCTGAGATGGAGTCTGTCACCCAGGCTGGAGTGCAGTGGCACGATCTCAGCTCACTGCAACCTCTGCCACCTGGGTTCAAGCAATTCTCCTAAGTAGCTGTGATTACCGACATGTGCCACCATGCATGACCAATTTTTGTATTTTTAGTAGAGACGGAGTTTCACCATGTTAGCCAGGCTGGTCTCAAACTCCTGACCTCATGATCCACCTACCTCAGCATCTCAAAGTGCTGGGATTACAGACGTGAGCCACCACACCTGGCCAATGGTCCCTACCTCTTAGGGATATTGTGAAGATTCAACGGGGCAGGGCTGGGCACACAGAAGTGCCCCCTAGTGCTACCTGCCAACATGCCCCACATGGTGTTAGCCTGACCTAGGCATGAGGCAAAGGACACCAGGGATGCCATCTCTGCAGATGCCTCTGGCTGCCAGGTCTCACCTGCTCACAGAGGAGCCGCAGGCAGTAGGGATGGCTGAAGTTCTCCCGTGGGTAGAACACCTGGAGGAGGCACAGAAGAGGGATGATCAGTGGGTCTGGTGCCTCTGCCCAACCAGCCTTTGCCCTCCCAGGCCTGGAAAACCAGCCTTGGGATGGTGAGCTGTGGGGACAGCCAAGGAGGCCAGGCCAAGGTCCCACCCTCATGCCCACCTCCTTTCGTAGGAACAGCTTCCAGGGTGTGCCAGTGTAGGAGAAGCACACGCTGCCAGAGGGCTCAAGGAGCTGGGTGGAGAGTCCCTGGTCCTCCATGGGCTGTGTCGAGCCTGGCAGAGAGGAGCAGGTGAGGGGCCTCAGTGAGGGGCTGCAGAGCCAGAGTGATGGGGGCACGGGAGGGAAGACCTTCGTCCCCAAGAGCCCTCCCAGGGCCCGGCTCCCCCAGCCTCCAGCTGCCCCACTCTTTCCTTGGCACTATCTCTGCCTCCATTTCTGGCCGTAAACTCCCTGGCATCCCTGAGGCTCATGGGCCCTCTATGACCACGTCAGCCAGGTCTACTGACTTCCTCACAGAGCTGTCAGGGACAACACCCTGTGTGCGATGCCACTAACTTACTTGCAGAGCTGTCAGTTGTCAAGGACAACACCCTGTGTGTGACAGCCTCTCAATGACAGCCCCAAAGGCGCCAGGCCCTGCCCTGGGTGGGAACGCGGAAGCTGGGGCTCCCCACCCACAGATGGCTCCAAAGTCCGGAAGGCCAAGCATCTGACCTCAGCCATGCAGAAATGCCTTCAGCCCTGGGCACCAAGAGGCTGTGCGAACCCTGCCCCTGCCCCCACGAAGCCCACTGCACAGGGGAAGTGTGTTCCTTACGATGATGCCCCACGGAAAGGGCCTCTGGGTCCTTGGTCGGAAGCAGTGGTGGCGCTGGTGGCGCTGGTGGAGGTGAGGGTGTCTGGGAGGTGGGCAGGTTCTGGCCAAACAGGTCCAGAAGGGGCCCCTGCTTTTCCTTGATGGAGCTTGAGGGCCCAGGCCGTAGCGGAATCTTGGGTCGAGGAGCCACAGCTGGCGGGGGGCCCTTCCCTGGGCCGGGGGACAGCATCTGCGGGGAAACAGAGAAAGCACATGGGCTGAGTCACAGCACAAGGCCAAGTTCGCCTCAGAGAGCCTCGCGCCTCCCAGGGAAGCAGCACACACTCTGGGGGAGACGGGCTGGGGTACTCACCAAAGGGGACAAGTGGGTACCACTGATACCCAGCTTGGCCAGAGCCTCGTCCTTGGGGTCACTTTTCTTCAGGAAAGCTTTGGGAGGCCTTGTGGGAGAAATAAGAGGTCAGCGGGTCCATAGAGTAATTCCCTGAGGAGCAGGACAGCCCCAGCCACCTCCCCCAGGGGCACCTGGATGGCTGCACGGGCACAGGCACGGGGCCTGGGCGGCTCTGGTACATGCGGATGATGTTGCCAATTTCCCTGCTGGGCTGTGGCCGCTTGGGCTTGGGGTCTGAGCTGTGCACCACAGTCCCCCTGCCTTGGGCTGGCCCTTGGCTCCGGCCCTTGGTTGCTGCCTCCTTGGCTGGCTCAGCCTCAGCCTCTTTTGCAGCTTTGGCCCCACCTTGCTTCAGTGGCTTCTTCGCGATGCAGGGAGGAGGAAGAGTGGATGGTGCTGACCAGGAAAACAGGAGAGATGGTTAAACGCTGTGCAGAGCCACGGGAGCCCCAGGCCCTGCCCAGCTCCCCACAACCTTCGCTCCTGTCCTCTTCTTGCTCCTCCTGCTCTTCCTCCTCCTCCTCCTCCTCCTCCGGCTCCTCCTCTTGTGGCATCTGGATCTTGGCAGGGGGCTTCATCGTCCTCACTGTGATCTGTGGCTGCCCTGCAAGTGCAGGTGTCTTCAGTTACCCACGCTGGTCCAGCTGGGCTCCTGGATGGGCCACACCAACTCTGGGGAACAGAGAATACTCCACCCTCCCTGGCCCAGGCTCAGGGCACTAGCCCCGTTCCTGCATGGGCCTGCCACCCCACACACCCTCACCCATCTTCTGGAAATAGTTCCGTTTCTGCTGAAAGCTCTTGGGCTGACAGGGCTTGTCTTCAGCCTCCTCGGAGGTCTCCTGGCAGGAGCAGAAGTGAGTGGCAGCCCAGCCAGACCGGGTGCCACACTCGCCACTCCCCTCGGGTCCCCAGGCCCAGGCCAGCAGCCTCTTCCCCCCGCGTTCACCTGCTCGCCCTGCCCATGTCCCTGCCCCTGCAGCCCTCACTCCCACACCCCTTCCTGAGACCATGGTTGCCTCCTCACCCTTCGACTGCCACCCTCTGTTTCCAGGGCATGCTGTGACTCCTCTGGGGGTGTGGGGGGCTTCTTGGGCTTGGAAGTGATGGGCGAGGGTAGGGCCTGGGATGCAGCCTCGGAGGCCTGAGCCCGCTGCTGCCGCTGCCGGGTCTGCTGCTCCAGGGACAGGTTCATGGCCTGTGCTGTCATCTGCTGGGCCTGATGCAGGAGAAGCAGTAGTTCAGAGCATTGTCCCCTAGCTGCAGACCTGCCCTCTGCCAGGCAGCCCTAGGACCCTGCCAGCGCTTACCAGGATCAGCGCCTGCTGATTGATGAAGTTCTGCTGCTGGATGGCCAGCTGCCCCACGTCCAGGCTGGGAAGCAGTGGCTGCGCTGGCTGCGGTGGCACCACCATGGCTGTGAGGGTGGCAGGCGGCCAGAGCAGTGGGCATCATGGCGAACCTTGATGCCTGCCGCCCACTGTGCACTCTGGACACCTGGCAGGACCCTCCCTCCTCCAGTCCCAGAGCTGGTGGCTGCTCTCCTAAGACACCCTCGTGCCCCCAGCCCAGCCTTACGTGGCATGGCGGGGACTGCGCCCATCGCTGGCATCATTGGCATGGGTGCAGGCACCATGCCTGGCTGGTATCCAGGCATCTGAATCATTCCTGGGTACACTGTGGGAACACGCCCTCCCCATCAGTCCCTGCCTCGTCCCATGTGTCACCTCCCTCCAGCCCCAGGCACAGAGAAGAGCATCGGACACTGGGGTGCTGGCCGGGGCACCAGTTGCCACTGCCACAGTGGTCCCAGGCCATGCCTGCCATGCTGCTGGACCCTGAGGCCCTGGGCGAGGCATCAGCCCTGCACTCACCCACGGGGTAACCCTGCTGCGTGGGCCCAATGGCACCCCCTCCCTTCATGCGGCTGCTCAGAGTCCGGCTTTGTTCCAGATCCTGAAGGGACGATGGTCACAGGTCAGAGTGAGAGCCCTGAGGAAAATGGAAGGGGCAGCAGGCGCCCCAGTGGGTGGGGGCGGGCTGCGCAGGACTCACGCTGTGGCTGGAGGAGATCACTGGCTGGAAGATGTCGTCCAGGAAGCCGTCTAGGCTCCCTGACCCTGTGGGGCGGGGAGAAGATTGGTGCTGTGGCCTGGGGCGTGGGGCTTCCCGTGCTCTGCCAACCTCCTGTGTCCACTCCAGCCTTACCTGTGTGTCCCCTGCTGGGCAGTGTTGGGGCTGGACCTGGAGGGGGTGCTGGGGGCAATGAGGGGGCCCGGATGCCAGGGGCGGGGGGGATGGCCTCGGCTCTGTAGGAAAGGGGATCTAGCTAAGAGGGTGGCCAAGGCTGGGGGCCACCCAGGCTGGGTCAAGGGGCAGAAGCTGCTGCGGGGGTCACCCCATGGGTGGAAGGGCTGGGCCTGCAGCAGCTCCTATAAACCCCTGGGTATGACAGGGTGGCTGTGGGGTTTCCCTGCAGGAGCAGACCAGGGAGAAGGGTGCTGGGTAGCACCTACGGGCCGAGGGGAGTGATGGGGTAGCTGTGGGGACCAGCTGGGTCCCTGGGTATGACAGGGTGGCTGTGGGGTTTCCCTGCAGGAGCAGACCACGTGGGTGGCACCTACGGGCCGAGGGGAGTGATGGGGTAGCTGTGGGGACCAGCTGGGTCCTCCAGGTCCTCAGTTTGGCTGATCAGGTCCAGCACAAAGTCACAGCCAGCCAAATCCTGCCATTCGTCCCTGGAGTGCAGTGACACCGACCAGCCACGGGGAGGCGCCTCCAGGCCTCTGGGTGGAAGCAGGGAGGGGGGCAGTCAGCAAGGCAGGCAGCCATCCAGAAGGGGCAAGGACCCCAGGGCGGGGCAAGGGGGAGGGGGCTGGGGAAGGGAGGGTGGCCCTGGAACTGCCTGGACTGGGACCCAGGTTTGCTCAGCAGCTGGGCCTGCTCCCCTCCACACCTCACGGCCCTCCGTTTCCACAAGGGCTCCAGCGCGGGCATTTATTTTCTGAGCTACTGAGTTAGAATCTGGGCTCTGGGAGCTCCCACGTCCCTCATTCCTAATCTGCTCCCTGGTCCCCATTGCCATTTGCAGTCTGGCCTCTGCCCACCCCAGGGCACCTCCTCCCTCCCCCCCCCCCCGTGAGATTGGGCTTGGAGGAAGAGGAAGAGGGTACAGGGCAATGGTCACTCTGGCCACACTGTTCCCCATCCTGGGTGCCCACACCTGCTCTGCAGAATCCATCCGGCCAGCTGCTCCCCAGTGGTCCAGGACTCCACCTCGGCTGAGTAGCACTCCTCTGCAGGGGTGCAGGGGGTTGGGGCAAGAGTGAGGGACAGCAGGGTCCACCCTGATGCAAAGGGGCTGCTGTCCCCATGAGGGTTTCAAAAGCAGGACAGAGGGAGGGAGATCAGGGTCACTGAGTACAGGGCGGCAGGAAGGCTGGGGCAGGAAGGGGTTCCAGGGAGGGCAGGGGGTGGGCTGGCCCCACTTCAGGCCTGGGAGCCCTCACCACTGAAGGTAAACACGTCCAGTGCCATGCGGCCCCGCCGCCATCCAGCCAGCCACTCCAGCTGGGTTGGGGGGTGGGCCCGAGCGGCCCCAGGGGCCAGCTGCGACTGCTCCAAGGCCCCCAGGAGCTTGTGCTGGCACAGTGCCGCCATGCCCCTGGGGGCCTGGTCGGACACAAACCTGCAGGACGGGCACAAGCGGTGGTAGAGGCGGGAGATCCAGCGGCCCCACCCACCAGGTCCCCACCTACCAGGCCCCTTACTTGAGCAGCGGCTTCTGCAGGACAGGCAGTGGGGGAAAGGCGCTGAGCAGGACAGCCATGAGCGCCCAGCCACGCTGGCTCTGCTGCTCGTCCCGGTTCTGCCACAGCTGGGCCACCAGCTGGCTGAAGAGCTCATTCCGCAGCCCTGGCCGGCGCTGCCCCTGCCGCACCAGGTACGTGCCCATGGTCTGCCTCTCCCAGGATTCCAGGGATCCGTCCCCCAGGAGCCGCAGCATCTGCCAACAGTCAGGTGAGGGCGGGAGGTGCAAGGCTCCCAGGCACCTGTCCCATGCCTTCGAGGGCCCATCCTGTCCCTTCTCCAATGTGTCGCTCACCACTCTGTTAATGTCCAGGGCATGCTGAGGGTTCTCTCCATCCAGCTGGGTTAGGGGCTTGGACAGTGGCTGCCCTGGCATAGGCAGGGACGGCTCCTGCAAGGAAGGAGGCCCTAGTCCACGCTGGCCAGCTGTCACACAGTGCCAGGGAGCCCTACTGGAGCAGGTACCTCAGGAGAGGCAGAGGGCCGGGCAGAAATGCATCTTAATGCTCTTTTTTTTTTTTCTGAGGTGGAGTCTTGCTCTGTTGCCCCAAATAGAATGCAGTGGCACAATCTAGCTCACTGCAGCCTCCACCTCCCAGGCAGGGTCAAGTGATTCTCCTGTCTTAGCCTCCTGAGTAGCTGGGATTACAGGCACCTGCCATCACACCCGGCTACTTTTTGTATTTTCAGTAGAGACAGGGATTCTCCTGTTGGCCAGGCAGGTCTCAAACTCTTGACCTCAGGTGATCTGCCCACCTTGGCCTTCCAAAGTTCTGAGATTACAAGCACGAGCCACCATGCCCAGCCTATATGTGCAGTTTTGAATCCTGCATTTGTATTTACTGCTGTAACCTGGCCAGTTTCCCTTGTCAACAAACTCTTCAAAGACCTGACTTCAAAAGCTGGGCATACTGCTGGTACAATAAAGGTGTGGCATTGTGGATCTAAATAACTTCCCTCATTCAATAACACCAACTGTTACCACCAACACCACTCTATGGTGAGACATGTACATTCAACGGTTATTTTCAGAAGAAAATTCAGCACCATTCATAGCCCCAAAGACTGGGGAGGGAGGAGGGAAAGGGCTGAAAGTGGGGGAGGGGGAAACACAGCTTCTGCCAGGCAGGTGCTAACTCAGAACTGTGAGGCCAGTGGGAAGAGCCTAGGCCCAGGCACCCACCCGAAAGCCAACGGAGACGAAGCTGGAGAAAGGGAACCGGTCGATGTCTGGTGGGAGACTCAGGTTGGGCCGGGCGGGAACCTCAGGGGGCAGGGACTCGGTGATGCTCCCAGCTAGTGTGTCTTGATGGCCTGGGAACAAGAACCGGGAGGCAGCCCAGAAACACCCAGGTGTGGTACCTGGCCCTGGGACCACCTCCGCCCCTCGGCACGAGCCATCAGTCCCTGTCCACAGGGACCTGAGCAGTGAGGAGGAGCCTGGAACATCAGAGGGAGGGGCCACAGGGGACAGGCCCACCCCATGGTCAAGGGACTGGAGAGGGGGTCCTAACAAGATGACACCGATCAGGCTTACCTTCTGCCATCCTCAGCATGACGGCCAGCTCAGCCGGGATCTCCAAGCGCCCCAGCTCCTGGCAGAGAGGACCCATTTACCCAGGACCCACAGGAGGGGGCTAGGAACCAGTGTCCCTCCCCACCCCTTTAACCCCAAGATTATAAACATCCCCTCCAAAGACCAGGGATTTTTTTTTTGAGACGGTCTCCCTCTGTCACCCAGGCTAGAGTGCAGTGGTGCAATCGCGGCTCACGGCGGCCTTGACCTCCTAGGCTCAAGCTCACGCCATCCTCCCACCTCAGCCTCCTGAGTAGCTGAGACTACAGGCATATGCTACTGTGCCCAGCTAATTTTTATTGTTTTTTGTAGGAAGGGGTCTTACCATGTTGCCCAAGGTGGTCTCAAATTCTTGGGCTCAAGCAATCCTCCCATCTTGGCCTCAAAGTGCTGGGATTATAAGGGTGAGCCACCATGCCCAGCCTAAGACCAAGGATTCTGACCCTGGACACTCAAACCAACAGAGCCCCAAGGACCCTCCGAGAGAAACCAAGAGCTAAGGGCACCCCAGTCCTCTTCTCAGGAGATGCAATGCATGGCCCTGACGGACAGGACCCATAGCAGCACCCTGGCAGCCGCTAAGCCACGCCAGTCTCTTCAGGATCATAGCCCCATGTAGCACCCCCCATCTTCCAGGCCACCTACCATGCTTGGCACTCTCTCCGAGGCCCTTCTGCTGCTGTGCCAGCCCCGCCAATGCCCAAGCTGTTGGAGGAGATGTAGGATGAGCTGATGCCTCCAATGTGAGTCACCTGGGGGCACCTCCCCAGCTCTGAAGTTCAGCTGTCCCCTCCTGCCCCTGAGAGGTTCTAAGTAAAGGAGTGAGAACAGATCAGGAGGGGCCACCAGCCTCAGTGCTGTGGGTATCCCTGCCCATCTGCCAGGGCACCGGGAAGAGGGCAGGAAGAAGGGAAGAAATGGTCCCAGGGGACAAAGTCCAGCCAGGGAGGGGCCAGAGAGGAGGTAGCACATGGGCACTGACCTTTGAGCCACTATACGGACCTTAGATCACAGTCATCAGGCAAAAGAGGGGAGCGAAAGGGGCCCGGGGGAGGTCTGAAAGGGAAGGGAGTCCCAGGCAAGAGGGAGGAGCCAGGCCCTGGGGAGAGTGGGCAGGGATGGAAGACAGCGCCTCCCAGGGGCCCTGCCTACCCTGGCCAGAGGGAAAAGGGGCAAGATCAAGGAGCGCTGCCTCTAAAGCCGCAACCCTTTCGAGACTGGGCCAACAGGGTAGACGCTGCTGGGATTTGGCCGGCTTAGCCAGCCCAGGCAGCCTGGCTTCTACCCTCCCCAAGCTCCTGCACCTGCAGTCTTTGCCGCCTCCGGAGCAGGGGCTGGGCCACCAGCAGGATGGTGTTCAGCTGTCTCAGGGCTGCCCGCCGCCGGAGGCAGCGCTTCCTGGAGGCCGGGAGAGGGAGGGGTCGAAATGAGGAGTCCAAACTTCTGCTTCCTGACAGGCACTGGAATCCTCTAAGCCTGGACATTCATGTAAAAACTGATTCTGGACTAGAGAAGCCTTGGATGCTTCACAGAAACAACAGAGGAAGAACAAGACACTTCAAAGAGCAAGGGTTGGCTGTGGTGGCTCACACCTGTAATCCCAGCACTTTGCGAGGCCGAAGCAGATGGATCACTTGAGGTCAGGAGTTTAAGACCAGCCTGGGCAACATGGCAAAACTCTGTCTCTACTAAAAATACAAAAATCGGCCGGGCGCGGTGGCTCAAGCCTGTAATCCTAGCACTTTGGGAGGCTGAGGCAGGTGGATCACAAGGTCAAGAGATCGAGACCATCCTGGTCAACATGGTGAAACCCCGTCTCTAGTAAAAATACAAAAAATTAGCTGGGCATGGTGGCGCGTGCCTGTAATCCCAGCTACTCAGGAGGCTGAGGCAGGAGAATTGCCTGAACCCAGGAGGCGGAGGTTGTGGTGAGCCAAGATCGCGCCATTGCACTCCAGCCTGGGTAACAAGAGCAAAACTCTTATCTCAAAAAAAAAAAAAAAACAAGATGTGGCATAGCCCGACGATGGAACAAAATTCAGCCATAAAAAGGCATGAAGCTTTCTTTTTAAAAATTCATTCTTGGGCCGGGCACGGTGGCTCAAGCCTGTAATCCCAGCACTTTGGGAGGCCGAGGCGGGTGGATCACAAGGTCGAGAGATCAAGACCATCCTGGTCAACATGGTGAAACCCCGTCTCTACTAAAAGATACAAAAAATTAGCTGGGCATGGTGGCATGTGCCTGTAATCCCAGCTACTCAGGAGGCTGAGGCAGGAGAATTGCTTGAACCCAGGAGGCGGAGGTTGCGGTGAGCCGAGATCGTGCCATTGCACTCCAGCCTGGGTAACAAGAGCGAAACTCCGTCTCAAAAAAAAAAAAAAAAAAAAAAAATTCATTCTTAAGCCAGCAACAGTGGCTCACTCCTGTAATTCCAGCATATTGGGAGGCCGAGGCAGGCGATCACCTGAGGTCAGGAGTTTGAGACCAGCCTGGCCAACATGGTGAAACTCTGTCTTGACTAAAAACACCAAAAAAAAAAAAAAAAAAAAAAAAAAAAAAAAAAAATTAGCCAGCTTGGCAGTACAGGCCTGTAATCCCAGCTACCCAGGAGGCAGAGTCAGAATTGCTTGAACCTGGGAGGTGGAGACTGCAGTGAGCTGAGATCACACCACTACACTCCAGCCTGAACGACAGAGTAAGACTCCATCTCAAAATAATACTTTATTTATTTTTGAGATGGGGTTCTATTCTTGTTGCCCAGGCTGGAGTGCAATGGCGTGATCTCGGCTCACTGCAAACTCTGCCTTCTAGGTTCGAGCAATTCTCTTGCCTCAGCCCCCCCAGTGGCTGGGATTATAGGCATGTGCCACCACACCTGGCTAATTTTGTTGTTGTTGTTGTTGTTTTTGAGTCAGAGTCTCGCTCTGTTGCTCACACTAGAGTGCAGTGGCACGATCTTGGCTTACTGCAATCTCTACCTCCTAGGTTCAAGCAATTCTGCGTTGGCCTCCTGAATAGCTGAGATTACAGGCACAGGCCACCATGACCGGCTAATTTTTGTATTTTTAATAGAGATGGGGTTTCACCTTTTTGGTCAGGCTGGTCTTGAACTCCTCACCTCATGATCCACCCGTCTTGGCCTCCCAAAGTGCTGGGATTACAGTCATGAGCCACTGTGCCTGGCCTAATTTTTTATTTTTAGTACAGATGAAGTTCCTCCATGATCATCAGGCTGGTCTGCCTCCCGACCTCTGGTTATCCACCTGCCTCAGCCTCCCAAATAGCTGCAATTACAGGAATGAGCCACCGCACCTGGCCTATTTTCAATTTTTATTTTTGAGATGAAGTCTCATACCATCGCCCAGGCTGGAGTGTAGTGGCATGATCTCGGCTCACTGCAACCTCTGCCTTCCAGTTTCAAGCAATTCTCCTGCCTCAACCTCCCGAGTAGCTAAGATTACAGGCACCTACCACCATGCCCCACTAATTTTTGTATTTTTACTAGAGACAGGGTTTCATCATGATTAAATTGGTCAGACTGGTCTCAATCCCCTGACCTCAGGGGATCTGCCTGCCTCGGCCTCCCAAAGTGCTGGGATTACAGGTGTGAGCCACCACACCCAGCCCTAATTTTTTTATTTTTAGCCCTGGAGCCTGGAACTGAATGAAGTTCTGACACATGCTACAACATGGATGAACTTTGAAACATTATGCTAAGTGAAAGAAGCCAGTCATAAAAGGAAATGATGTATGAGTCAACGTACACAAAATACCTAGAATGGGCAGCTTCATAAAGACTCAAGTGGACTGAAAGTTACCAGGGGGATGCAGGGAACTGTTACTGCTTAATGGGTCCAGAGTTCCTGTTTGCAGGGTGAAAAAGTTTTGGAAATAGAGAGTGGAGATGCCTGACTCCCCTGGTGTTCTCTACCCTGGCACTGTCTTCACTTTATTCTCGGCCCTCGAGTTACTCTCAGGGATGTTGACTGGCTGGTTTACCATCTGAATCCAACTCCCCAACTAGCCTGGGATGCCCTGTCTCTGGCACCTCCAGCTCTGCCACCAGCATCAGGCCCAGGGCAGAGGAGGCGGATGGTCAGCCGAAAGCTGTTGGAGGGATGCGTGAAGACAGGCTACGTGGGTGAATGAGAGATGATTAGGTGAGAAGTGGGAGGGTCATGTTACAGGACAGAGAAGTGAGAAGTGGGAGGGTCATGTTACAGGACAGGGAAGTGAGAAGTGGGAGGGTCATGTTACAGGACAGAGAAGTCTAAAGTCACTGCTGGATAAAAGTCTGGCCTACGGGCACAGTGGCCCACGCCTGTAATCCCAGCACTTTGGGAGGCTGAGGCAGGAGGATCACCTGAAATCAGGAATTCAAGATCAGCCTGACCAACATGGAGAAAACTCCTCTCTACTAAAAATACAAAATTAGTCAGGCACGGTGGTACACGCCTGTATTCTCAGCTACTCAGGAGGCTGAGGCAGGAGAATCACGTGAAGCCAGAAGGCAGAGGCTGTGGTGAGCCAAGATCGTGCCACTGAACCCTAGGCTGGGCAACAGGAGCAAAACTCCATCTCAAAGAAAAAACAAAGTCTGGCCTACATCAGCCCTGGTTTCGCCATGTTGGCCAGGCTGGTCTCGAATCCCTGATCTCATGATCTGGCCGAAATTGGGCTGGGGAGGTAGGCAGGGCCTTACACAATATGATTCGTGCTTTGAAAAGATGACTGTTGCCACAGGGTAGAGAACAGACTAGGAAAGACAGAATGATAAAGGAGTCAGGACCATAGGTTCAGGTGGCCTCACAGGTAATGAGTTTCTCGTGACTGGGGTATTCAAACAGAGGCCGTGCGGGTAAGGACAGCAATGCTGTCAAGGAGCCAAGTGCCGACAGGATGGCACAGGGGCAGGGTGATTTGCCTTGAGGCCCTGTGTCTCCCCAATCCTGCCCCACCACCTGGAGGACAAGCCCACAGCCTAGCCCCACCCACTTCGGCCCTGGCTCCAACGCCTGCAGACCTGGACTGGAGCCCACGCACATGAGCCTGCATCCGGAGCAAAAGGCGCTGGCTGGAGATGCAGGTGTGAAGGCCGCGGTGCAGGCTGAGCAGGGCCTGGGAGCGCTGCTGGGCCCGGAGCTCCTCCAGCTGCTGCCAGCCCTGCTCCCGCAGCAGGACCTGTGGGCAGAGGCCTGGGCTGCAGCCAGGCACCAGGACCCAGGCCCACCTGCTTTCCTCCTCTAGTCTCAGCCTCCTCCCTTCCAGCCGCCAAGCCATTTGTTCTTCAGGGGTGCTGGGGCCAGCCTGCCACCCAGCCCTTCTGTCTCTCACCATTTGGATGGACCCCCAAATCCTGGGTTTGTCCCTTTTGGCCCAGAATGCATCTCTCCTTTCCCATTCGTGTCGCCCTCTGCACACAGGGACACACCCACCCACCTTGGTGGCTCCGAGGTGACAGAGAGGTGATTCGGCCCCCAGCACCTGGCTCAGGATGGTACCACACTTCTCCCGCTCAGAGAGGTCTTCCTGCCCTTCTGACACCAGGGCCCAGAACCTGCCCCAAGGATGGAGCTGAGGTCAGAACAGCCAGGAACTCCTTCCACACTTGTGCGACATCCTTTTCCTAGATCATTCAACAATTTGGAAGGTGCCTGCTCTATGCCAGGCGCTCAGCTGGGTGCTGAGACACTGCAGTGAACTTGGGCAGGGAGGGCCTTTGTGCTGGAGCTCAGGGGAAGACAGGTGTGCCTGGTGTGCTGGGGAGGCACAAGGGCTGGTTCTGAGCCATGGGAGCACCAGGAATGTGGTTCCCAAGGCCTCAGTCTCCTCGCCACCCAGCACAGTGGCTCTCAAGACAAGTTTGTGCAAGGGAGGGAGGGGCGTGGCAGGCAGCGATGGGTAGGGGAGTGTTTAAGGCCATTTCATAGGTCCAGATCGTGGTCCCAGCTAGTTCAATGGACACTCAGTAGTTAGTCTGTACGAAGCAAGCACTATGCAGGTTCTGGGGACATGTGGGTGACAGTCTGTGGTCCTAGGAGGCCACAGTACATCAGGGAATGGCACAGATCAGGAGATCTGTGCTGGGTGGAGAGTTGTACCTGGAGGTTCCTCTCACCCAGCTTCCGGGCTCCTTGGCAGAGGTGACAACTGCTGTAGCTGGTGGGTTTCCAGATAGCAGAGACAGAACGTGCCCCACCCTGGAGCTTCTCAGGATCTGACTCAAGGCTGGGCACACCCATCCCTACTGCCTGCCTTCAGCTCAGTCTTCAGCCAGGCTGTCCCCATTGCCAAGGCCATCACAGACTAAGGAGGTCCGCGGAGCCCTGAGGTGAGGCTGCTGCTCCTCACAGCTGCTTCTCCCTTCTGAGGCAGCCGCCAGCCCAGCTGGCCTGGACATCAACGAGAAGTGACTCCACCTGCCCCCTCTGTCCCTGTCCTTGGGGAAAACTCCAGCTCTTCAGAGGATTCCCAAGAGGCCATCCAGTCAATAGCCAAAGGCCAGATAGGCAAACAACAAAATGGACAATGTCACCAGCTTTCCTCAAGGTTTCTGAACTCCGGGAACAGAGTTGCCTCTGGTGTTCCTGCCAGTCCGGCCTGCCACCCCGCCCCTCCTGCCCTTCTGAAAAGCTCCCACTCTCACTCCATCGCCCTCCCATCTCCCTGCTTCAGCCTGCACTTACTGGACAGCTGCTGTGAGCACTAGACCATGAGCCCCGCCCAGGGCAGGGACTGCTCCCACCTCATCTCCCGTGCCCAGGCATCAGCACTGGAGATGTTTGCAGAAAGGAGGACTCACACATGCGCGGCGGGATGGTGAATGGTAGGAGAGATGGGGAGGAAGGGGGGTGGGGGAGGACGAGGAGAGAGAGGGAGGGTTGGGCGCTAGGTCCAATCCTGGGCAGAGTGAGTCCATCTCCACCCAGAAGGACCCCCGGGGCTGCCAGTCACTCCTGGGGGCCTCCTTGTCAGTCCTGTCCCGAGGTATTGGGCCTCACCTGGCCAGGAAGGCCTCAAAGGGCAAGCGCACGGGGAAGTTGGCACTTCGGGTGCCCACGGCCTCTAGGATGGCTTCCTGGTGCAGTTGCTCTGCCACATGTCCCACGTCAAAGAGGCCTGGATGCTGTGGCCACAAGACAGAGCCAAGGACAGCTGGAGTCAAGGGACCAGGAGCTGTGAGGAGGGAGGTGCAGGGCGGGGGAGCCCCCGAGGCCAGGTGCTGGGGAACTCACCTTTCCAGGGTTAGGACTGAGACACTGGATGAAATAGACATGGCTCCTGAGAGGGAATGAGGGGTCACCTGGGCACAGACCAGTGCCCACACAACCGCCTGGGGTCTGGTGTGGCAGGCGCTGTTCTTACCTGCCCAGTTGGGCTATGAGGCCCCCTAGGGCCTGCTGGAAGCGAGAGGCCAGCGTGGGTCTGCCTCGCTCTCCCCTGGACTGGGGCTCTGCTTCCTGGAACAGGCTGCCCACCAGCTGTGGGGTGAAGGGCTAAGCCAGCTGGCCGCCGGGGCCTGCCCATCCACTCCGCAGCCCAGGGAGCCAGAGTGGGCCAGCCCTCAGCGTCTAGATCCTGGCAAGCTCAGCCCATGGCCCAAGGTTCCAGGGGCTTGAGGACCAGCCCTTGGCCAAGAGTGTCCGGGGGAAGAGGACAGAATTGGGAGACAGAGTATGGAGCAGGTGAGGGCCTGGAAGGGCAGACAGGGGTACCTGGAGCTGGCTCTGCCCAAGCATCTCCACGGCAGCAGGGTCCAGCTGATCCCGGTTTCTGTTTAAAAACTTGTGAACCTGCAAGAGACGAGGCTGGTGGCGAGGTGCAGCTGATCCCGGTTTCTGTTTAAAAACTCGTGAACCTGCAAGAAACCATGCAGGTGGGGAGGGAAGCGGGAAAAGGGAGGGGAACAGGAACCAAGGAGGGGAGGCCGGATTTGGAGAAGAATCCACCCTCTCCCCAGGTGACCTGAAAGGCCACCGTGCTGAGTGTCCAGTCCTTTACCTAGCCTTGCCTCTGTCACCGGACTTTCCATTTTCCCCCAAGAACAGGTCCAGTCCCCTGCAGCCCCACACTGTCCCCACTAGCCCTGAACCTATGCTGGTCAGTAGGTTGAATAGACAGAAACACTTGTCTCTCCATTTGAAAATCTTTTTTTTTCTTCTTTTTTTTCTTTTTGAGACGGAGTTTCGCCCTTGTTACCCAGGCTGGAGTGCAATGGCGCGATCTCGGCTCACCGCAACCTCCGCCTCCTGGGTTCAGGCAATTCTCCTGCCTCAGCCTCCGGAGTAGCTGGGATTACAGGCACGCGCCACCATGCCCAGCTAATTTTTTGCACCATTAGTAGAGACGGGGTTTCACCATGTTGACCAGGATGGTCTCGATCTCTTGACCTCGTGATCCACCCGCCTCGGCCTCCCAAAGTGCTGGGATTACAGGCTTGAGCCACCGCGCCCGGCTCCATTTGAAAATCTTTTGTGACTTACATTTTCCTAGCTTTCTTTAACTCCTCGTATTTCTTTTTTTGGCGGGGAGTAACTCCTGGGTAGTTTGTAGTTTTTCTTTTTCAAGCAGAGTGTGCCACCTCCTCCAGGGAGAAATGATTCTTCCTGCTGTCCTTCCCTTTATCCCACCCCACCCCGCCGTGCCTCTCCTACTGGGGTAGGTGTGCAGCTTGTAGGTAGACACAGAACTCAGAAGGGGCAAGGGAAGTCCATTCAGTGAGCACCTACTATGTGCCAGGCACCTGCCAGGCCATCTCCACGTTATTGCATCTAACCCTGACCACAGTGCCAGAGTATAGGTTTCCATGCCTGTTTACAGGTGAGGAAACGGAGGCTCAGAAGTTAAACCGTCAAGGTCATTGGGTGTCATGCTTGTGTTCTGCCCACTTGCCTGGAGGGTCCCAAGGCTTCTACTCCCTGACCCCATAATTGTCACCTAGAACTCAGAACTGGGCAGGGCCCATGGCTTAGATAGGGACAGGTATCCAGGCCTTGCAAGGGCCCTCCCCACACCCACTCCTCTCAGCTGTCAGGTGACTCAGCTTGGGAGAGGACATTGCCCTCGATGATTCACCCTGGCCTGTCCCTGAGGCCATGTACCTGGTAGGTGACAGTCCCTGCATAATGTCGCACGGTGAACACAGGCAGGGGCAGCCGGGGCTTGGTGTAGCTGGGGTGGTCGCCATGGTGGTAGTGGCTCTTCTGGAGGAAGGTGTGGTCTGTGGCCTAGGAGAGGGGCCATGCGCTCCCTTCACGCCTCTGCACAGGTTGTCCCTGCCTGGATGGCGCCCTCTCCTGGTGCACAAGAGTACTGCCCACACTGACTACAGTGGCTTGATTCCTCAAAACAAACACTTTGGGAGGCTGAGGTGGGAGGATTGTTTGGGTCTAGGAAATTCAAGACCAGCCTGGGCAATATAGCAAGATCCCGTCTCTACAAAAAATTTAAAAATTAACTGGGTGGGGCCAGGTGCGGTAGCTCATGCCTGTAATCCCAGCACTTTGGGAGGCCACAGTGGGAGGATCACCTGAGGAGGAGTTCAAGACCAGCCTGGCCAACATGATGAAACTCCATCTCTACTAAAAATACAAAAAAATTAGCCAGGATAGTGGCTCATGCCTGTAATCCCAGCTACTCTAGAGGCTGAGGCAGGGGAATCTCTTGAACCTGGGAGGCAGAGGTTGTAGTGAGCTGAGACTGCAACATTGCACTCGAGCCTGGGCAACGAGAACCAAACTCTACCTCAAAAAAAAAAAAACAATTAGCTGGATCCAAGGATTGATTGAGACCATGAGTTTGAGGCTGCAGTGAGCTATGATGGTGTCACTGTACTCCAGTCTGGGTGACAGAGCGAGACCCCCTTTCTAAAATAAATAAATACTTTTTTAAAAAATTGGGATGGGGGGCTTTAGGACAGATTTAGCAATCATTCCTGGGAGAATAGTCCCACAATCACATGTGCTTTTAAACAAGTCTTTCAAAGATCACTTTCAAAAAGTAACTCAGTTGGGAATGATAGTTAAAACACACACACACACACACACACACACACACACACATATACACACACACACACACAAAGGAACTCAAGGACAGGTGCAGTAGCACTTTGAGAGGCAGAGGTGGGAGGCTTGCTTGAGCCCAGGAGGTAGAGACCAGCTTAGGCAACACAGCAAGACTCCATCTCTATTTTTTAAAATATAAAAACAAAAAGTAACTTGGTTCAATGTTATTTTACTGAGCTAATGAACATATCACAGCAAATGCATAGGGAAACTTGCCTAATATTATGCAAATGAGAACTTGGGTTTGGGGTAACAATTCCAGGCTCAGCACCCAACTTGGAATAAAGTGGTACATGTCACATAACATGGACCTAAGTGATATTGCAGAGCGCTGGAAAACCAGGCTGGGGGATTCCAAAAGTGGCCTTGGGACTTCAAAGACACTCGGGGCAAGTTTTAGCAAAATCTTTTGAAATGTGAACTGGGAGAAGCAATCATTTATAAATTAACATGCTGTTAATTATCTAGTACAGGATTTTGTATAAGTGTTAATAAATGAACATATGTATTCATGTGACTTGTTATATATCAATATATAGTACATGAAGACGTACATATTAATATAAGTGATCAATAAACTATTACGATAACATATTAGACTATTTTACCTTATTTTTCACCTTTTTTTTTCTTTTTTTTTTGTTTGTTTTTTTGAGATGCCGTTTCGATCTCGTTGCCCAGGCTGGAGTGCAGTGGCACAATCTCAGTTCATTGCAACCTCCGCCTCCCAGGTTCAAGCAATTCTCCTGACTCAGTCTCCTGAGTAGCTGGGACTACAGGCATACGCCACCACACCTGGCTAATTTTTTTTTTTCTTGTATTTTCAGTAGAGAGGGGGTTTGTCCATTTTGGTCAGGCTGGTCTCAAACTCCCAACCTCAGGTGATCTGCCCTCCTCGACCTCCCAAAGTGCTGGGATTACAGGTGTGAGCCACTGCGCCCGGCCCTTTCTTTTTTGAGACAGAGTTTCGCTCTTGTTGTCCAAGCTGGAGTGCAATGGCACCATCTCAGCTCACTGAAACCTCCACCTCCCAGGTTCAAGTGATTCTCCTGCCTCTGTCTCCCGAGCAGCTGGGATTACAGGTGCATGACACCACACTTGGCCAGATGTGAACCCAGCTCTGCAGGAGCCCGGGTTCTTCCCCTTTGATGCTGCTGTCCCAGACTGTGCTGAGGAACTGTGGGCAGGGTCTCTGGATCCCATAAGCTTGTCCCCTCTGGGAGGCTCTGCCAGCTACAGCCTGGACACCAAGGGCCTCCACTCCTTCCCGACACTGGGTTGGGGGGTCACCACCCTGGCCCTCACCTGGGACAGCCATGTCTGGGCGTCCAGGATACTCAGGAGGCTGTGGGGCTGGTCTACCAGGAGGTCCAGGCAGGACTCCCTTGGAGGCTGAGGGACAGGCACACAGGACAGCAGCTCCCGCCGACACTCCTCCTGGGAACAGCCGGCATCTGGCTATTGCGCAGAAGCAGGGATGACCCTCCCTCCCATCTTATAGAATAGTAAAATGAGGCTCAGAAGACTGAGATGTCACATGGAAAGGGGCCTTCTGGGCAGAGCTCTCAGTTCCCAACTCTCCTGCACTAAGGACGGCCTCTGCCTGGGCAATGCCTGAGTGTCCCCTGCCGCATTCACGCCTAGTCCCCTTACCTCCTCCTGGGCCAGCAGCATCTGGCTGGAGAAGAGCTGCAGGCGCTCGCTGGCGAGGTTGTTGCACAGCTGCTCCAGGCCATTCACCCGCAGGGCCTGGGGGCATACGGCAGTAAGGAGAGTACATGGGACTGGCAGGGACCAGCACATAGGCCTGTGCCCTCCCCTGACCTCAGGGGCTTCCTTCTTTCTGGCCAGGGCGCAGGGATGAGTAATGCCCAGGGCTGATGCTGTGCAGCCAACAGGTCAAGTCCAAAGGCTCCCGCACAGCACACGGGCTACCTCAGCCCTGCCTAGCCACACATCCCTCTATCTGCCCGCACCCCTGCCCTCTGCTGCAGCACTCCTGGGAGCCTTCAGGCCTCTTGTCACGGCCATCCTGTGGCCTGGAAGACACCTTTCCCTACTATCAGGCTGGCTATCAGAGTCCCGCATCCTCATGAGCAGGGCTCCAGGCTGCTGCCTCTGGGAAGCCTTCCATCCTTCCTCTAATAGGGATTACAGGCTCCTTCTTCTGTTCCCTCAGCACTCTACTAGGAAGCCTTGTGCAGCCTGTGCACCCTTGAAACACACACACAGAAGCTCAGCTGTAGGGAGGGCACAGTCACAAGAACCCACTAGGGAGCCTGGGGCAGAACAGCAGGCCATGGATAGTGCCCATCCAGGGACTGACTGCAGGGGCCACCTCCTCTCCCTCCAGCCCCCTCCTGGCTGTACTGAGGCAGCAGGATCCTCTGTGAAGGGGTGCAGAGCCTCTGCTGACTCAGAGTGACTGGGGACTCTCCCTCTTCCCTCTCCGCCTGGCGTGGGGGAGGTGGGGCTGTGGGCAGGCCTACGCTGGGGCCTCTGCCTTCCACTGCCTTTGAGGCTCCTGTGTCTGCAAGACCAGGCAGGACAGGCCACACCAAAGGCAGGACCAGCCAGAGTGGGCCAGAATGGCTGCCCTGGAGCACACAGCTCTCTCATGAAACTCACGAGACAGGCCCTGTTAGGGTTTCTACTTTACAGACGGGAATGCTGGACCTCAGACAGGTTCATTCACTTGCTCAGGGCCACACGGCTAGTAAGTGGCAGGACCTGTTCAAGCCTCTGCTCCTGTCTGCTGCACTAAGCAACTCATCCCAGCAGGAGGACAGGATGGTGCCGGGGCTGGCCCCAGTCATCCCAGAGAAGCCAGGGTCACTCTGGGCCCAGGCGGCTCAGGCTGCTCAGCTGGGGACCAGAGAAGGGAGCAGAGGCCATGCTTGGAAGAATGTGGGTGTGAGGCGGAGGCCTCGTCCTCTGGAGATATGTGGAAGCAAGACCCCTTAAGGCATGCAGCCAGCCTGAGTCCTCAAGAGATTCTAAAGCCCCAGCGGCAGGCCTGCAACTTTTCCTGTCCATCCCTGCGCCCCACCCAGCAGGCTCAGCCCAGTAGATGCACAAGGAGCCCTGAAGGCCCCCTGCCCGACACACAAGTACTTCTCAAGCGCCCCCAGGGAGAGCTGGAGCTGTGGGGGTCCCAGAAATCCATCTGAATTATATGAGCGCCCCCTGTCCTGGACCCCACCCCAAGGGGTGACCTCAAAGCCGTAGGCATCCACGACAGTGATGGTGCCAATGCTGCTTCCCTCCCCTGGTGGTGCCAGCCACATGTTGGTCCTCTTCAGAAGCCGGTGGAAGAGCCGTGAGTACAGGGCCTTGGCCAGGGCGTCCCTGTGGGCACGAGGGACAGGTGAGCCACATAGAGCTGTGCCCCGTGCCCTGCTCCGGCTCTCACCCGTCTCCAGGGCCACCTGGCATCAACGGCGCTTTCCACAGGCAGGGATCGTGAGACCTGGCCATAGGGTGTCTCCTAGAGGGCAGAGGAGGCACAGCTGTTACGTCAGGCCCGCAGCCCTCATGGTGCTTACTCAGCCTGCGGGTTGGCCAAGCTGGGCCCCTCTCCCCAGGACCCTTGGGCTCACCGTGACCCTCCTGGTGATAGCCGCCTCCAGGCGCTCTGGTGGTACCCGCAGCAGCCGGGCTGCTGTGTGGATCTCGGCCCAGCTGGACACAGCAGCCACCTCCTGGGACTCATGCTACACAGAGATGGAGGGACAGGGAGAGCTCTGCTTCAGGAATGGACACACTCCCTTGGCAAGCTGGGCTTTGCCTGGCACGTGGCCCTACCACCCAAAGGGAGATGTGTCACATGAGGGAATCTGGGCCGTTAGGAGCCCGGTTCTGGTTCCCAGGGCCCTGGGAACAAGTCCTACTTTCCCTCTTCAGATGGCTCTGGCCAGGCCCCTTCCTTCCTGCCCCCATGGCCTCACTGCTAAAGGGAAAGCAGTGACCCTTGCTAGGGGATTGTCCAGCAAACTAACTTAGAAAACAAATACAAGGTGATTTGCACAGTGCTGGACACCTAATAGTTGCTTATTTACTTCTTTTTTGTTGTTTTTTTGAGACAGGGTCTCACTCTGTCACCCAGGATTGAGTGTAGTGGCACAATCTTGGCTCACCGAAACCTCCACCTCCCGGGCTCAGGTAATTCTTCCACCTCAGCCTCCCCAGTAGCTGGGACTACAGGTGCATGCCACCATGCCCAGCTAATTTTTTTTTTTTTTTTTTCTGAGACCAAGTTTCACTCTGTTGCCCAGGCTGGAGTGCAGTGGTGCAATCCCAGCTCATTGCAACCTCTGCTTCCCGGGTTCAAGTGATTCTCCTGCCTCGGCCTCCTGAGTAGCTGGGATTATAGGCGTGCGCCACCACGCCCAGCTAACTTTTGTATTTTCAGTAGAGATGGCGTTTTGCCATGCTGGCCAGGCTGGTCTCAAACTCCTGACATCAAGTGATCTGCCCACCTCAGCCTTCCAAAATGCTGGGATTACAGGTGTGAGCCACCACACCCAGCTAGTTTTTGTATTTTTACTAGAGACAGGGTTTCAGCATGCTGGGCAGGCTGGTCTCAAACTCCTGACTTCAAGGGATCTGCCTGCCTTGGCCTCCCAAAGTGCTAGGATTACAGGTGTGAGCCACCACGCCCAGACTTTATTTAAAAATAAAAAGGGCCAGGCGCGGTGGCTCAAGCCTGTAATCCCAGCACTTTGGGAGGCTGAGGCGGGTGGATCACGAGGTCAAGAGATCGAGACCATCCTGGTCAACATGGTGAAACCCCGTCTCTACTAAAAATACAAAAAGTTACCTGGGCATGGTGGTACGTGCCTGTAATCCCAGCTACTCAGGAGGCTGAGGTAGGAGAATTGCCTGAACCCAGGAGGCGGAGGTTGCGGTGAGCCAAGATCGCGCCATTGCACTCCAGCCTGGGTAACAAGAGCGAAACTCCGTCTCAAAAAAAAATAAAATAAAATAAAAAATAAAAAATAAAAATAAAAATAAAAAGGGAGACAGAGATGGAGTCTCTCTAGTTGCATAGGCTGGTCTCAAACTCCTGGCTTCACACAATCCTCCTGCCTCGGCATCCCAGAGTGCTAGGACCACAGGTGTGAGCCCCCATTCCTGGCCATAGCTGCTCATCTAATGCCAGATGTTGTCAGGGGTGGCAGACATTGGGAGACACAAAGGCGCTCCAGGTCTCAGCTTTCGTAGCTACGTGGCGGGGATCTGCCAGCTTTCCAGGGCAGCCCAGTGCTCTGGAAAGTCTCCTACACACAAGTGCCTGGCATCATCACCACTGCCCTGATTCTGCAGACCCAGCACCCGGATGGCCCCTGCCCATGGGGGAGCCCACCTCTGAGGAGGAGAAGCAGATGTTGCCCAGCTGCAGGATGGCGGCCAGCACGGCCCAGACGGCATTCAACTCCTCTGGGCACAAGCCCAGCCCCTGCAGTGCCTTTACCAGCCCCTCAAAGTCCTGGGCATCCTCCTTGCCTTGGAGCCTACAGGCCTGGCCCTGCAGAGCACAGCAGGCGTGAGGGGGCAGGGCTGCCCCCCCACCCCATAGCCTCCCTCTACTCCGGCTGCCTCTCAGACTTCTGGGCCAAGATCCTTCTCTGGGCAGGCCTTCTCCCCGCTGCACCGCAAGGGCACCCCCTACCTGGTTGAGGTAGTAGTAAGTCTCTGGTCCTTGCAGGGAGAGCCGTTCCCGCTCCACGGAGTCCAGCCCTGCCAGCAGCTCGTAAAAGACATGGAAGCTCCGCTCAGCCTGGGCCTTGGGGGCAGGACTGGCTTAGGGACTCAGTGGCCTGGGGGGTCAGCAGCCCCCTCTGCCTTTCCTACTCTGGGAACTGGGGAGTGGTGAACAGAAGGGCCACCCTTACCTGAAACACCACCCTGGAGGTCTCAAGTAGATAATGAGACACACAGGCTCCCACGATGACCCCTCTGTGGGCACAGAAGACTGGTGGGAGTGCCCAGGACGCAGACCACCCAGGGGCCCTGGGCAGAAGAAGCCCCACCAGGGCTGGACCCCAGGGAAGCAGACCAAGGACCCAGCCAGGGTAAGTGATCATAGGTGCCCCTGTAATCCTGCCACTCACTGCTGTAGGTAGAGGCAGAAGACCTGGCCGAAGCGGCTGGCATTGGCATTGAGGGTGGTCTTGGCGTGGCCAAAGCTGCTGAGCATGGGCAGCACATCCTCCACCTGTACAGGGAGGGGCATTCAAGCATCCCTGGGCAGCAGTAGCCCCCACCAGCAGGCATCCCAGCTAGGGGCAGGTTCAGGAAGGCGTCAGTCACATCAGAAAGAGCAGTGCCTGCAGCTGACCCCAGGAGACACCAGAGGCCTGTAGACCACCCCTCTACTGGCTGAAAGGAGAAAGATGGTCCCTCAGACATGGTCAGCTATACCCTGGAGAGAGGACAGATGGCCAGCTCAGCCTATGAGGCGCCTCTATCCTGGCCCTCACCTGACATCCTCGGTTCCCCGTCTGATCCTGCTTCAGGCTGCTTAGGAACTGCACGATCTTTTTGGCGGCTTCCGTCTTCCCTGAGCCGCTGTGCCCACTGCACTGGGAAGAGCTAAGGTGTGTTGGTTGGTAGGGTCTCCAGGGAGGGGCACATAAGACCACCCCACTGAACCCAGGAAGTGGGATGTGCCACAAGAAGTGACAGCTAGCCTGGGGAGACCCCCAGAAATGAGGAAAGATAGCCCCAGGGCAGGGAGAGACCCAACAGAAAAAAGTCCCCAAGATTTCAGATTCCAGGGGCTCATGCGATGATTTCAGCCGGGAGCTCAGCCTAAGAAACCCAGAACTATAGCCCGGCGGTGGAGAAGACCAGTGGCTTCGAGTGCAGACCTCAGCCACACCCCACCAACCCTCAGGGTGGCCTGTGGGTTCAGCCATGCAGGACAGCCACCACTCACCGCAGGAGGATGCAGGGGTCCTGCCCAGTATTCTGAGCCAGGTCATAGGCTGATGCCACGATGGCAAAGATGTGCCTGAGGGTGATGAGAAGGCTGCCAGACATGGGGACCTGGGACCCTCCAAGGTGTAGCAGAGGTGCTCACAGGCCCTGGGACCCCAGTCAAGGGAACATGCAGGGACTGGGCTGCCTGGGAGGTGAGCAGAGGGTCAATGAGGCAGAGTCACATACGGGGTGGTGCTGGGGGCCTTCCCTGGGTGGTAGCTGGCCTGGACCTCAGATGAGAAGAGAGGCAAGGGCCGGTGGGGGTTCAGAGCGAGCAGGAGGGGCCCCCCAAAGGTCTGGGGAGGAAAAGAAGCTCTCAACAGCGTGTGGAGGGGGCATGGGGGGTGCAAACGGAGCCCAGTCCCCCAGCCCTGCTCGGCAGGGCTCCAGAGAGGGTTCACTGCCCAGCCCAGGAGGAAGAGGAAGGAGAAGCTCCAGGGGTGCCGGGGAGCCCTCTGCCCCAGAGAAAAGGGGATCCCAGCACACTGTCCCTCCCCATGGCCCCCCATACATAGATGCGGCCCAGGTGAAATCTCTTCTTGAGGCACAGCAGCACAGAGCTGTCACACACCAGCCTGTGGGGACAACAGGTTGTGGCTGCAGGAGGCTGTGGGTTAGCTCTGCCACCCACTGCAGGGACACCTCCAGCAAATCATTTAACCTCCTAGAGCCTGATCCATAAAATGGGGGCTACAAGCAGGGCTGGCGCTGACCCGAGGGAAACTTTGTACTAATTAGAAAGGCAGTCCTGGGGAGTAGCACCTGTGGCCCCTCACCTGCCCCTTCCTGCCAGAAGGGTTCAAGCCCATCCTTCTAAGGATTCAATAAGGGTCTCCACGCAATTCATACAGATGAGGGCAGAGTGGGGTATGAGGAACTGTGAGCCAAGGCTGGCAGATTTGGCACCGCGCCCGCTCACCGCAGCCGGGCCAGGTCCTCAGCGTCTTCCAGGCTGTCTGCGAGGCTACTGCCCTCGGCACCGGGGAAGGGCGGCGTCTCCAGGCCCGGCCCGAGGCTCAGCTCCAGATCCCACTCCAGCACCGCCTCGGCCTCATCCTCGGGCTCCCACCGCTCCCTCAGGCACCCGCGCGGGCCCAGGTCTCCCTCCCGCTGCCGGCGGGTCTCCAGGGCGAGTCGGGGCAGCAGCACGGCGGTGCCAAGCCCAGGACCCTCGCGGGGCCCGGAGCCCCGCGCCCAGTGCACCGGGGGCTCGTCGTCCAGGGTCTCGGACTCCGTCTCACTGCTGGAGCCGCTCTCGTCGAGCGAAGGCCCGTCGGGGGCAGTCAGGGCGAGGAGGGAGCCCAGATGAGGCCAGGACACCCCTTCCCCACTCGCCCTGCGCCCCTCACTGTGCCCCCCCGCTCCTGCACCAGGCCAACCTCGGCCTTCCCCCGTGGGGACATCGGCGGACGCGGACGCTTCTCCAGAGCTGTGGCTGCTCGACGCCCCCCCTGCCCTGTGGATCCTGGGGAACACGACCGCGAACTTGGGGTCTGGAGTCCCGTCCTCCTGGTCGAAAGCGTCGTCGGGGACTGGGCTCGTCGGGACCTGCAGGGGGCGCGAGCGGCCGCCACGGGGAGCCGTCGGGCTACCCTCAAGCCCTGCTAAGCCCGCCAGGCGCAACGCTAGTCGGCGCCGCAGCCCGGGCTCATGGCCCCGCCCCTCGTCCGCTCTCCCGCGGCCCCGCCCCTTGTCCCCTCTCTCGTGGCCCCGCCCCTCATCCGCTCTCCCGTAGCCCCGCCCCTCGTCTGCTTTCCTTTGGACTCGCCCATCGTTCTCCTTCCCGCAGCCCCGCCCTTCGTCCCCGCTCTCGTGGCCCCGCCCTTTATCCGCTTTGCCGCGGCTCCGCCCCTCGCCTCCTCTCCCATGGCTCCGCCCCTCGCCTGCTTTCCCGCGGCCCCTCCTCTCACTCGCCCGTGGGGCCGCCCCCAGGCCCTCGCCCTCTGGCGGCCTCAGCTTCAGCCGCAGCCGCAGCCAGTTCAGGAAGCCCAGGGTTCGCGCTACACGCAGGAGTCGCTCCTTGAGGCCAGGGCGGCGGGGGCCCACAACCTGGGAAGCGGCGCCTGGCGGGGGCCTCGCGAGGAGCCTGCGGACCGCCAGGAGGGACGCCAGCGGGGCTGGCTCTTCCGGCCCCGCTCCCGCTGCGGCTCCCGCTTCGCCCTCGCCTGCGGCCGGGGGCACCGGCCCCAAAGCCTTTCTGACCTGGCGGCGCGGAGCCCGGGCCGTCGAGCCCTCCCCTGTTTCTGGCTCGGCGCCCCGCTGCGCCCGGTTGTCGCTCGCGTCCTGGGCCGGCCCAGTGTCCCGAGGAGACCGCGAGCTGCCCTCGAAGGTCTTGGAGGCCGTAGCTCCCCGGGGGCCCAGTCCAGGTCCGGCTCCCAGCAGACTCGAGTCGGAGTCCCCCCGGGAATGCTCGCTGGCTCCCAGGGGCCCCGCCCCCGACGACCCTACCCGGCTCCGGGGATGTGCCTGGGGCCCGTCGCTGTCCAGGCCGTCGCTGCTTGTGTCCAGCGCTGACTCCGGCCCGGTTTTCGTCCCTTCCGAGCCCGTGTTTGTAGGCTCCGGCGTGGGCCGCAGCTCTCGGGCTCCGCCGCGCTGGCTGCCGCTCTCCGGGGCCTCGCGGGCTTCGATGTCCGGACAGGAGCTGCCTCCATCCCCGCCCGACGTGTCCCCATAGAGGCTCCGGGGCGCCCGGTGGTCCCGCCGAGCCGAGGACTCCCGCCCCTTCCCCTTCCCCTTCCTCCTGCGGCGGCCGCCCCGCTCTTCTCCGGACAGGCTCCCCTCCTCCAGGCGCCCCCCGCGGCCGTCCCTCGGCCCGCGTCCCTGACGCCGTGCACTGCCTTGCCTCTCCTGGGCCCTCGGGGGCGACCCAGCCCCTGGCCGTCTGCAGCCGCCGTTCTCCTCTGCGGTAGGCTTCTTGCGGCCACCAGCGGTCCCCTGGCCTCCGGCGGTGGCGCGCTCAGCGGCCGGTCTAGCCTTGTCCGCCTGACCGCGGTCATATCTGCGTTCGCGGCTGGGCGCGCTGTCCGCGCTGGCTGACCCCGACTCCTGCTCCCGTGAAGCCGGCCTCCCGGGTCTCGCCAGACGCTGGCATGCTTTGCCCTGGTTCCTGCCCATGGCTGGCCCAGAGGAGATGGGTTTCCTGGGGCCCCAGGTCCTCTCCCCTCCCCGGGGATCTGGCCGCCCGCGGTGACCCTCTGCGCAGTGCACCACCGCGGCTCTGCTCTCGCGGGGGCTACGGGCTCCTTCTACTCCCCGGGCCGCCCGCCTTACAGGAACATCAATAATGCAGAAGGTGGCGGGTCCTGACCCCCTCGGCCAACAATGAGGCAGAGGCGCCCAGGAAAGAGGAGACGCCGCAGCTGAGGACAGGGGAACCATGCAGCCGGGAGGCGCTGCCAGCCAGGCCAGCCTGGCACCGCGCCAGACTGAGGGGGGCTGATGCTCCGCTTCCACCTCAGTGCTTGCCTGGCAGGGAAGGGGCCAGAGAACCTGTCTGGGCCTCTTCCTCCTGGGGGTTCCAAGGGACTGGAACCAGGCTCACCTGCCCTCGTTAGGGGTTTTGTTTTTTTAACTGTGGAATACAATTTACCAAAAAGTGCATAAAACATAAATGTACCTCTTGAGCTGCTGTAAAACATGCCTGAATCCCTCCTTGGAGTAGTGGAACAGAACCACACCCGATAAATTCCCGATTGCCCCAGTGATTGTGTTTTAAAAATATTTCTTAAACAGACAATACATTCACATCATTCAAACATCCAAACATCACAAGGTAAAAGTCTCCCATTCCTGACCCTCAGCTACTCAGTGCTCCCCTGAGGTTACCCATTTCTGTATTTCCTTCCAAAGCTCTCCATGCTAGAAAAGCAAGTATTACATTTTCCCCATTTAGCACAAGTGTCAGCTTATCTAGCTCAGGGGTCTCCACTTTGCCTTTTTTGCCTAACAGTGTAACCTGGTGATTTCAAAATAATACCATGAAGACCCAGTCTGCTTTCCTCCCTTCTTTCCTCCCTCCTCCCTTGCAAATAAATTTACCATGGTTGAATCAATTCCTTAATGATAAGTTTTTACATCCAAAGTAGATCCTGACGGGGACAGGTGGCTCATACCTAATCCCAGCACTTTGGGAGGGCAGGGTGGACGGATCACCTGATGTCAAGAATTTGAGATCAGCCTGGCCAACATGGTGAAACCCCGTCTCTACTAAAAATGCAAAAATTAACCAGGTGTGGTGGCACATGCCTGTAATCCCAGCTACTCAGGAGGCTGAGGCAGGAGAATCGCTTGAACCTGGGAGGTAGAGGTGCAGTGAGCTGAGATTGCATCACTGCACTCCAGCCTGGTGCCTGGTGACAGAGTGAGGCTCTGTCTCTAAATAAATAAGTAAATAAATAAAATAATAAACTCAGTGCCTCTTCAAATTCATTTCTCTTTGAAAATAAGCAGCTCTCCAGCTCTGAGAGCCACTTTGCTTCCTTTTCTGGAACCTGTCTTTTCTCACTCTCCCCCATCTTTCTATTGGATGTGAGCAGGTCTGTTTCTTTTTTGAGACAGAGTCTCCTTCTCTTGCCCAGGCTGGAGTGAAGTGGCACTGTCTGGGCTCACTGCAACCTCTGCCTCCAGGTTCAAGCGATCCTCCCACTTCAGCAGCCTGTAGCTGGGATTACAGGCGTGAACAACCATGCCCTGATAGTTTTGTATGTTTAGTAGAGACGGGGTTTCACCATGTTGTCCAGGCTGGTCTTGAACTCCTGGCCTCAAGTGATCCACCTGCCTTGGCTTCCCAGAGTGGTGGGATTACAAGTGTGGGCCACCTTGCCCATTCAGGACGGTTTCTTGGTGGTTAGACTGTTAAACCTGGGCAGGATTTGTGAGGCCACTTGAGGACCCTGGGGCAAGGCAGCTGTGCAGGGGCAGGCTCAGGGGACCCACGATGGAGCCAGATGGGTCATCCAGACTGGGCCTGTGACCTGCCCCACAGAGACTCCCATGCCCCCACTGACCAGCTTGCTGTGGCCTTTCCTCTCCAGGAGCAGCACTCAGCACAGAGCAGAGGAGATGATGTTCCAGACTGCAGCATTTCCCTGGGAACTCTCTCATCAGCCCATACCTGCCTTGTAGCCATCTCTCTGCACACCTCCTAGAACCAGCCTCAGACCTGGGTGCAGCTGTTGCCAGCGCCCACGTTGCCCAGGAGAGCTGTTCACAGCCCAGAGGCCTGGTTTGAGCAAAAAGTTGACACTGACTTGGCCTTTGCAGTCTGCGTTCTCAAGGAAGCAGCTTTCTGGAGAGGGAGGCAGCTGTTACACCAAGCTCACAGGTAACCTCAGCCTGTAGATGTCTGCAAGCTGTACTCCCCCATTACCAGCACTACGGGGGCAAAGGATGATGACATTCTGAGCACTCGTTTCTCCTACAAGAAGCAGAATGTGGGCAAGGTATTCACCCAGTGGATTAGTGCATAGCACTGAGAACTGTCTACAGCTGTCAGCAACAACGTGGATAATCTCGCAAGCATGGTGGTGAGTGAAGGAAGCCAGGCATGAAAGAGCTTCCACTGCATTCTACTTATATAAAGTGCAAAAACAGGCAAAGTGATTTACAGAGTGGTCTCCCTAGTGTCAGTAGTGACTCAAAGGGGACACAGGGAACCCCTGAGATATGGGTGATGCTGTTTCTTCAGTTTGGTTTTTTTTTTTTTTTTGAGACAGTCTTGCTCTGTGACTCAGGCTGGAGTGCAGTGGCATGATCTCAGCTTACTGCAACCTCTGCCTCCCAGGTTCAAGCAATTCTGCCTCAGCCTCCCAAGTAGCTGGGACTATAGGCACAGGCCACCACGCCCAGCTAATTTTTTTTTTTTTTTTAATTTTAGTAGAGATGGGTTTTCACCGTGTTAGCCAGGGTGGTCTCAATCTCCTGACCTTGTGATCTGCCTGCCACGGCCTCCCAAAATATGCTGGGATTATAGGCGTGAGCCACCTTGCCCAGTTTTTTGTGTGTTTTGTTGTTGTTGTTGTTGTTTTTGTGTGTGGGGGAGTCTAGCTTTGTTGCCAGGCTAGAGTGCAGTGGTGAGATCTCGGCTCACTACATCTTGGCCTCCCAGGTTCAAACAATTCTCCTGCCTCAGCCTCCTGAGTAGCTGAGATTACAGGCACCTACCACCATGCCTAGCTAATTTTTGTATTTTTAGTAGAGATGGGGTTTCACCATGTTGGCCAGGCTGGTCTCAATCTCCTGACCTCGTGATCCAACCACCTCGACCTCCCAAAGTTCTGGGATTACAGGCATGAGCCACCATGCTCGGCCTGTTTGTTCAGTTTTTGGGGATTTGCTGAGTTGTTCTCCTGTGACTTGTGCACAAATGGTTTGTATCTTATAGCACAGTGGGTGGGGCATGGAGGCTCACAAATGTAATCCCAGCATTGGAGAGGCCGAGGATTGCTTGATTCCAGGAGTTTCAGACCAGCCAGAGCAACACAGCAAGACCCCCTTTCTACAAAAAATTCTTAAAAATTAGCTGGAGGCCAGGCACAGTGGTTCACACTTGTAATCCCAGCACTTTGGAAGACTGAGGTGGGCGGATCACCTGAGGTCAGGAGCTGGAGACCGGCCTTGCCAACATGGTGAAACCCCATCTCTACTAAAAATACAAAAATTAGCCAGGTGTGGTGGCACATGTCTTTAATCCCAGCTACTTGGGAGGCTGAGGCAGAAGAATCGCTTGAACCTGGGAGGCAGAGATTGCAGTGAGCTGAGATCGTGCCACTGCACTCCAGCCTGGTTGACAGACTAAGACTCCATCTCAAAAAAAGAAAAAAAAAAAGAAAGAAAGAAAGAAAGAAAATTAGCTGAGCATGGTGGAACACACCTGTAGTCCCAGCTACTTGGGAGGCTGAGGTGGGAGGATAACTTGACTGGGAGGTGGAGGCTGCAGAGAGCTGTGATTGTGCTACTGCCCTCCAGCCTGGGCAACACAGCAAGACCCTGTCTCAAAAAAACAAACAAAACAAACAAACAAAAAAAATTAAGATACCATAGAGAAAGAGCTCACTGTTTTGCCCTGGATAAATGATGACAATACTAGTAGCAGATAGCTAGCACCTCAGCCTTCTTATGCACCACACATGTCTTAAGCACTTTTCTATGAATTCATTTAATGCTGAAAGCACTGTAAGAGGAAGGTGATATCAGGATGTTCATTCTAGGGATGATACATTCCACGGAGGCACACAGCTAGGGAGTGTCAGAGCTGGGTGCCAGCTCAGGCAGTCTGGCTCCAAAGGCCCAGTTGGAGAATGGGTGTGAGAGGAGTGTCAACAAAATTACAATATGTTTAGTTAAAAGATCTTAACTGGCAGGCTGAGTGTGGTGGCTCACGCCTATAATCACAGCACTTTGGGAGGCCAAGGTGGGAGGATCACAAGGTCTGGAGTTCAAGACCAGCCTGACCAACATCTCTACTAAAAATACAAAAATTAGCTGGGTGTGGTGGTGTTCACCTATAATCCCAGCTACTCAGGAGGGTGAGGCAGGAGAATCCCTTGATCCCAGGAGGTGTATGTTGTAGTGAGCTGAGATTGCACCACTGCACTCCAGCCTGGGTGACAGAGGAAGATTCTTTCTTTTTTTATTGTTTTATTTTTCAAGATGGGTTTTCACCATGATGGCCAGGCTGGTCTTGAACTCCTGACCTCAGGTGATCCACCCACCTCAGCCTCCCAAAGTGCTAGGATTACAAGCATGAGCCACAGTGCCCGGCCCGGAAGATTCTACCTCAAAAGAAAAGATCTTCACTGGCTTTTACTTGTGATTCTAGAATCAGGCAACACCTCATTCTATAAAATAGAATTCTAGGCAGTGGCGTGTATTGTGGATAAAAAATAGAATTATATAAAATAGAATGAGCGTTCTCATGAGCCAGGCAGAGGAGGCTGGCTGGAGTGCAGTGGCGCGATCTCAGCTCACTGCAACCTCCACCTCCTGGGTTCAAACAGTTTTCCCACTTCAGCCTCCGAAGTAGCTGGGACTACAGGCGAGTGCCACCACACCCAGCTAATTTTTGTATTTTTAGTGGAGATGGGTTTCACCGTGTTGGCCACGCTGGTCTTGATCTCTTGACCTCATGATCCGCCTGCCTTGGCCTCCCAAAGTGCTGGGATTACAGGCATGAGTCACCGTGCCCGGCCTGAGGCTGGCTTTATAGTCAGAAAAGGCTGGCTTTATAGACAGGAAAGGGGTGAGGGAAGCAGACACAGAGAACAGAAAGCAGATGGGTGGTTTCCTTTTTATTTATTTATTTTGAGATGGAGTCACTCTCTGTTGCCAGGCTGGAGTGCAGTGGCATGATCACCGCTCACTGCAATCTCTGCCTCTATGTTATTCTCCTGCCTCAGACTCCCAAGTAGCTGGGATTACAGGCGCATGCCACCACACCCAGCTAATTTTTATGTTTTCAGTAGAGACGGGGTTTCAACATGTTGGCCAGGATGATCTCCATCTCCTGACCTTGTGAGCCACCCGCCTCGGCCTCCCAAAGTGCTGGGATTACACGTGTGAGCCACTTCGCCCAGCCCAGATTGGTGGTTTCAAAGTGACTTTCCTTGTAAAGGTTAACACAGAGGGGACTTCCTTATCATGCTGTCTAAAACTGGCCTGTTTGGGGATTTGGCTGCTATCTCTCTTGATTTCTTGGCGGTCAAATAAACAGCTTAGTTTCGGCTTGGTGGTACGGAACTTGAGCAAGAGTGACTCCATTCTGGTTTGGTTTATTGGGTCTAGTGCAGGAGCTCAGTACAAATCAGTGGTTAAAAGTTTTATTTAAAAGGAGCTAATAGCCAGGCACAGAGGCTCACGCCTGTAATCCCAGCACTTTGGGAGGCTGAGGCAGGTGGATAGGCTGAGGTCAGGAGTTGGAGACCAGCCTGGCCAACTTGGTGAAACCTCATCTCTACTAAAAATACAAAACTGGCAGGGCATGGTGGTGCATGCCTGTAATCCCAGCTACAGGTTGAGGTGGGAGGATCGCTTGAACCTAGGCAGTGGAGGTTGCAGTGAGTTGAGATCGCCCATGGCACTCCAGCCTGGGCAACAGAGTGAAACTGTGGTTCAAAAAAGAAAAAAGGAGCTGACATCACTGCAAACAGCTCCAGTTCCTCAGTGGCCCCAATATCATGCTCACAGGGTAAGAAGCCTGCCATGCCCACTGAGCTGAGTGAGAGATACAAGCCCCAGCCTGGGTTAGCAGAAAGAAGAGGAGGCACCCAGGATGGACGAAGTGGCTCACGCCTGTAATCCCAGCACTTTGGGAGGCTGAGGTGGGTAGATCACTTGAGGTTAGAAGTTCAAGACCAGCCTGGCCAACCTGGTGAAACCCCATCTCTATTAAAAATACAAAAATTAGCTGGGCGTGGTGGCCACACGCCTGTAGTTCCAGCTACTTGGGGCTGAGGCAGGAGAATCACTTGAACCCGGGAGGTGGATGTTGCAGTGAGCTGAGATTTTGCTGCTGCACTTTAGCCTGGGTGACAGAGCAAGACTCCGTCTAAAAAAAAAAAAATTATCTAGGTGTGGTTGCATGCACCTGTAGTCCCAGCTACTCAAGGGGCTGAGGAGGAGAATTGCTTGAACCGGGAGACGGCGGTTGCAGGGGGCCAAGATCACTGCTACTGCACTCCAGCTTGGGGGAGAGTAAGACTCTGCTCAAAAAAACCCCAGTAGCTTAAGGACACATAACCAGTAAATAAGGAATTGTGGATCAACCCCAGGCCCTCTGGCCTTTAATACCCACTTTTCTGCTGAACCTGCACTGTGGAGCTCTGAAGCGCTGCTGCTGGAATCAACTTTAGAACCAGACAGGCTTCTTCGCCCATCACAGCTGCACTGCACCTCCTGGCTCTGTGACCTTCAGGGAACAGCTTGGCTAATCTTGACATGGGTGAGGGGGAGATCGGCCTCTGCTTCCCACTGCCTTCCTTTGCCTGCTTTGCTCCTCCCTGGGGCTGTGTGCCGAGCCCTCTTTAGACTTCCTTCCAATCCCTTCCTCTGGAGCCATCTCCTTCTCTCCTGGCCTCACCCACCATCCACATTAACTTTCACCTCCTAGGGTTGGGTGTTTACTAGGAGTCAGGTGCTGTGTGATTTTACGGGCTCTCATTTAATCCTTTACAACCCTCTGAGGTAGGTCCTATTATCCCTCACTTTACAGATAAGTCAACTAGGAGCGAGGTCATGCACCCAAGGTCATGCAGCCAGTGGTGGGAAAGCCAGTGTTCAAGGGCTGGATCCACCTGGCTTCAAAGGCTTAATGAACACCAGGTCTCCACCACTTTGAATGCCCAAGACCCTCACATCTGAATCTCCAGACTGGTCAGGTGTGGCAGCTCGTGCCTATGATCTCAACACTTCGGGAAGCTGAGGCAGGAGTATCACTTGAGACCAGGAATTTGAGACCAGCCTGGGCAATATAGGGAGTCTCTGTCTCTACAAAAGATTTAAAAACAAAAAATTGGCCAGGCACAGTGGCTCATGCCTGTAATTCCAGCACTCTGGGAGGCTGAGGCTGGTGGATCATGAGGTTAGGAGTTCAAGACCAGCCTGGCCAACATGGTGAAACCCCATCTCTACTATAAATACAAAATTAGTTGGGCGTGGTGGTGCATGCCTATAATCCCAGCTACTCGGGAGGCTGAGGCAGGAGAATTGCTTGAACTGGGACCCAAGAGGTGGAGGATACAGTGAGTTGAGATCGTGCCACTGCACTCCAGCCTGGGCTACAGAACAAGACTCCGTCTCAAAACTAATAATAATAAGAAAATAAAATTAAAATTAAAAATTAAGACAGGTGTGGTGGCTCAAGCCTGTAATCCCAGCACTTTGGGAGGCTGAGGTGGACAGATCACGAGGTCAGGAGACTAAGACCAGCCTGGCCAACACAGTAAAACACCGTTACTACTAAAAACACAAAAATGAGCTAGGCGTGGTGGTGTGTGCCTGTAGTCCCAGCTACTCAGGAGGCTGAGGCAGGAGAATTGCTTGAATCTGGGAGGCGGAGGTTGCATTGCACAAAGATCACACCACTGCACTCCAGCCTGGGTGACAGAGTGAGACTCTGTCTTAAAAAAAAAAAGCCGGGCGCGGTGGCTCAAGCCTGTAATCCCAGCACTTTGGGAGGCCGAGGCTGGTGGATCACAAGGTCGAGAGTTCGAGACCATCCTGGTCAACATAGTGAAACCCCGTCTCTACTAAAAATACAAAAAACTAGCTGGGCATGGTGGCGCGTGCCTGTAATCTCAGCTACTCAGGAGGCTGAGGCAGGAGAATTGCCTGAACCCAGGAGGCGGAGGTTGCGGTGAGCCGAGATCGCGCCATTGCACTCCAGCCTGGGTAACGAGAGCGAAACTCTGTCTCAAAAAAAAAAAAAAAAAAAAAAAAAAAAAAAAAAAATTATCTAGGCCTGGTGGCATGCACCTGTGGGCCCAGCTATTGGGGTGGTTTGCTCCAACCCCACAGTTCCAGGCTACAGTGAGCTGTGATCACACCACTGCACTCCAGCCTGGGCAACAGAACAAGGCTGTCTCTAAAATAAATCAGTCTCCACGGCCAGCCTCGGTGCTTTATGACTGTAATCATTTCGGACAACTGAGGCAGGAGGATTGCTTGAGCCTTGAAGGTCAAGGTTGCAGTGAGCCATGATCATGCCACTGTACTCCAGCCTAGGTGGTAGAGACCCTGTCTCTAAAAAAACCAATAAATAAAAATAAATAAATCTCCAGACCATGAATCCAGTTACCTGCTTTACACCTCCCCAGCCCTTGGAGGCAACGGGTGGCCCTCACATTCACTCAGCTCCTCCCATCTGGCAGCCATCCTGGTCAAGACAACCCCCCAATGCCTCTATTTCGCCACCACCATCACCTTGCCCCTGGGTGGCTGTGGGGACCCCAGCCTCCTCCAGTTCACTTTCGAGAGAGGAGGATGCCACGTCCTTCCATTTACGCACATCCATCAATAAAAATTGTTCATCTCACACTCCCGGTAAGAGAATGTTTTCTTGCTGGGCGTTGTGGCTCACGCCCATAATCCTAACACTTTGGGAGGCTGAGGTGGGTGGATCACCTGAGGTCAGGAGTTCAAGACCAGCCTGGCCATCATGGTGAAACCCCATCTTTTTTTTTTTTTTTGAGACGGAGTTTCACTCTTGTTACCCAGGCTGGAGTGCAATGGCGCGGTCTCGGCTCACCGCAACCTCCGCCTCCTGGGTTCAGGCAATTCTCCTGCCTCAGCCTCCTGAGTAGCTGGGATTACAGGCACACGCCACCATGCCCAGCTAATTTTTTTTGGTTTTTTGGTTTGTTTTTTTTTTTTTTTTTGAGACGGCGTTTCGCTCTTGTTACCCAGGCTGGAGTGCAATGGCGCGATCTCGGCTCACCGCAACCTCCGCCTCCTGGGTTCAGGCAATTCTCCTGTCTCAGCCTCCTGAGTAGCTGGGATTACAGGCACGTGCCACCATGCCCAGCTAATTTTTTGTATTTTTAGTAGAGATGGGGTTTCACCATGTTGATCAGGATGGTCTCGATCTTTTGACCTTGTGATCCACCCGCCTCGGCCTCCCAAAGTGCTGGGATTACAGGCTTGAGCCACCGCGCCCGGCCATTTTTTTTGTATTTTTAGTAGAGACAGGGTTTCACCACGTTGACCAGGATGGTCTCGATCCCTTGACCTCGTGATCCACCCGCCTCGGCCTCCCAAAGTGCTGGGATTACAGGCTTGAGCCACCGCGCCTGGCCAACCCCATGTTTTTTTTTTTTTTTTTTAAAAAAAAGAATGTTTTCTTAAACTGAAATATGCAAACCAACATTAGTTAATACTTCAAAGCACAGCGTACTTACAGCAAAGCTCAAAGCTCAGCCGGAATGAGCGTGGAAATAAGTCCATGTTCGGAGTCTTCCTGATATTTTCAGGGCTGTGTGTTTTGGACCTCTTGTTCAATCTCATCAGTGAGATCTGTGCTGTGGCCACCAGGCTCCTCTGTGCCACAGAAGTGCAGGTTCTGCCGTTTTCTTCTGATTCACTGGTACTTGCATTATCACCATTATCTTTTTTTTATTTTTAAGATGGAGTCTCACTCTGTTGCCCAACCTAGAGTGCAGTGGTGCGATCTTGGCTCACCACAACCTCCATCCCCCAGGTTTGTGATTCTCCTGCCTCAGCCTCCTGAGTTCCTGGGGTTACAGGCACCTGCCACCATGCCCAGCTAATTTTTGTATTTTTAGAGGAAATGGGGTTTCACTATGTTGGCCAGGCTGGTCTTGAACTCCTGACCTCCAGTGATGGCCTCCACTTTGGCCTCCCAAAGTGCTGGGATTACAGGAGTGCACCATCATGCCCGGTCAATTGTTGTATTTTTAGTAGAGACAGGGTTTCACCATGTTGACCAGGTTGGTCATTTTTATTTATTTATTTTTGAGACAGAGTCTTACTCTATTGCCCAGGCTGGAGTGCAGTGGTGTGATCTTGGCTCACTGCAACCTCTGCCTTCCAGGTTCAAGCGATTCTCCTGCCTCAGCCTCCTAAGTAGCTGGGACTACAGAAGCATGCCACCACGCCCAGCTCATTTTTGTATTTTTAGTAGAAATGAGATGTTGGTCAGGCCGGTCTCAAAACTCCTGACCTTGTGATATCTCCGCGCCCCGGCTTTCCAAAGTGCTGGGATTACAGGCGAACGTCACCACGCCCAGCTATTTTTTTTTTTTTTTTTTTTTTTTTTTTTTTTTTGAGACAGGGTCTCCCTCTATCACCCAGGCTGGAGTGCAGTGGCTTGATTTCGGCTCACTGCAACGTATGCCTTCCAGGTTCAAGTGAGTCTCCTGTCCCAGCCTCCTGAGTAGCTGAGATTACAGGCACGCACTGCCACAGCCCAACTAAATTTTGTACATTTAGTAGAGACGGGGTTTCACCATATCGGTCAGGCTGGTCTCGAACTCCTGACCTCAGGTGATCTGCTCACTGTGGCCTCCCAGTGTTGGGATTACAGGTGTGAGTCACCACGGCCAGTGATTTTTGTATTTTTAGTAGAGACAGGGTTTCACCATATTGGCCAGGCTGGTCTCAAACTCCTGACCTGGTGATCCGCCCGTCTCAGCCTCCCAAAGTGTTGGGATTACAGGCGTGAGTCACCATGCCCAGTGATTTTTGTATTTTTAGTAGAGACAGGGTTTCACCATATTGGGCAGGCTGGTCTCAAACTCCTGACCTGGTGATCCGCCCGTCTTGGCCTCCCAAAGTGTTGAGATTACAGGTGTGAGCTACCGCGCCCAGCTTACCTCTCGTTCATTATAGCAGTATTGGAAGAGACTAATACAGGTGTCTCAGCAGGTGTCCCCCAGCCCTGTGGCTGGTCTCTGCCAGGCATCATTCCTTCTTCCAGCACGGCACTCCTCTCTCTTTGGGGAACTGCTCCCCCACATCCCTCATAGTCCTCGAGTAGGTCATCGCAGAAGTCCTTCTGCACCCTCCCCAGGGGACACAAGGGGTGGTTACCTGGCCATCTGGAGCTGGACATGGCCAGATGGAACGCCTGGTGCCCAGCTCCTCTTGATGGCCCTTTCCCCTCTCAGGCAGGGCAGTCACTCACACATACAAGCACCTGGTCCTCACTGGGCCTCCGTAGTCTGGGCTCATTTTCAGCCCTGCCTGCCAGCCGCCTTCAGCTCTCCACTGCCTCCCAGGAAGAGCGAGTTCCTGGAGTGCTGCTGACCCCTCTTGTCCTCTCTCGGGAACAGTCTGCCAGCGCACCACGCTCCCTGCCAATCCCTGGTTCTCTCTTAGGTCACCCCCCAGGTGCGTTTCTCCTGACACGGCCCAGGCCAGGGCTGGAGCCTCGGGGGACAGGCAAGGTACCGGCTCCCACTTCCCATTCACATGGAAAATTTACACAATTGAAATATTAAAGTAGGTGGACCAGTCGAGTGAAGAGGTAATAGGTGTTTATTAAAAACGTTTTCACCCAGAGGCAGTTAAAATTTATAACTTAAAATCCAGCCCACTACAAAAAGGGATGGGAGCCATAAAAACTGTGCAACATTGACCAAAGGACCCAGACAGATGAGGTCGGGAGGGGCAGCCCCAGGGGCCAGGGTCTATCCTCTCCTGAGGCCCAGAGCAGCTGCAGAGTGGAAGCCGGGGTGCCCCCAGCACCTGGTGGGGCCCTGTACACCGGCCTCTCCTGCTGGGGCAGGGACCCCCGAAAGGCCATCAGTAGTAGTGTGTGCTCATCGTGCAGCCTGGACGCCCAGCTACTCACTCTGCTGAAGGACAGAAAGGGACAGCTCAGGATCACCCTGGGCAGGACCGGGTGCCCCAGTGGCCCATCCTGAGCCAAGACATGGTGCTTTCCAGGTCATCAGGGCACACATCAGGCCTGTGGGACCCAGGGGACGCAGGGCAGGGTTCTTTCTCCCATCCCTTCCCAGCACGTCCAGCAGCTGCACCAGAGCCCAGAGCCCCCACCTCCGCCAATGCTGAGGCTGCACTCCACGGCCACTCGAGGCGAACACCAATTGCCGAAACTCCTGCAAGGCAAAGGCCGGGGAGTCATGATCTCAGGGGACCTCCACTCTCAGCGCTCCCCTGGGCCCCTCGAAGAGCCTCGGGCCCACCCCAGCCGGCCTGGGCAGTGCCTCACCCGCGGTCTCCCTCCAGTGTGCTCTGGATTTCCTTCAGGACTCCTGCAGGCCGGGTGGGAACAGAGGCCCACAGAGGCCCACTGAGGCCCTTGGGCAGCCAGCCACAGCCCTTCCGCCCCCTTTCACCAAGGGTGTGGGATAGATCTAACCCCCGCCTCAGGCTTGCCCAGCCTCCCTGACCCTGACCCCTTTCCCCACGCCTTCTGCCAGCCCCATCCTCTCCCACCCGACTCACTCTCATCACTCAGCAGAGCGCGCTCCATCGCCAGGCCCAGCTGCTTCTCTGGAAGGTAGAGGCGGGTCAGGGAGCTGCGCCTAGGCCCTCCCTCCTCAGCCCAGCTCTCTCCTCACTGAGGTCAGGATTTGGAAGCCCAGGGCACAGGGCTAGAAGGAATCCTGTCTCTACTCCCAGCCTGAACACTACCTGCTCACTTGGGACCCCTTCCCTCCCGTCCAGCCCCAGGTCTGGCCTGGGTGTGGCCAAGGAGTGCATGGGCCCAGGAGGCCTGTCTTACCTTCGCCATCACTCTGAGTTCCTGAGATCCTGTGGGGGGAGACGGTGAGGATCAGGGCCCCTGGGCTCCCTGCCCGGCTCTGAAAGCCCTGGTCCCGTGAAGAACAAAGTCAACTGGCATGACCTGCCCTGAGCAGCAGCAGTGCCTGGGAGGTAAACTGAGCCCAGCCCTTCACTGCCAGCTTGCATGGAGGTGAGGGGCATGCAAAGAGGTACGGAGAGCTGGGGCCTGGGAGGGTGGGCTGAGCTGTGGGGAGGTGCCTCCAGCCAGGCAGCACTGGGAGCCTCAGGGTATCTCAGAGAAGGCAAAGAGGGGCGGGAGAGGCCTCCAGCCCTTTCACTCACTTGGCTCGACTCGGGGCCTTCTTGGGGCCTGCCCCGTTACCAGGGCGGTGGTTCTTGGTTTCTGCTGAATCCACCAGACACCGGGGCTCCACCAGCCACTTGGTGGAGAGAGAGAAGCGCTCGAACTCGGAGGGAGAGATCAGGTAGAAGCCTGGGGAGTGGGGGCAGCGCTAGCAGCCTGGCCTCTGCTTAAGGCCCATCCAGTCTGGCTGTGGCCGCAACAACCCTGGCCACCTTCCCGCCCTGCCCCTGCAGTGCCCAGGCCCGCATCCCGCCCAGCCCGGCTCCAATACCTTGGCCGTACTTGGTGAAGACGCAGGAGGCGATGCCGCTGACGTCCTCCCGGCGGATGCAGCTGTAGCGCACCTGGGGCTTGAGATGGGGCAGCGAGACCACCTGGATGTCGCCCAGGTTGGTGAGGACCGCTAGGTGGTGCTCCCCGTGGTCCTCAGCTCGACGGCTGCCAAAGTGGGCCACGCTGACCCGCCGCACCCGCGAGCCCTCCAGGGCTGTCAGCTTCAGCTTCAGCTTGGCACTCACTTTGGGCAGTGTGAACACCTGCAGGCACGGGGTGGTTGTTCATGCCCACGGGCAAACCACAGTTCTCCTACCCCATGCTGCCGCTGCTGGGCCCTGCCCTCCCCCATGCCTCCTGGTATCCTGGCAAACCTGGCTCTCAGATGCACAGTCTGGGAGGATGCCGAGGTCACTGGATTTCCTGTCTGGAATTTATTTTCTGAGACAGAGTCTTGCTCTGTTGCCCAGGCTGGGGTGCAAGGGCATGATCTCAGCTCACTGCAACCTCTGCTTCCAGGGTTCAAGCAATTCTCCTGCCTCAGCCTCACAAGTAACTGGGATTACAGGTGCCCACCACCATGCTGGGCTAATTTTTTTGTATTTTTGGTAGAGATAGGGTTTCACCATGTTGCCCAGGCTAGTCTTGTACTTCTGATGTTGTGATCTGGCCTCTCAAAGTGTTGGGATTATAGGTGTGAGCCACCGCGCCTGGGCCCCTGTGTGGATTTTATCCCTTCCACAGACATAGGTCCTGCCCCAGTGTCCTCATATAAGCCCTGCCCGCCTTATTTCCTGTGCTTCTGCAGCCCCTCAGACACCGACTGCAAACAAGCCTGAGTCCCAGCCATCATTTGTGCCCAAGGTCCAAGCCTCCTGGATGCCCTGAGAGTCCCGCCGCTGCCCATGTGGCACCTTGAACTGCTCCTCTGACACAACGAGCAGCTGGTGGCTTCCCTGCATGTCTGGACTCTTCGACAGATCATGGGCCACTTCTAGGGGCTCAGGAAGGGGTACGCTGTGTCCGTCGAGCACCAGAATGCCTACCACTGGCGCACGGTGCATCAGCTGGATCTCCTTGGCTATGGGAAGGAGGTGGGTGTGGGGCTGGAGACACTCCCAGCCCCAGCCCAGGCAGCCCCAGCCCAGGCAGCCCCAGCACCCTCTGCTCTCCCTGCCCAGCACTCACCCTGCTCTGCCCGCACAGGCTCATCCATTCTCCGCTCGGCGGGGGGCACACGTAGGGAGAAGGCATAGACGGTGCCCCCGTTGGTACCAGCCCACAGTGAGGGGCAGTGGCGGGAGCCTGCCGAGAAGCCACGTTTGGGTGTCTGACCCTTGGCGTGGGAGGCGGGTGGAGCTGGGCAACCAGGGCTAATTCCCAGGTTTTCCCTCCTGGGAGAGGCTGGAAGGCTCTCTGACAACCACACAGGCCCCAACATAGATGACCCCAATCCTGGGTCAGCTCAGCCCTTGCTGTGATACAGCAGGGGAGAACCCACCACAGAAAGGCATGCCCTCTGGGGACCAGCAGGCTCTGCCATCCCTGATTGTCACAGCTGCTCTAGGAGGAAGCTATCATTCCCTCATTTTACAGAGGGGCAAGCTGAGGCCCTGAGAGGCTAAGTGACGGGTCTGAGGCCATGCTTCTAAAGGCTGCTATAGCCTGGATAGGAAGCCAAAGCAAGCTGACTCCAAGGGCCAGGCAGGGGAGGGGAGGAGGCAGGCAGAGACTGCAGTCTGCCCCTGCTCACAAGGAAAACCGTCTTAGGTCCCACCACCCAGGCAGGCAGCAGACCCCGCATACCCCCAGGTCAGGAGGTGTCTGCTGCCCCCTAGCCCCCAACTACAGGCTGGCCACTCACTGTCCCTCAGGTAGGTGTCAGCAAAGTACAGGGTCCTCACGAAGCCTGTGAAGGAGTCCTCTGCCGAGCGAGCCTCGATCTTGCGCTGCACAGGCGCCAGCTCCATGTTCTGCAGGCCCGGCCGCTCAGCCTTGGCGCTCCCTTCCTGTACCTGTGGGGGTGGCTGGCCTGAGGGTCAGCTCCGGCCTCCCCTCCCCAGGGACAGTGCTTTGCTCAATGCTGATCCTTGCATCGGAAGGCTGGCCACAGCCATGCCAGCTACCTGCCAGGCCTGCATCTGGGGGACCCTTGTCCAAGTGGGAGGTGCCCTGGGGTGAGCCTGCTTGGGCCCCCAGCATGCCACAGAGAGAAAAAGAAAATCACTGATGCTTACTGGGGATTGCCTCTAGGGTAAGCATTACAGTTACTGCCTTTCTGCTCGGGAAGCTGAGGCACAGAGAAGCAGCGGGACCTGTCTGAGGTCACACATGGTGGCCAACTCATGGGGCCTGGATCCCGAGTCTTGTTTGTAGCCCCGCAAGCCCAGGGAGCAGGGGCTGCGTGGACCCCCTGCTGGCTGCTCTAGGCTGAACCTGGGTGCATGGCTGCTTGCAGCCTCGCAGAGGGCCTCACCTCTCCTGGGGTGCCAGCGGGGAGCCGCTTCCGACTGGATACCCGGCTCCGTCGCATCCGGCGGAATGACTGGCGCAAGGACTTCTTGAGGGACTTGACGCGGGACAGGGGGCCCTCCAAGGCCAGCTGGTCACTGGGGTGCAATGTGCACCTTGGGGAGATGGCAGGCTGTCAGTGCGGCCAGGTCCTGGGGGTCCCCGTGGGCCCCACTCCCTGCCCCGGGTCCCAGCGCCCTGCTCACTTAACAAAGACCTGCCGCCGCTGCTGGTGGTCGAAGAGGCCAAAGCCATGGCTGGTGCCGAAGGCCACGAGCCGCCAGTCAGAGTGCAGGGCCAAGGAGGTGACCACAGCCGGGGGCTGGCACTGTACCAACACGAAGGGCTGAAAGCCAGGCTCAAAGTGCACAGGCCCTGGGCGGGCTGCCAGGCGCTCGTGGCCCTTCCAGCGGTAGCCCTCCTGGTCCTGCAGCAGGTCAGCCTCCACCTGCTCTACCGTCTGCTCCGCTGCCTCATCATTCAGCTCCAGCACCAGGACCTGGGCAGGGTGGCAGGCAGTTCAGCAAACCCTCAGCAAAGGGACGGCATGGCCGCAGGGTGCTACCAGTGGGGACAGCAGAGGAGCCGGGACCCAGGCCAAGGCCCAGGGCTCAAGCAGGGCCAGAGGCCTCTGTCCAACCCCAGCCCTAATTTTTTTTTTTTTTTTTTGAGACAGTCTTGCTCTGTTGCCCAGGCTGGAACACAGTGTTGTGATCTGGGCTCAATGCAACCTCCACCTCCCAAGTTCAAGTAATTCTTCTGTCTCAGCCTTCCAGTAGCTGGAATTACAGGCACGAGCCACCATGCCTGGCTAACTTGTATTTTTTTTTTTTTTTTTTTGAGACGGAGTTTCACTCTTGTTACCCAGGCTGGAGTGCAATGGCACGATCTCGGCTCACCGCAACCTCCGCCTCCTGGGTTCAGGCAATTCTCCTGCCTCAGCCTCCTGAGTAGCTGGGATTACAGGCACGCGCCACCATGCCCAGCTAATGTTTTATATTTTTAGTAGAGACGGGGTTTCACCATGTTGACCAGGATGGTCTTGATCTCTTGACCTCGTGATCCACCCGCCTCGGCCTCCCAAAGTGCTGGGATTACAGGCTTGAGCCACCGCGCCCGGCCGCTAACTTGTATTTTTAGTAGAAATGAGGTTTCACCAGGTTGGCCAGGCTGGTCTCAAACTCCTGACTTCAGGTGATCCACCTGCCTTGGTCTCCCAAAGTGCTGGCCCAGCCCTTAATTCTGATTTCCGCAGAAGAAACAACCATCCCAGGGACCTCCCACCAAGAGGACTAAGCCACCTCCATCCACTGGAAGAGCACAGGACACAGAATGTGTGTCAGGCAGGTGGCTGGCTCCTGTCCCTGCTGTCCCCAGTCACCCATCACTCCTCCCTGAGTCCTCTTCCCTGGCCCAGCCTGCTACCTGCCCTGCCGTGCCTGCCACAGCCAGATAGCCGCTGTACTTGCAGAGGAAGATCTTCTGGATGCCCAGCCGGGGGTCATCACTGTAGGGGTCAAAGGAGCCCACCTGGCGAAGGAGAGGGGCCCTGTGAGCGGCCATGGGGAGCGGGACCCAGCTGGTCTCTGCCCTTCCTCGTTCCCAGGCTCCTGGCCTCACCTTGCGGAGTGGGGGCCACTCATCCTCGCCCTGGGCATTGAGGTTCTCACTGGGGTCCGTGTCGGTGAGGAACACGTGCACAGTGCTGAGTTTGTAAAGCAGCCGCAAGCAGACACCCGAGGCATCCCAAAACCTCACTGTGCCATCCTCGTGCCTGTGGGCAGAGCCCGCCTGCCGGGTGTGAGAGGGATGCCAGCCGGGGCACCCGGGGGCTGGCTCGTCCACCTCAGGGCTCTGCTCCCACCCCACATATCCTGCTGGGAAGAGGAAGGCATCAAAGTCCCCTACCCTGTGAGCAGCAGGTCCCTCTGGGGTGGGGCTGGGGTCAGGCTGATGCCACCGTCAATCGGCCACTCCTGGAAAAAGAGACCAAGAAGTCCATGGGAGAGTTTGGCCTGGGGTGGGGGTGGGCTGGGGCTGGGGCCAGGGTCGGACCTACCATGGTGGAGAAGTGTGAGTTCTGCCGGCTGCCGGCGGCGATGATCCGCTCCCACAGCTTCAGGGGGATGTTGGAGACATGGTGGGAGCAGGTGATGGCGGAACAGTGCAGGGAAGCCAGGTAGGGCAGCTGGACCGGTGGCCAGCCTGCTGTCTGCAGGTCAATCACCACCAGCTCCTCCTCAGCCAGCACCACCAGCATGTAGGGGTCATCAAAGGCTGGGGTACAGGCCAAGGATCAGGGGCTGGGGCCAGGAGGAAGCAGCCCAGCCTTGTGGAATCAGAAGCTCCAGGTGGGAGCTAGGGCATCTGCAGATCCAGAAAGCCCTGTTCTTGGCTGCTTGAGCAAAGCCTTTCCACTCCAGGAGGGCAGCAGGTGTGGGCAGTAGCCCTGCCTCTGTGTGCAAAGTGGCTGAGAGCTACCTGGCACGGGGCTCTTGAAGGGGGGCATACCTGGCTGGAAGGCAGGGTCCCAACCAGGACAGGCATCCCAGAGCATGGAGCTGTGCCTGCCAACCCTCTTCCCTGGTTCCTCCTCCACAGGGCCTGCTCCTTGCTCAGATGCGCCTGCCCAGCCTCTCCCCACAGGGAGCAGAAGCCTGGTCTTCAGCACACCAGCTGCTAGGGGTGGCATTTTCTTACTGCATGCAATCACCTCACCTCACTCAGGCCTGGCTCCAGCTAGCACTCAATAAACGTGCACTGGATGATAAAATCATTTCTCTCTCTCTCTCTTTTTTTTTTGAGACAGGATCTCGCTCTGTTGCCCAGGCTGGAGTATAGTCGAGCAATCTTGGCTCACTGCAATCTCCATCTCCTGGTTGAAGTGATCCTCCTGCTTCAGCCTCCCTAGTGGCTGGGATTACAGGTGCGAGCCACTATACCTGGTTACTTTTTATATTTTTGGTAGAGATAGGGTTTTGCCATGTTGCTCAGGCTGGTGTTCAACTCAGGCTCAAGTAATCTGCCCACCTCGGCCTCCCAAAATGCTGGGATTACAGGCATAAGCCACCATGCCCAGCCTTTTTTTTTTTTTTTTTTTTTTAATCTTTTTGTGAGATGGAGTCTTGCTGTGTCACCCTGGAGTGCAGTGGTGCAATCTCGGCTCACTGCAACCTCTACCTCCCGGGTTCAAGCGATTAACTTGCCTCAGCCTCCTGAGTACCTGGGATTACAGGCATGCGCCACCACACCTGGCTAATCTTGTATTTTTAGTAGAGATGGGGTTTCACCATGTTGGCCAGGCTGGTCTTGAACTCCTGACCTCAGGTGATCTGCCCACCATGGCCTCCCAAAGTGCTGGGATTACAGCTGAACCTCCACGCCTGGCTGACACTGTGTCTTTGAAGCGCTTGTCCTCCCTGCTCCTCTGGGGTCTGCTGCTCACTGGCTGCTCCCAGGTGTTCTTGGCCAGATCACCACCAAGCGCCATGCCTCTAAGGCTGGAGGGTGCCCCGGGCTCAGCCTTGCCGTGGCTTCTCTTCTGTCACCTGGGAAGCCTCATCAGGGCCCCTGGTTTCGCATCTCTCTCTAACATCTGCATCTCTGCATGAAGACTCCACATGGATGCCTTCCCAATCTCTCCTCTGAACTCCAGAGCCATAAACCCCAGTTGTCTATTCCGCATCTCCCTCATGCATCTGGAGTACAGAGGAGAGATTAAGTCCTCAAACTTGACTCCCACCCAGCTGAGCTTGCCACACCCTCTCGCCACTGCCTTCTCCAGGATTTCTGGTGCTCCCAGCAAAATCTCACGTCATCCTTGAGTGATCGCTCCTCCCTTCACTCACCTCTCCCTAGACAAGGGGCCAAGAAATTACAGCCCGAGGGCCAAATCTGGCCTCCTGCCTATTCCTGTCAATACGGTTGTCCTGAAACAGATCCGCCCCTTGTCTTGTCTGTGGCTACATTTGCTCTGCAATGGCATTAGACTGAGTAGCTGCGGTGAAGAAAGCTACCCGGCCTACGAGCCCTGACCTGGCCCCTCAATGCTGAATGTCAGAAAAGACAGTGTAACCCCAGCCACCTCCTACCAGCCCCACAGCCTGCACTGAAGCCTGAGCCAAGGTCAGCACTCCCTCGATTCTCACGGGGCTCCCGTCTTTGCTCCACTCCATGTTCCTCACATGGCAGCCAGACAGATCCTTTTGGAGCAGAGGCTATGTCATGGCACCCCTGCTGGGGGCCCTCAACTCCCTCAAAATAAACACCAAGTCCTGACCGTGCTTCCAGAGCTCTATACCATCCGGTGCTGGCCACACCTGGCATCATTTCCACAGCCATTTTGCCCTTCCTCCACCCCTACCTCAATGGAGCAAGCCAAGAGCTCTTCCAGCTCAGTCTGCACCCCAGGTCCCTATAGGATAAGCCCTCTCTCAGATTGTTCCTGTGTCTACACAAATATGTTCCCTTATCAGGGAGGCCTTGCTAACCCTTGTCTAAATCAGCGCTGCTGTCCTCTGCCTGGCTTTTTTCTTACCTCTGACATTATTTGGCAACCTGGTCACTCTGTCCTCAAACTCAGATCTAAGTTTCATGGGAACAGGGGCCTCATCTGTTTCTAGAATAGGGCGTGGCACGTAGCAGTTGCTCATTAAACAGGAAAGCCTTCCAGGGACAGCTGGGTCAGAACCTGGCATGGCAGAACCACTATGTGGGAGATTAAGGGTGCCCACGTCTCATCTGAGGGGAGCACCCCTCATAGGCACCCATCTTCTGGCCTGTGGGACTGTGGGGAGTTAGGGACACAGAGGGATAATTGCAGGAAGGTGGCCTATCCTAGAAAGCCCAGCAGTCTTGAATTTGTAGCTCAGCAAGTTTCTCCCCTCCCTTCCTGACCTTTCCCCTGGAAATCCAGTTAACTCAGCCCAGGGAGTGTGGCCACCGTAGCCCAGGAGGCCCCCGCTCTGTGCCGGCATGGCCCGAGTGCTGTGGAAAGAGTGGAGCTGGGCCCTGCTCTCAGCATCCAGGGTGTGAGGAGGGAAGAGAGGCTAAGAAAGAAGGAAAAGCAGGTTTGGGGTTCCCCTGAACAGGGGAGAGGCCGTGAGAATACAGAGCAGGTGTCCTGAGCAGCCCCGCCCCCTCACCACCTTTCAGCCTCAGGCCCTTTCAGGCTGGCGTTTTTAGGAGAGGGCCCTCCCTCCTGGAGCTCCTGCAGGCCTCCTCTCCAGGTTTCGACATCAGCCCTTTCTGGTCTTGCCTGTCGTGCTATTTACGAGGCTGACTCAGGGCTCTGCAGGTCCTGCTGGAGCTCCAGGAGGCCACACAGTCACTTTCTGCCCTGACCGGAAGGCAGTCTTTGCCATCCCTAGGCCAGGACCCTCTTGCCTCAGCCAGGTGGGTGTTAAATCCAACAGTCCAGATCAGCCCCCTGTGGGCTAAGTTCCATTCCAGTCTGGAAAGGGCAGAGAGCCCAGGGCAGGCAAGAGGTATGGCAGAGAAAGGAGCTGCAGGCCTTGGTGACACTCCACCTTGGGGTGTAGTGAGGCTAAGGGACTCAGGACAGTGGCAGGCTTAGGAACAACTATGCACAGCCCATGTTTTTTTTTTTTTTTTTTGAGACGGAGTTTCACTCTTGTTACCCAGGCTGGAGTGCAATGGTGCGATCTCGGCTCACCGCAACCTCCGCCTCCTGGTTCAGCCAATTCTCCTGCCTCGGCCTCCTGAGAGGCTGGGGTTACAGGCACGCGCCACCATGCCCAAAAAATACAATACTAATTTTTTGTATTTTTAGTAGAGACGGGGTTTCACCATGTTGACCAGGATGGTCTCAATCTCTTGACCTCATGATCCACCTGCCTCGGCCTCCCAAAGTGCTGGGATTACAGGCGTGAGCCACCACGCCCGGCCTCTTTTTTTTTTTTTTTTTTTAAGACTCAGTCTGGCTCCATCGCCCAGGCTGAAAGCAGTGGCATGATCTTGGCTCATTGCAACCCCCACCTCCCAGGCTCAAGTGATCCTCCCATCTCAGCCTCCTGAGTACCTGGGACAAGAGGTGTATGCCACAATACCCGGCTAATTTTTTTTTTTTTTTTTTTTTTTTTTTTTTTTTGTAGAGACAGGGGTCTCCCTATGTTGCTCAGGCTGGACTTGAACGACTGGGCTCAAGAGATCCTCCTACCTTGGCCTCCCAAAGTGCTGGAATTACAGGCAGGAGCCACTGCACCTGGCCCTTTCTTTACTGATGGACCTGCCCCACGCCTCCCATACCTAACCCTGGGCACCGACTCCCGAAGCTCTCCTACCAGCTGTGGGGTCCGCCTCTGTGAGGACAGTGAAGTCGATGACCCGGGAGGTGAAGTCAAAAGCTGTCTGCTGGCCATCGTGGACCACCGAGATGCAGTGGCGGTCCCCGTAGCTGGCCCGAGGCATGCCGCCCTGGAAGATGATGAAGGGCAACCTGGCAGGCACAGAGGAGAGCAGGGGTGGGCTGGGTCTCCCGGCATGGCCTCAAAGCCACAGGCCAGAGATCAAAGAGATCACTCAGTCAAGTTCCCCAGGACCAGATGGAGCTGAACCCCATCTCCTTCCAACTGCAACAGCCCTGGAGAACTTGGGGGCAAGGTGGGAGCATCCAGGCTGGGGGCTCTGAGTCTCCGCAGCAACTCCTGCCTCAAGCTGGGTACTTCCCCCAATTCCGTTTAAACATCACCCAGAGTGATTTTCGAGAAACAGGGCTACCAGTAAAGGGGGTTGAGACCTGCAGCTCAACACCGTCTCTCTGGGAGGGTGGAAGGAAGGAGCGGGAATGAACTTGGCAAGAACTGGACTGCTGAGAGACATGAACAGCATCCCCCCGCTCTCCCCTCCCTGGCGTCTAAGACCCCAACGTGAGACCTGAGAGTGTTCACTAGGCACTGTCTTCCCAAGCAGAGGCCTAAGCGACCTTTCCAGCCTTTTCCAGCTCTCCAGGAAGGCTCTGGAGAGTGAAAAGGACCAGCACGGATACCTACCCCTGCCTGCTGGTCAGCCAGAGGATTTTGGTAATAGCTTTGCAAGGAAAGGGACCTGCAAGGAAACAAATCGGCTTGAACGGATCCTCCAGCTCTCAGACAAGTGTCAGTCCCCATGGGCACAGATCCCTCAAGCTCATGCCCACACCCACATGGTAGACCTGCTTGGGACTCTTGCTCTGAGAAGTTACCCAAGAAACTGGGTGACAGGAACCCTGCTGTGCGGCTTTGGACAAAGCCTTTCCCCTTCTGGCCCCAGAATTTGCTTGAGTTGAGCATCCTGCACCTGAATCCAGGGGGCACTGTGGGTGGGCCCTGCCTGGTAGGTGAAACACTGACCATAAGGCACAAGGCTGCGGAGGGGCTCTGGTTGTTGGGCGTCGCTGGACACGAGCCACTGGCAGTAGCTGCCGTCGGAGTGGCAGCTGACCAGCAGGCGGCCGTCCCGCTGCCAGCAGATGTTCTCCAGTTGCTATGGAGGAGGAGAGGGAGAGAGGGCAGCAGGCTGGGACCGAGGCAGTGTTCCCATCGCCTGCAGCCCATGCCTTTGCACAGAGCATGTACATGCCATGCGGGGTCCAGGAGAGCAACATGGCGCCTGCCATGTCCCAGGCACTGCCTACCTGGCTGCTGAGGAAGTGGTAGAGCACAAGGCTGCCCTGCAGGTCCCAGATAACAACAAGGCCTCGGCTGTAGCCGATCAGGATCTGGTTGGGATCTCGAGGGTGCTCCTGCAGCGCCTCCACCATCTCGAACACCCGCCGGTGGCGGGCCTCCTCTGGCAACCTGGGTGAGGGGAGTGCTATGAGCCTCCGATGCCACTGCCAGAGGGTATGGCCCCAGCATGGCACGGCCATGGGTTTCCCCATGCAGAGGTGGCTGCTCCACGTGCCTGCATGTAAAGATGGCTAGGGGCTGGGCGAGGTGGATAGCCAGGTACAGTGGCTCATGCCTATAATCCCAGCACTTAGGGAACCCAAGGTGGGTGGATCACTTGAGGTCAGGAGTTTGAAACCAACCTGGCCAACATGGTGAAATCCTGTCTCTACTAAAAATAAAAAAAAATTGGCTGGGCGTGGTGGCACGTGCCTGTAATCCCAGCTACTCGGGAGGCTGAGGCAGGAGAATCGCTTGAACCCGGGAGGTGGAGGTTGCAGTGAGCCGAGACATCATGCCACTGTACTCCAGCCTGCCTGGGTGACAGAGAGAGACTGTCTCAAAAAAGAAAAAAGAGCTCACGCCTGTAATCCCAGCACTTTGGGAGGCCAAGGCGGGTGGATCACGAGGTCAAGAGATCGAGACCATCCTGGTCAACATGGTGAAACCCCGCCTCTACTAAAAATACAAAAAATTAGCTGGGCGTGGTGGCGCATGCCTGTAATTCCAGCTACTCAGGAGGCTGAGGCAGGAGAATTGCCTGAACCTAGGAGGTGGAGGTTGCGGTGAACTGAGATCGTGCCATTGCACTCCAGCCTGGGTAAAAAGAGCGAAACTCCGTCTCAAAAAAAAAAGAAAAGAAAAAAGAAAGATGGCTAGGACAGGTCACCAAGAGAAGAGGAGCAGCATGTAGAACAAGGCAGCGACATGGAAACAACCCTAGTGATATAAACACAAGCAGTACAACTGTAAGGCAAGGCAGTGACTTCCGGAAAAGTCAATGTGGGGGCCGGAGGGAGCCTTGACTAAGAAGGCATCAGGTGTCAACGTTCTATTTCTATGCCTGGGGGTTGGCTGCAAGGATGTGTTACAAGAACTGTTCAACTGTACATTCATATTCAGTGCATTTTTGCAAAAGGGGATATTTCATAAGAAGCAAATTTTTTAGCACCATCAAACAAAACTCTATACGAGTTGGCCTGGCCCTGGAACCCTGACCCCTCCCCCGTCTCCGGGCCTGGAATGCTGACATGAGGGCTGGAGGTGTTGCAGCTAACAAAAAACCACAAGGCAGCAGGCATGGGACCAACAGCCAACAGCAAGGATGTGGAATGGGAAGTGGACCCAGCCTGGACCCAAGCCACACTAAATCCAAGTTCTCCGCATTATCTACTGACATCCACTACTGGCACTGACCTCAATGACATTAGAATTTTAATTGAGAATAAGAGTTGAAGGGGACTTTAACCCGATCGGTAAAGCTGCATTTAATTTTTAATTTTTTTCTTTGAGACAGAGTCTCGCTCTGTCCCCCAGGCTGGACTGCAGTGGTGCGATCATGGCCCACTGCAACCTCCACCTCCCGGATTCAAGCGATTCTTCTGCCTCGGCCTTCTGAGTAGCTGGGATTACAGGTGCACGCCACCACGTCCGCTAATTTTTTTTTTTTTGAGACGGAGTCTCACTGTGTCACCCAGGCTTGAGTGCAGTGGCACAGTCTCAGCTCACTGCAACCTCCACCTCCTGGGTTCAAGAGATTCTCCTGCCTCAGTCTCCCAAGTAGCTGAGATTACAGGCATGTGCCATCACACCGGCTAATTTTTAGTAGAGATGGAGTTTCACCATATTGGTCAGGCTCGTCTCAAACACCTGACTTCATGAACCACCCGTCTCTGCCTCCCAAAGTACTGGGATTACAGGTGTGAGCCACTTCACCCGGCCTAATTTTTAATTTTTTTTAGGGACAGGCTCTCACTCTGTCACCTAGGCTGGAGGGTAATGGCCTGATCGTGGCTCACCGCAGCCTCCAACTCCTGGGCTCAAGAGATCTTCCCACTTCCCAAGTAGATGAGACCACAGGTAAGTGCCACCTTGCCCAATTAATTTTTATTTTTTGTTGGGGGAGATGGAGTCATGCTATGTTGCCCAGGCTGGTCTCGAATTCCTGGCCTCAAGCAACCCTCCCACTTCAGCCTCCCAAAGGGCTGAGATTACTAATCCCAGCCTTTGGGAGGCTGAGGCAAGCAGCCTGACCAACATGGAGAAACCCCTTCTCTACTAAAAATACAAAATTAGCCGGTGTGATGGTACCTGCCTATAATCCCAGCTACTCAGGATGCTGAGGCAGGAGAATTGCTTGAGCCCAGGAGGTGAAGGTTGCAGTGAACCGAGATGGCATCACGGCACTCCAGACTGGGCAACAAGAACGAAACTCTGTCTCAAAAAAAAAAATGCAAATAATATGCTTACACAGATGAAATTGTTAATTAGTCAGCTTCCAACTTTTTGCCATTAAAAACAGCCCTACGATGTTTATTTATTTATTTATTTTCAGACGGAGTCTCACTCTTGTCACCTAGACTGGGGTCCAGTGGCACATTCTGGCTCACTGCAAACTCTGCTTACCAGGTTCAAGCAATTCACCTGCCTCAGCCTCTCTAGTAGCTGGGATTACAGGTACTTGCCACCATGCCTAGCTAAGTTTTTTGTATTTTTAGTAGAGATGGGGTTTCTCCATGTTGGCCAGGCTGGTCTCAAACTCCTGACCTCAAGTGATCCTCCTGCCTCAGCCTCCCAAAGTGCTGGGATTGTAAGCCACTGCGAATGGCAGATCATTCTTATCTTTAGGACAGGCTTCTCAGAGACAGAGTTGCGAGACTAAAGGATTGGACATTTTAAAAACTCAGATAAGTGTCATTAAGTGGACAAGAACTGGCGGAAGGGGCTGGGCGTGGTGACTCACACCTGTAACCCCAATACTTTGGGAGGCTGAGGTGGGTGGATCACCTGAGGTCAAGAGTTGGAGACCTGCCTGGCCAACATGGTGAAACGCTATCTCTACTACAAAAATAAATAAATAAAAAATAAAAGAGGGCCGGGCGTGGTGGCTCAAGCCTGTAATCCCAGCACTTCGGGAGGCCGAGGCGGGTGGATCACGAGGTCGAGAGATCGAGACCATCCTGGTCAACATGGTGAAACCCCGTCTCTACTAAAAATACAAAAAATTAGCTGGGCATGGTGGCACGTGCCTGTAATCCCAGCTACTCAGGAGGCTGAGGCAGGAGAATTGCCTGAACCCAGGAGGCGGAGGTTGCGGTGAGCCGAGATCGCGCCATTGCACTCCAGCCTGGGTAACAAGAGAGAAACTCCGTCTCAAAAAAAAAAAATAATAATTAGCCAGGGGTGGTGGCACGCACCCGTAATCCCAGCTACTTAGGAGGCTGAGACAGGAGAATTGCTTGAGCTGGGAGGTTAAGGTTGCAGTGAGTGGAGATCCCGCCACTGCAGTCCAGCATGGGATGGAGTGAAACTCTCTTTCAATAAACAAATAAACTGGCAGGAGGGGCTCTCAGGACACTTGGACCTCCCCACTGCCCCACAACTAGACTCCTATCAGCTAGCTACAGGGGGAAGCTGGGTGCTGGTGTGGCCATCTGCTGGGGTACAGGTCCTCCCACCGCCCTGCCCACAGGCAGTACCCCACTGTGTCATCCTGCAAAGTATTCTGCTCTGACCTTGGGCTCACTGCCCCAGCCCTGCCCTGCTGAACAAGAAAGGCAGAGGTATGCACTCGGAGTGACACAGCTGCAAGTGGGAGTCCTCCCAGCCCAGCAATGCGCTGCCCTAGGCAGACAGGCCCTGCTTCTTCACCAACACCAAGGCTGGACAGTCCGCTGGCCAGTTGCAGGAGTGTGTCCTGGGCCCAGTCCAAAGCCCTGCAGGGCCAGGGGCCTAGCACCCTGGCTTCCTCCTGCCCCTTGGAACCACAGATCACTCCACCACAACTGACCCGGCCCCCACATGCTCCTGTCAGACGCTGCCTCCTCTCTTTCTTTGGGCCCCCCGTCCTCAACTTCCACACCTGAACCTGCTCCGACTCCCTCTCTATTGTAGTACCATCAATAAGGAGCAAAGCTTCCAAAATGGTCTCCACAGACCCACACACCTGCGGTGGTCAAGGCTTTTTAGCCAAGGAGCCTGCAAGCAAATGGAACCTAGGCAAAGTGCCCACAGCTCAGGGCAGCACCAGGAGCCGCCCCAGCCATGTAGGAAGGTTTGGGCCCGACTCCCCCGCTGCGGAGTCCGTGGGGTCTTTAAACTCATAGTGCAAAGGACACTGGACTGAGTCAGTGACATTACACAGTCATTTGGGGTCCTTAGATGAGGGACCCCTAAATCCTCCTTTTTAGTGATATGATGCTAACCTATGATAAGGCGTTACATTCTCAGGAGGGGACAGGTAGGAAGCCAAGAGTCTCCCCTGCTAGCCCCATGGAATTCCCAACAGAGAAATGACAGCTCCTGAGAGACTCCTGGGGACCAAGGAGAGAAGCCATGCCTAACTCGAAGGGCTGAGGTTTCTAACAGCAGCCGGGCTCTGTGCTCACCGCTGCAGCACCACATCCGAGCTGATAGTCCGGTCCTCCAGCACTCGGAAAGCTGGCAGCTGCACTGCAAACACGTTGCCACTCTCGGTGCCCAGGTAGAGCAGTTCGCAGGAGGAGTGTGGCAGGACCACGGTGATCTGTGTGGCACTGGGGGCAGCCCTGTGACGAGAACAGCTGCCTGTGAGCTGCCCGCTGCCCGAGAGGGGAGACCCCATGGGCGGGGTCCCCTGATTCCTCAGAAAACAAGCACATAAGGCCTTTTAATGGGGTTCACAGCATTTTGGGCCAGGACTAACATTGGTCACTTTCTGCCAAGACAGTAGACCCATAGCAAAGAGCCTGGGCTAGGAGGCAAGAAAGACACCAGGGACCCTCCAGCATGACCCGGGGTGCGGATGGGGAAGGTGGTCTGCAGCCCCACCCACTCTACTCAGAGCACCTGAGCATGGTGATGTATCAGCTCAAATGCATGCCAGGCACTGCCAGGGGCACAAAAGGGCCCACAAAGGGTGAGTCCACTCCAGAGATGGGGCAAAGGTCAGGCTGGGCCAGGAGTGGAAGGGGATGGGGATTGAGCCTTTACCCTGGGGGGCCACGCAGTGTGAAGCTCTCATCCTCTTGCAGCTCTGACGCCCCGCCCTTGACCTTCAGGCTCCAAAGGTGCAGGCTGTTGTCATCCAGCAGGGTGACCAGCTGGCACTAGCGAGGGAATAGGGATGGGCGCATGTGGTCTTGCTACCCGGGCAAGGCCTTTACATACTGGGGCCGCCCAGCCTGGGCTGGTTGTATGAAGACCCCTGGCCACTACTAGGGTGGCCCATGAGCCCCAACTGTGGAAAGGGAGGGGCCCCCAGGTTTTCCCATAAGCACCAAACCCAGGGCCAGTGGATGCTGGCTTCTCCACAACAGCCCTGCTGGAAGCAGTGAGGGCAAGGAGGGCATGGAGATGGCTTCCCGTCCCACCCCAGGCCCCTTACCTGGCCGGGCAGGAGGTGGATCTGCGTCACCGCGTTGTTCTCTCGGTGCAGCCCCATGAACTCCACGCCTGGGGCTCCGTAGCTAGGAGTAGGCTCAGGAAAGCTCTGGGAGGCCAGATACCATTCCCTGCCCACCTCCAGTACCAGGCCCTCGGGGCCCATGTGCAAGGAGCACAAACACAGAGAGGGGCTGCCCTCCCTGCAGGCAGCAAGATTCATGCACAGGGCCTGGATTGAGGAAGAGACACAGCAGCCCTGGCCCCAGGGCACCAGGCTAGTGACTGGACCCCTGGGAGATTTTCCCCAGTCAGGCCAGTGGGAGCAACTCCACAGAAAGGTGAGGCCCAGCCAGGCACGGTGGCTCACGCTTGTAATCCCAACACTTTGGGAGGCTGAGGTGGGCGGATTACGAGGTCAGGAGATCAAGACCATCCTGGCTAACAGGGTGAAACCCCATCTCTACTAAAAATACAAAAACACAGGGCGTGGTGGCAAGCACCTATAGTCCCAGCTACATGGGAGGCTGAGGCAGGACAATCACCTGAACTCAGGAGATGGAGGGTGTAGTGAGCTGAGATGGTGCCATTGCACTCTAGCCTGGGTGACAGAGTGAGACTGTATCTCCAAAAAAAAAAAAAAAAAAAAAGATGAAGCCTTACCATGGCAACTGTCAGGCTGCCACCCTGAACCTGAGCTGAAAGAGACACGTCGGCTGTGGCTTGGTGGCACCTGTGAGAACACACAGCACCCGTGGGCCCGTCCCCAACAGCCTCTGCCCATGAGTCTCAGCACCAGGGTTTAGTGACCAGAGTCTGGCTGTGGCCTGGCAATGATTAACCAGCCGAGGGAAGGCTGAGCCAGCAGCAAGGCCCTGGGCCCCTGTGTACATCAGCCCAGCCTGGAACTCCAGTGCTCCGTACCCCTCCCCCACACTGGGCAGAGGGAGGTTGGGCTCTGCTGGAGGTGCCAGCCAAGCTATTGGAGGTGGTCCCCCATCTCTCAACTTCTTTTGGGCCCTGCCCTGGAAGCACAGATCAGATTGGCGGGGTGCCCAACCTGATCTGGTTTTTCATCTCTGAAAACACTGGGAGCCCCCAGTCGGCCAGAACTAGTGCTTTGGATAAAAGATGACCCAACTGGACAACGTTCAGCCTCAGGCCGGGGAAGGCTGTCCCTGCCAGGCGGAGCCCTCTTCACTATCTGCTGCCTGTGGGGGTGGGAATGGAATTTGGAAGGTGGTTACCTGAGCCCCATCCCTGCTTGTGGCTAGAGCCCTGGGGCCAGTCCACCTCTGATTCTTATCGGGGAAGAAGGTTTAAAAACAAAACTTCCGCTGGGAGTGGAATGGGGAGTGGAATGGCTCACGCCTGTAACCCTAGCATTTTCAGAGGCCAAGGCCAGACGGTTGCTTGAGCCTAGGAGTTCATGACCAGGCTGGGCAAGATGACAAGACCCTGTCTCTACAAAAAAAAAAAAAAAAAAAAAAAAAAATTTTTTTTTTGATACGGAGTCTTGCTCTGTTGCTCAGGCTGGAAGCACGGTGGCGCGATCTCGGCTCACTGCAACCTCTGTCTCCCAGGTTCAAACGATTCTCCCATCTCAGCCTCCCAAGTAGCTGGGATTACAGGCACGTGCCACCATGCCTTGCTATCTTTTTTGTATTTTTGTGTTTTTTTCTGTTTATCTTTTTTTATTTTTTTTTATTTTTATTTATTTATTTATTTATTGAGATGGAGTTTCGCTCTTGTTACCCAGGCTGGAGTGCAATGCGCGATCTCAGCTCACCGCAACCTCCGCCTCCTGGGTTCAGGCAATTCTCCTGCCTCAACCTCCTGCGTAGCTGGGATTACAGGCACGCGCCACCATGCCCAGCTAATTTTTTGTATTTTTAGTAGAGACGGGGTTTCACCATGTTGACCAGGATGGTCTCGATCTGTTGACCTTGTGATCCACCCACCTCGGCCTCCCAAAGTGCTGGGATTACAGGCTTGAGCCACTGCGCCCGGCTATCTTTTTTTATTTTTAACAAAGACAGGGTTTCACCATGTTGACCAGGCTGGTCTTGAACTCCTGACTTTTAGTGATTCACCCTCCCAAAGTGCTGAAAAAAGTTTTTTTAAAATAAAAACATCCCCAGCCGGGCGCGGTGGCTCAAGCCTGTAATCCCAGCACTTTGGGAGGCCGAGGTGGGTGGATCACGAGGTCGAGAGATCGAGACCATCCTGGTCAACATGGTGAAACCCTGTCTCTACTAAAAATACAAAAAATTAGCTGGGCATGGTGGCACATGCCTGTAATCCCAGCTACTCAGGAGGCTGAGGCAGGAGAATTGCTTGAATCCAGGAGGCGGAGGTTGTGGTGAGCCGAGATCGTGTCATTGCACTCCAGCCTGGGTAACAAGAGCGAAACTCCGTCTCAAAAAAAAAAAAAAAAAAAAAACATCCCCAGCAACAAGACGGATCCCTGTAACTTGCTTTTCTGGTGGGGAGATGGGGAGCTGAGGGAGGCAGGGGCACAGAAGGGCCAGGCCTTACTACTGACCCACTAGCCAACCACTCATTTACTGAGCAATGGCTGAGAGTGGCATCAGGTCCTTCCCCCTGGATCCCCCAACACAGCCCCTGCAAAACAGGTCCCTGATCCCTGCAGTGGCCTCGCCCCCTGCCCAGGGAGTCCTGAAACTTCCAGCAACATGTGAGAAGGGGAAACTGAGTACAGGGAGGAGACCACATGAACGGTCCTGAAAGGATACAGGGGAATGAAATAAACCTGTACCTCCTTGGGTCAGTTTCAACCTCACTGTCCTCCTGCAAAGGACAGGGTCACATCCCGCCATGCCCAGGTCCCCGTCCTGCCATAAACCATACCTTTCTCACTTTGGAATAAAATCATATCCAAAGCTGGAAATTCAGGAAAGTCCCTCATTTTATCCCAGCAGCCCTGGGCAAGGAGGGAAAAGATGTCCTTCCCCAAATATCATCCACCCCAAGGCCCTGTCCAGTTGAAGGATACAGCTTGATGGCTCCAGAACGGGTGCCAATGGCCAGGATGCGCAGAGACGGGCTGTAGCCGAGGGCGCTGGGCTGGTGCGGGAAGCCATGCTCCACCGTCTGCAACGAGAACCACGTGGCGTGAGCCTGTAGACCTGTCCCCTTCACACCACCATGGCTGGGCGAGCTGCAGCATTGGACCACCCAAGCAGGAAGCAGGGATTCCATACCTTTCACGTTCCTACCAAACACCTGAGTGTTGAAGCCTAACCCAAATTTACCAGGCCCCACCCCCAGTCCCTTTGTGACTCTGCCCTTGGCCTCATGGCCACCCCTGGAAGCTCATCCTCCCCAACACCAAGACAGCCTCTCGGATGCTCTCCAGGCACGGACTTGGTGCCTCCACCACGTGCGCCCTGCGTGACGAACCCTGCCCTCCTCAGTGGCATGGGGCCTTATGGGATGGAGAAAGTAGGGGGAGTCTGGTACAGTGAGA